>NC_057403.1:17978768-18278768 GCF_019320065.1 Cervus canadensis | reverse complement strand
AAAGCTTTTTCTCTAAGGTTCATACTAAATTAGTTTTTTCCCTTGAGCTAGAACCTCTGTATTTGTATTCACCCAGCCTGTTGTTGATAGAAGTTGTATGCTATATCTCTGTACCGTCAGTGTTTCTGTGAATTTTCTGTACATTTTACCTTAGGTATATCTGTAAGTTGTTTTTTTTTTTCCATTTATTTTTATTAGGCTAATTACTTTACAATATTGTGGTGGTTTTTGCCATACATTGACATGAATCAGCCATGGATTTACATGTGTTCCCCATCCCGCTCCCCGCTCCCTATATCTGTAAGTTTTTAGGGTAGATCCTAAAAGTGGAACTGCTGTGTTGAAGAGGTATACACGTTTAAAATTTTGACCTGCTATCAAACTGCCCTTCCCAAAGGCCATACCAGTTTACACTTCCACAGTTCACACCCCCACTAACAACTGTCACTACTTTTTTTTTTTGGTCCATCATATAGGCAAATTTGTTGTCTTATTAGGGTGTTTTACATTTTCTTGATTCCCAGTGAGGCTGAGCACTATTTCCAAGATAGGTATTTTTAAACAATAAAGCTCTGTGAGCTTATTAGTTAACTTTTTTGTCTTCATGGAGCTTTGTGTGATCGGCCAGGCTAGTGTTTCCATTTCTCAGATGAGGAGAACTGAGGCCTAGAGAGAGGCGGGTAGTTCCCCAGGGTCACATGGCTGCACTGCTCCTGTCTGCTGAAGCTGCAGAGGGGCAGGGACCACCAGGGGTACCTGGGAAGAGAGAAGGGCCCGGTGCTCCCTCCAGAGAGCCAGCATCTTGTCATCTCCTCCATCCCAGAGCCCAACCTGGGGGAAGACGATGAGGACAAGGACTTGGACCCAGGCCCCTCGGGAACCTCGAAGGCCTCAGCCCAGATCTCAGGCCAGTCAGACACAGACATCACGGCCGAATTCCTCCAGCCTCTGCTGACACCTGACAACGTGGCCAATCTGGTGAGGACGCGTAGGGCCTTTTCCCACAAGGCAGGGAGGAAGGGTCTCCAGTCTTTCCCTGCCTTTCTGCTCCACACTGCCTACCTTTTGCACATAACATCAGACCTGAAACACTTCTGTTTTCAGGGTTGGGAGGGTGTGGTCCACTGGGCCTTCCTCACCTTGGATGGACCTCTTCTTAGATGATCTTTATTCCTTTAAGAGGTCACTTGTCACACCGCCCACCCCCCCATCATAGTTCCCCGTTGGGTTTTTTAAGTCTCAATCTAGACCCACCCACTCTCTCTCCTTTCCTTTGCACGGAGGGCCTATTAGGTCTGTTAACTGGAGCATCAGCCCCATGACTTGTTCCTTATGTGGTGTGGGATTGGCATTGGTGGGGTGGGATGACCAGTGTTATTTTTAGATTTTCAACGATGTTCTGCTCCAAAGTAACAGAACCATTGGTTTGAGTTGATGAGGCAGTTGGAGTGGGGGAGGGGCGAGGAGGTGGGAGGGTGGTGGTCCTCACATCAGTCTTCTGGCTGTAGCAGCACCGAGACCTTTTTGTTGGACGCTCGTGGCGAATACCTCTTCCCATGCTCGACAGCAGTCACCATCAGCTTTCCCTTCTCTCTCCCTAGAGGCTCCAAGGGGGTTAGTTGCTGGGCAGTTGGGGCAGCGAGGAGTTTACTCCCCAGCTCACATCTCTCTGGTGAGCTCCAGGCCTGGGTGTCTGGCCACTTGCATCTTTCTCTCCTTGAGTGTTTTATAGGTACCTCAGACTTCACATGTCAAAACTAAACTTGTGAAATTTCTCCTCCCACTCCAATACAGGCCCATGGCCCGGCCTGTGTTCTTGGCACACATGCCTCTTGTCCCCACACCAGAAACTTGGAAGTTCAACTCTTTGCTTCCTCCTCACCCCCAGTCCTTCCCCTCTTCCCCACCCCACTGACTGACCCCTGCCCTGTCCAGGCCCCGCCCTCTTCCCACAGAGGACTACTTCTTCCTGGCTCTGCCTTCTACTCTCCCTGCGGCAGCCAGAGGCATCTTTGTCAAGTACAAGTCATGAGGCTCCCCTGCTCAAATCCCTGCCAGGGCTTTCTGCTTCCTTCCAGATAAAACTTAAATTCAACTTGCCTTAGGCCATCTGATTTGGCTTCCATCAACTTGTTGTACCTTATCTATCCCTGTCACACTCCAGGAAATTGTCTTTTTCAAATTATTGGCATGTAGTTGTTCATAGGATTCTTTTACTCTCGTAATACCTGCTGTCTCTGTAGTAATGTGCCATTTTTTTGTCCCTAGTACTGTGTCCTTCCTCTTTATTTTGTATATTCTTGCCATAGATTTGCTTGTTTTAAGCCATTTCAAAGAACTGGCTCTTAAGTTTTTTGGTCATCTTTCATAACCTTTTCTGTTTTATTTCTGCTGTCTTTTTTTCTTTTTTCTTTGTTTCTGTTGTCTTTCTTTCTTTCATGTTACTTTCTGTCAATGTTTTTCCCCAAAGTTAAATGCTTGGCTTATTAGTGTTCAGTCTCTGATAGCTCAGTTGGTAAAAAATCTGCCTGCAATGCAGGAGACCCCGGTTCAATTCCTGGGTCGGGAAGATCCCCTGGAGAAGGGATAGGCTACCCACTCCAATTTTCTGGCCTGGAGCAAAAGAGTTAGATGCGACTGAGTGACTTTCACTTTCATTTTTCTTCCAATGTAAGCATTTGAGGGTCCTATTTTCCATTTAAGTACCATTGTAGCTGCATCTTACATGTTTTATTTCATTATTTTTCTCTTGTAGTTATTATTTAAGAGCATGCATTCAAACTTCCAAGCCTGTAGGGGGGCTGAAGTTATCTTTTGTTACTGATTCCTGACAGACGTGGATATGTTGTTCTAGTGGGGTACTGATTTTTTGTTTGTTTGTTTTAAATCAATTTCTAGCTCATATTATACTCTGTCACTGAACCTCCTTCCACTCTCCGGGCAGAGTACCAGCTCTGGTGCCTCTTAGGCTTCTCCCATGCCGTTCCCATACCTGGAATTTACACACCCACCTGCCCGCACCACTGCAAGGCCTCACTCTGTCAGTCTGCTTCCAGCCCACCTCTCAGTTCTCGGCCTACATGCCCCTGCCTGGAGGAGCCAAAGCTGTCCTTGACCTTCCTGGTGTGACCCCTGGCACTCTTTCCGTCTCTCGTATGCCACCCACACTGCATCAGTACTCGTTTTCTCTCTCACTTGCACAAGAATCTGTGATCCATGAGAGGGAAGCCCAGGTCTGTCCTCATCACTGCCATTTTGCTAGCATTGGCCTGGGTATGGAACCAGCATTTGTTGGGTCAATAAGTAAGGAAGGTTCCTGGCATCTCGCAGGTCCTCATCAGCATGGTGTACCTGCCCGAGGCCATGCCTGCCTCCTTCCAAGCGATCTACACCCCAGTGGAGTCAGCAGGCACCGAAGCCCAGATCAAGCACCTGGCTCGGCTCATGGCCACGCAGATGACGGCCGCAGGACTGGGGCCAGGTGAGTGCCGCAGGGAGCTGACCAGGGCCGGGGTTGGCACTGGCCACTGGGCTCTCCTTACTGGAAGAGCACCTCTTGGTCGAAGTGCCGATGGAAAACCATATGAGATCTCAGGTGTCAACAGTCACAGGTCCCATAGATGTAGTGAGTACCTAATATTTTCAGGCCCTGGGCTTTGAAGTCCTGCAGACTTGGGTTTGAGGTCTGAGAGGACCCAGACTACCTCAGCCACTTAATAACTGTGTGTCTTTGGTCAAGTTACTTAACCTCTCTGAGCCTCAGGCGGTTTCCCATTCTCACTGTGCTACTGAGGTTTAAATTAGGTACAGTGAAACTCACAGCTCAGAAGTGTACAACTTAGTGGATTTTCACAAAGTGAACATGCCAGTGTAAGCACTGCCTCGGTGGAGAAGGACTGTCACCGGCACTCTGGAAAGTTCCTTCTTGCTCCTTTCCAGTAGACTCAAGGCATCCCCTGTCCCCACTTCTGTCTCCATAGGTGAGTTTTAGTTTCGAACTTCTATCAGTGGGCTCATAGCCCCTGGCTTACTTTAAACTCAGCATAAGTTTTTGAAGTTCATCCATGTTGCTGTGTAAACCAAGCGTTTATTTTTTATTGCTCATTAGTCTTCCTTTATGTGAAGAGGCCCCCATTTGTCCACACTCCTCTGCTGACAGACCTGTGAACTCTTTATACAGTTTCTAGCTGTTATGAATAAAGCTGCTGTGCCCTCATTTGTGTTGAGCTTATATGAAGGAGTGGAATTGTTGGGTCGTGATTTTGGGCATGTTCAGTGCTGTTTGAAACTGCTCATCAGCTTTCTAAAGTGGCGATACCTGGTATTACTCCGACCAAAAGATAATGACGTTTCTTGTTTGAATCTCAGTCGTTTTATTGCAAAGTGGGGATGAAAAATGTTGCAGCTCCAGAAAAGCATTTTGCAGATTTTTTTTTTTTCCTAATTTTTTGCCTTTTTGGCCATGCCATAGAGCTTGCAGGATCCTCGTTCCCCAACCAGGGATCCAACCCACGCTTTACAGATTTAAATGAATTTCGGGTGTGCAAGGCTTAAGAGTGGAGCCTGGCCCACAGGAGGTCCTTGGGTGGGAGCAGGTGGTTCCGACGCACCACGAGCTGGTCTGCTGCCTTCCCCTCAGGCGTGGAGCAGACCAAACAGAGCAAGGAGGAGCCCAAGGAAGAGAAGGCGGTGAAGCCGGAGAGCGTCCTGATCAAGCGGCGCCTGCCAGCCCAGGGCCAGGCCATCTCGGTGGTGGGCTCCCTGAGCTCCATGTCCTCCCTGGAGGAGGAGGCGCCCCAGGCCAAGAGGAGGCCGGAGCCCATTATCCCCGTCACGCAGCCCCGGTGAGCCCCCTGACAGGTGCTGGTGCAGGAAACTGGGGCCTGGTTGTGGCGTGTGTATGACAGACGAAGGCAGATAAAGAGAGATCGGTCTGGGCCAGGTTCTCAGATTCCAGAGTCAATGCCATAACCACTAGACCTTATCTGCTGTTTTCTTGTATACAAAACTACTGTCTTATATCTAAAGTGGGGCTGATCGTATCTGTCTGTCTTTGAGGATGAGAGAGAATTAAATGAGTTCACAGTGCTGGTTAGATGATTAGATCAGATGGCTCTTGGGTGGACAGTGATCATGAGGTAAAAAGCACTTGGCGTGGTTTCTAGCACGTAGGAAGTGCTCCTGGTTGCTCCCATTACTGTCCCCATCATCACCTGCCTTACAGACCACAGAATCCAGCCTCTCCCCGCCCTGTCCCCAACCCAGGCTCACCAGCAGCGCCCTGCCTGACCTGCTGCCCCCCAAGCTCTCCGTTCTCCTTGCTCCCTCCTCCCGTCACACCAGCCTCTTGGTTGGCCAAGCACATCCCCACGTGGAGGCCTTTGCACTCCCTGTTCGCTCTGCCTAGAGAGCTCACCCCCAGACACTTGCGGGTCTGATTCCCTCACTTCATTCAGATCTCACATCGTCATCCATTGCCTGCTCCTTATAGCGGCCTCCCCTCAGATACTGTGTACCAAACCAGAAGAGCATCCTCTGCCTTCCCATTGCCCTGCAGTGCCTCATGGTCACGGGGGAGTTGGAGGGACAGCGTGGAGTTGTCTCTGTCTGTATAGCCTGGGGTGGGGCCTGGCTTCCAGAAAGGATGTTCAGAGTCACCATGTCCCTGTCCCTACTCTTGCACATAGGCTGGCGGGCGCCGGCGGGCGCAAGAAAATCTTCCGTCTAAGTGACGTGCTGAAGCCCCTGACGGACGCGCAGGTTGAGGCCATGAAGCTGGGCGCTGTGAAGCGGATCCTGCGGGCTGAGAAGGCCGTGGCCTGCAGCGGGGCCGCCCAGGTGTGCCCCCGTCCTCCCAGCCCCTCCTCCCAGTCCCTCTCTCCAGGAGCCTGCCTCACGGCCCAGCGGAGAGACGGGCCTCAGGGTTAACTCTCCCTGGCTTCAGACCCCAGCACTGCCTCTCCCTGGCCGCTTCTTCCAGCCTCACTGTCACCTCCCATAAAGCAGATATGATAGCAGCAGCTCCTCACAGGCAACGTGGAAGAAAATGTGTGTGGACACGCGTGCTCTGTCCCCCAGCACTGGGTGGCTACAAGGAAGAGCCCCCTGCACGCGGGCTGTCTGGGTGGTTGCTCTTGCTGTGGTTCACAGCATTCTTGTTCTTTCGCCACAGACTTACACACCCACACCTGCTTTAAATCCTGATTCTGCCACGCTGGGATTGTAACCTCAGTCAAGTGGCTTTTTCCCCAGTTTTTGAAGTTTAGTTAAACAAATAGTATATGCTTTCTGTTCAAATTACTTCCAGGCCATAGGGGGACCATATGTCTTCTTTGGCCCCCATCTGGGAGCCATCCCCCTGACAGAAGTGACCAATAAACAAATTCAGGGGATCCTTCAGGATCATTTTCTGTGTACTCAAGATAATACACCTAAAAATTTACCTATTTATATTTTAGATGCACTTTAGATACAGTGTAGCTATTTGTAATTTTATATATCTACGATTTAGATATTACTCCTAGAAATTTTGGCTATTACTCCTAGTTTTATTCTGTGTTGATTATTTTTTTCTCCCTTTTCAGTTTTTTTCCGTTCATATAAATGAGACCTCTTGAAAATAAGGCTCTTCAGCTTTCCTTCCTCACTTAACACTGGGCCTGCGCTGGCTCCCTGAGGCTGGGCGGGAGCAGACGGCAGGGCACGGTTGAGGGTGCCGGGCACTGCCCGCCCCCCACGCTGACACAGCTCCTCGCTCTTATGTCAGGTGCGCATAAAGATCCTGGCCAGCCTGGTGACGCAGTTTGACTCGGGCCTGAAGGCCGAGGTCCTGTCCTTCATCCTGGAGGACGTCCGGGCCCGCCTGGACCTGGCCTTCGCCTGGCTCTACCAGGAATACAACGCCTACCTCGCAGCTGGCGTCAAGGGCGCCCTGGACAAATATGAGGACTGCCTCATCCGCCTGCTCTCTGGCCTGCAGGAGAAGCCGGACCAGAAGGATGGGTGAGGGGGCGGCCCTGCACCCCACTGTCCTCAGGGGTCCCCTGTCCCGTGTCCTGCGTTTTCTCTCTGGGCTCCAAGCAGCTCTTCATCAGCACCCGAGTCAGTCCTCCACGCGCCCGTCCCGAGCCGCCACCTCTCCCCGCCCTCAGACCAGGTCTCTGCACTGTCGCTGTGTCCCCCGGCTCTGCCGCTTGCTCTCTGACAGCTCTGTCACTCACCTCGGCCTCTGTTTTCTCCCATGATGTGTGAAAACAGTGCCGGCTTCAGAAGCCTGTTCTGGGCGTCAGCTTCTCGACATCCCCGTCTCTTGCCTCAGGTGGTTCTGTAGCTTCCTCCTTGTTCTTGACCTCCAGCATATCCATTCTCCAGCAGCACAGGTGACATTTGATAATGTCAAGCCTCTATGTCCCCACTAAAAACCTTCCATTGTCCTCAAGATAAAATGCAACTTCCTTACTAGGCCTCTGGGAGATCTTGTATAATCTAGTCGCCACCAACCTCTCGAGCCTCTTTTTTGGCCTCTATGCTTTTCCCTGCCCACCCCCTACCCCCTGCCCCGACTTTAGCAGCACCAGCTTTCAGTCCTGTGTGCTCACACATGCCAAGCTTGGCACTTTTCTGTTCTCTACCTGGGGTCTTCTCCGCCTATTCCTTGCATGGTCAGCTCTTTCTTATCTACCAGCATGACTAAAGCATCTCAAAGCAGCCTTTGGTGGTCACCATGTCTGAAATACAACACCCTTTCCGACTCCCCCCCATCATTCCCTCCCACTGCTGTTTTAGACAAGCTAGGAATCCCCATTGGACAAAACTGAGTTTCACAGAGGCAGTCTCTGCCTATGTCACCTCCTCCCCACCCCCCCAGGCAGCATTTGAACCCTACTCTGTTGCTTCCAGAGCTCTGTGACTCCACAGGGGGTTGAGCGAGCGCTCTGTGAGCAGTCCTGCCACCTCTAAGCTGCAGTCAGCAGGAGGGGGAAGCCCGGGGGCCTCTCCTCTGCAGCTGTACCCCTTCCCTCCCCCTCTGGCAGGATCTTCACCAAGGTTGTGCTGGAGGCGCCGCTGATCACCGAGAGCGCCCTGGAGGTGATCCGCAAGTACTGTGAGGACGAGGTGAGGATGGGCGTGGGCGGGGCCATGCTTGCTGCAGCCTGAGGTGGGCTGGGGGGCTCTGTGAGGGACCTGATCTGACTAGGCAAGAGAGACACCCCCGAGGCACACCTCGGTGCCCTGAGCTCCAGCTCCCCTCCTTCCTGCCGCAGAGTCGCACCTACCTGGGCATGTCCACTCTCCGAGACCTTATCTTCAAGCGCCCATCCCGCCAGTTCCAGTACCTGCATGTCCTGCTAGACCTCAGCTCCCACGAGAAGGACAAGGTGACCCCCCACCCCTGCTCTGTGCTGGGCTACACTCAGCCCTTCCTCTGTCCCGAGTCACCAGCCCCCTCTTTTCCACATGCCCCTGAAGGTTTCTGGGCCTGCTGCCCGTCTTGTGATAACTTGGTGGTGGCGGCTTTTCCATTCTTGATGGTACAGGGCTGCTTAGCATGTACACATAGACACACACCCCCTCCCCAGGAATGGCAGTCCATTTCGCTCTTACTCCGCCCATGTTGGTGCACCCCCTCTTAAGGCCTGGTGCTGTGCTGGGACCTGGGGGGACACTGACCAGGTGGGGAGCCATTGTGACCACACAGCCTGTTCAGTGCCTGGAGTGGAGTCGGGTGTGCAGCCAGGGAAGCGAAGCTGTCTAAGGAAGACTTCTGGAGGAGGGGTCGTGTGAGCCAAGAGCTGCACTGAGGGGACGGGTGTGCCCTGCACGGAGGGTCAGCATGTGATTGAGAGGCTCTCGGTCCATCCCTGCTCCCGCCTGCCACCAGCTCCTTCCTGACATCTCAGGGCCGTTCACTCAGCAAACCCTCCCTGCTGGCTCGGCCCTGTGGTGCCGCTAGGGACAAAGCAGTGCCCAAGACCGGGCCCTGTTCATGTGGCTGCCAGCAGGGGATGTCTGAGTGAAACAGGATCTGGCCAGTGACAGGCATGCCAGCAGTGGGAAGCTTCTGTGCCAAGTCTCAGAGCTGGGGAGAATGCGGTCACTTGAAAAAAAGTGAGGGCTTCCCTGATGGCTCAGACAGTAAAGTGTCTGCCTGCAATGAGGGAGACCTGAGTTCAATCTCTGGGTCGGGACAATCCCTTGGAGGAGGAAATGGAAACCCACTCCAGTACTCTTGCCTGGAAGATCCCATGGACAGAGAAGCCTAGTAGGCTATAGCCCACAGGGTCGCAAAGAGTCGGACACGACTGAGCGACTTCACTTTTTTGAGGAACTGAGGAAAGCTCCTTCCAGTTGGAGTATAGCAAGCAAGACAAGAATGAACGATAAGAGATGGGACAGGGCAGGTAGACGGTGGGGTGGTACAGGGCCTTGAGTTGGGCCAGGAAGCCTCTCTCCCAAGCAGGTGACCAGCCTTGGGCACAGTAGCTCAGCCCTGCCGGACCTTTCTCAGACCTCAGCTTGCTTTCACACCGATGCCACCAAGTTCAGGGCAGCCGTCCTCCCCTCCACCCCCGCTCCTCAGGTGCGTTCCCAGGCCTTGCTGTTCATCAAGCGCATGTACGAGAAGGAGCAGCTGCGAGAGTATGTGGAGAAGTTTGCCCTCAACTACCTACAGCTCTTGGTCCACCCCAACCCGCCATCGGTGCTCTTTGGAGCCGACAAGGACACAGGTTTGGCTCAGGTTCTCCAGAGGTGTCATGAACTAGGGGAGACAGCCCACTGGGGGAGATAGCCAGACAGTAAGAACTGGAACGAGCAAGCCTCGGCGAAAGCAGGAGCCTGCAGGAACCCAGAAGGGGCTCCTGGCCCAGCCTGAGGGGTCAGGCAGAGTGTGGCTGGAAGCCGAGGACCAGGAGAGCGAGCCAGTGATGGGACTCCAGGAAGGGCCAGGCAGGTTCTTTGCAGACCATTCCCTTAGCAGAGCTCTGGGTCGTCCGGCATTGCAGACCAGGAGACCCAGGCCCCCAGGGAAGGGACCACTAACCTGGAAGGTTCTGGCCATGGCAGAAAGCAGGGGGCTTCTGGGAGCACAGGAGCCCCAGCGCAGCCTGGGTGCCGGGCCAGCTTCCCAGGAGATGTGCTGGCTCTGTGACCCTGAGGTGGTGCAGAAGAGGAGCTGGGGGCTTCCCTGGTGGTCTAGTAGTGAAGACTCCATGCTCCCAGAGCAGGAGGCACAGGTTCGATCCCTGGTTGGGGAACCAAGATCCTGCCACACAGCGAGGTTAAAAAGAAAAGTGTTAGGCGCAGGGTTCTAGGCAAACAGAGCAGCATGTGCTGCTCTGCCTCCAAAGTGGGGGCCCCAAGGGGCTGTCAGAGGAGGCTGTGACCCCAGCACACAGCCCCAGAGGTGGGCAGCCCTGAACAGGAGCTGGCAGGGAGAGCAAGGTGAGGCGTCCCCTGAGGGCCCCGGATGGTGGTGAGAGTGCTGAGTAGAAGAGGGGCAGGGTCAGACGTGCTCTTGGGAAGATCTGTCTGAGTCGGTGGTCAGAGGAGACCAGATGGGAATGTAGGGCAGAGACTTCCAGAAGGGGAGCAGGTCTGGTTGCACGCGATTTCCCAGAGGACTGGCTTCCTTCCCTGGGACAGTTTGTTTCCAGGCCCAACTCCCACTCCTTTCCGTGCCTGCAGCCCCCCAAAAGGATCCAGGCGCTGGGCAGGGGTGGGGGGAGTGGGGCTGGCCTGATCTTCCCCCACCCCCCCCCTTAGAGGTGGCCGCACCCTGGACCGAGGAGACGGTGAAGCAGTGCCTGTACCTCTACCTGGCTCTCCTACCTCAGAACCACAAGCTGATCCACGAGCTGGCGGCCGTGTACACGGAAGCCATCGCCGACATCAAGAGGACAGTGCTGAGGGTCATCGAACAGCCGGTGAGGCTCCTGGCCCGCCAGGCTCCGCCCACCGGTGGGCCGGGCTGACCCAACTCCAGCTCCGCCCCCGAATGTTCTCCCCCTGCTGAGTGCTGAGACTAAGGTTCATCACCCCGCCACCTCCATCCACCCCTGTGAAGACAGCAGGGTAGCCCTGTAGTTAAGAGCTTCCAGTCGGACAGACCTCGGTTCACATTCCATCTGTCCCTTTCTCACTGCGTGACCTTGCACCCTTCAGTTAAAACCGAGCAGATAATTCAGACCAGCAAGCTTGTTGGAGCGATTCTGTGACCTCATGCCCATGAATACTTGTCTCCCTGTTGTCATGTATGAGCCGTCCCTCCCCTGCCTTGCTGACAGGAATCTTTACTTGTCGTGGCCAGAGTCCCTCCTGCTCCTCTGGAGCCACAGGGTCACCCACAAAAGAAGCAACTCAGTTACAGGCTGGCCTGTGAAATTCAGAATGTCTGTTCTTCCCTTTTGTCACCAGATTTGAAACTGCTCTTCTCTGTCTCCATCCCTGACATTTTATTACTGAGAATTTCCACCATAAACCAAAGGAGAAAATGAGGCAGGTTAATTCCCACGTACCTGCCTCCCAGAGTCAAGGGGGTCCTTACCTGTAACGTGGGAGTAATAGTCTGGTTGTGAGGAGGAAGCAGACTCTCCTCCCCATTGTCACGGCGAGCCCACCGGACTGTGAGCTCCTTGAGGGCAACCACTGTCGGCTCCGCTTGCGTTTGGGCAGAGGAAAGCGTGGGCCCTTGACGCCCGGCCCTCCTCCGCTCCCTGTGTTCGGTGCCCGCGGGGGGTCAGGGGGAGGCAGCAGACGCAGCAACAGGGCGAGCCCTGATCCGAGCCAGCAGCAGAGCTGGCACCCAGGTGGTCACAGGGGGAAGTGGGCAGGGGTCACTTGTGCCTGCAGAACCCAGAAATGTCTTCACCACGGAATTGAAGAACAGCTTGGGCATCAAAGGTCAGGCTGAGTCCTAGAGACCAGGCCTGGCCTGCCTGGCGGGAGGGCCGCGTGACGAGAGTGCAGGAAGGAGCTGCAGGAGCCTGTGTGTGTGTGAGGTCGGGCGGGCGAGACCCGGGCGCTTCTGCCAGCCCTGCCCACCTTCCCCAGACTTCCCCCGCTTCTCTGAAGCCTGACGCCCATTCTTTTCTCCCTCTGCTTTATTGAGATACAGCCAATATACAACCTTAGCTTAGCTTAAGGTCTACAACAGTGATTTGATACATGTGTATATTATGTATACACACATGTATACATGTGATTATTACCATAAGTTTAATTAACATCCATCACCTCAAAGAATTATTAATTTTCTTCTAACAATGAGAATATTTAAGATCCGCTCTCTCTTGCCAGTTCCTCCTCCAGAATCCCAGTGTCCTCCCAGCTGCCTGGTTTCTGACACCTCCCCAAGCTGAGCCTGGGCCTCCCCAAGCTCTCCCCCTGGGCCCCCGTCCCCCTCACGCCGCCCCGCGTCTCTGTCGTCTCTCTCCCTGTAGATCCGGGGAATGGGCATGAACTCACCAGAGCTGCTCCTGCTGGTGGAGAACTGTCCCAAGGGGGCGGAGACGCTGGTCACACGTTGTCTGCACAGCCTCACGGACAAAGGTGCCTCCCGGGACCCCATCCTTTTTCCTTCTCCTCCTCTGTCCAGGCCCTCCCCACTTCCCTTCCCAGGACCTGGGGATCAGAGCTGCTGGGTCCTCATATACTTGGCCCTCTTGTGAACCTCTCCCCATCCTTGGGCCTCAATTTCTCTGTGCGGAAGAGTGCACTGCTAAAATGAATTTGAGAAACCAAGGGACCAGGGATTTCTGCTCTGAAATGGAGCAGCCCCTCCCCACCCCTGCCACACACCCACCACCATTCGTTTCTCCCCCTTGGTGTCCACTCACCCCACCGCCCCCAGCCCCCGAGCCTCCTGCTTATTCCTCTGCCTGCAGTGCCCCCATCCCCGGAGCTGGTGAAGCGGGTCAGGGATCTCTACCACAAGCGACTGCCAGACGTCCGCTTCCTCATCCCAGTGCTCAATGGGCTGGAGAAGGTACGGAGCTGCACGCCTGGATGCCCCCACCCACGGGGACACGCCTGGCGGGGCGGGGAGGAGGGAGGCACCCAGGCGCCCTTGTCAGATGCTGTGAGCACAGGCTGGGTCTTGTCTGGGTCAGTCTCTACTCGGCAAGCCCCGCCCCTCTCTGAGCCTCAGTTTCTTCCTCCTGTCGAGTGAGTATCCCAGCGATCCACCACTGCCCGCCCCACCCCGTACACACGATCGTCCTGAGGACAAAGTGGAGCCACAGGAGCAGGGCAGGGGGCACCTCCCCTTGAGCGTGTGCTTCCCCTGCCCAGGTCTTGTTCCTCCTAGGCTGTGGGACCTCAGGTGAACCTCCATCTCCTCTTGTAGGAGGAGTCATCAAGCCGGCCCAGGGGCTCACCTGGGGGGTGATGAGGCTGGGGCTGGGTCAGGCCCAGTGAGCTGGGAAAGCTAAACCTTGAGGGGCCAAAGAGAGGGAGAGGACGAAGGTACTGGGAGGCTGGGTGAGGTCAGAGCTTGCCCCTCACCGCCCAGGGCGAGCAGTGCGGAGGCTTCTCTGGAGCAGGCAGGGGGCGTATCTGACCTGCCCTCCCCTGCCTTGCCCTTGTAGAAGGAAGTGATCCAGGCCCTGCCAAAGCTCATCAAGCTCAACCCCATAGTGGTGAAAGAGGTCTTCAACCGCCTGCTGGGCACCCAGCACGGTAGGTGATGTGTTAGCCTCCCCACCAGGGGCCAGCTCAACCCTGGCCCTTGTATTATCCCTCCCCAGCGGCTCCCCCAGGAGACCCCACCTCAGGTGGCAGGAGGAAGGGGTCCAGGAGGTGAGATGTGGAATGCTGGGGGAGGGATGCCACCACATTTTGGTGTGGGGGTGTTCATCTTGCTCTCTGAGGCTGCCATTCAGACTTGGCGACATCTCAACATCTGTCCCAGAGCTTCTGGGCCACCCTCCCGTGATACTTGGGTGATGGTTTCATCCACATTGAGGACAAAACTGTGGGACTGAGGGCTGACTATAAGCATCTTCCCTTCCAGGACCTCAAACACGGGCTCCATCCTTGCCCTTCCTCAGCTCTTGCCTGAACCCCTCCGGCTGTGGGGGAGGGGCATTTTGTTCGAGTTTGGACACGCCCTGGTCCAAAAGAAAGAACTTTCAACCTAGACAGACTATCAGATAGTGTAGGGTAGATTCCTCAGCCTTCACCCCAGGGGCTGGAGCTAGGGAGGGTGGAAGCTGTCTGTTCTGCACATGACTTGGTGACTTAAAACAGACACGTGAGCGTCTGGGACCCTCGACACCCCACAAGAAGAGTGCCGTCTCCCCCAGCCTCGCCCCAGGTGGCATTCAGCCCGAGCACTGTTTGCCAGTCTGTGGCCTGGCCCCTCTTGTCCTGTCTAGCAGACGCCCCTGCGCCTCTCTGCTGTGCTGGGGACCTGGGATGAGCTTGTCCTCGCCCTGCCCTTGTGGGTGCACAGCCTGGGCCGGGACAGGGGAGAGTGGCCGAGTCACACGAGAGATGGTGGGGGCCCAGTGCGGGGGGGCGGGGGGCCCAGTGAAGGCCTGACAGGCCTCTGGTTGGAATGGTTCCCAGCTGCCGCCTCCTTCAGGTGCCTCCCGATGTTTTCCGCTGCTCCAGCCCTCTGCACCCCTAATCCCAGAGGGCGCCTTGTCTTCCTCTGCTGCTCCCCCAGTCTAGGGGGGCGTGGACCTGTCTCTCAGGCCTCCATACTGTCTCCTCCTCCTCCCCCCACTCCCCCTGCTGCAGGTGAAGGGAACTCAGCCCTGTCCCCCCTGAACCCTGGAGAGCTGCTCATCGCCTTACACAACATCGACTCGGCAAAGTGTGACATGAAGTCCATCATCAAAGGTGAGGCGCACCCCCCCCCATCCCGACCCCCCTCTTCAGTGGCCTGGCCATTGCGGACCTGGGGAAGAACCTTGGGCTGGAGTCGGCCCCCTCTGGAATCAGCCAAGACGGAGACTGTGCTGCCCACAGCCCCGTCTCAGAGCTCCGGACACCCAGCCTCACTCCTTTCCATCATCCGTCCTCTCCTTCCTTCCTCCCCCACCCCATCTAAGGAAGTGATGCACCCCCTGTGCACCAGCACAGAGCGGTCCTCAGGAAGGGTGGGGGACCCTCCCTCCCCGGCCCCATGGGCCTGAGGAGTGAAGAACACAGAGCCCTTGGCCAAGCTGGTCAGAGGCAGGGCAGGCAGCGCACAGACGGCGTTGTTGGACCGGGAGGGCTGAGCCAGGAGAGCGTCCGTCCCGGCCGGGCAGTAGGTGACCACCTGGCCGGCTCACAGTTAGCAGTTTCCTAATGGCAGCTGTCACTGTTCGCCAGCACTTGGCCTGAGCCGCGCTTTCCTAAGCGCCTCACAGGCCCGCCCACCCAGCCACACCACTCTGTTCCTGGTAAGTATGCCGAGTTCCGTCTTGTAGTCGAAGTGGAGGTTCCAGAGAGGTTAAGTAACTTGCTCAGGGCCACCCAGAAACTAAGTGGTGTGGTGGACAAAACAGAATTGAAAGTTGGGGGGACCCGAGTTGGAAACCTGGTTCTGCCTGCAGATGGCCTCCTGGGTCCCAGGGCGGCACTCCCTCCCTCGGCGCTCCCTTCCCTCCCTCCGCGCTCCCCTCCATGTCCTCCGCGGCTTCTGGCCCAGAAACCATGTTTCCCAGAGGCAGGCGCCCTTACTGTCCCCTGCTCTTCTCAGAAGAGAGCTGTCCTTTGCTTCCTCCTCTCTCCTTTAAAAGCCGGGAGGGGGTTTTCTCTCTTGCCACCTAGTTTCTTGTCCCACCTGAAGTAGCTTCAGTGATGTATTTCCTAGTCTTCCTCGGCAGATTCTCTCAGAAATCTTTAGGTCAAGAGAGGAGCTTCTGAAAATATTAAACACATGCTACAGCTGAGCGGGAACTCAGGTCTCTAGTGGAAGCGGTGAAGTGTGTCAAAGCTGAGGCTCCGGAGTGGTCATCTTACATGCCCTGGCCCCTTAGGTGACCTCTGGAAGTTACAAGCCCATTCCCGAGGACAGTACCCACACATGACCTCGTGTACCGTTTGAGGGGACTCAGACTGTGCCAGCATGGCCTGGCTCTGAAACTGCAGAGTGGACCCTGGCTAGATCTGGTGGTTTGGGGGCGGGGGTCTGGTCAAGACAGGAGGTCAGGCTGTAACCGTGCAGGCCCCGCCTGCCGCTGATACCCGTTCATGGACGCAGGTTTAGTCCTTGATCTTACACATGGGAACCGGGCCTGGGGGGAAAGGGGCTTTACCACAGGTCACACGCGCAGCCAGCAACCAGGCCCTGGAGATGTTGGCAACGCCCCACGTGGTTTCTTCATACAAACCCAGGCCCACACGGAGCCTCTGTGTTGCTGAGCTCTCGGCAGCCCTTCAGCTGGTCTCCCTCCTGGCTCTTCATCCCAGAGCACGCCTCTCTGCTCAGGCCCTGTGCTTTTCTCCACTGCACCAGTGACCCTGCTTGACTTAGCTCCAGGTCCCGTTTTGTGCCCCATCGGACTCCCCAGTGGCTGACAGTATAAGCACTCACCACTGGCATTCACTTCCCCTTAAACCACCCTCTCTCTCTGGTGAGCTTTCCTACAGCTGGACCTGTCCAGCAGGCTGGCCCAGCGATTAAGACTCACTGCGCACCTCTGCTCAGCCCTGTGCCGGGCCCTGCTGAGGACACAGCAGGAATGGGGACAGTCCTGGCCCTGCCCTCCCAGGGCTCACAGGCCTCCCCTCCAGTAACAGTCCAGAGTGAACAGGACTGGGGCAGAGGGCCCAAAGGGGCCCCCGACTCTCCCTTGGGTGGGATGTTAGGGAGGGCTCCGTGGAGGAGGGGACACCTGAGCTGAGACCGCGGGATGAACAGGGGTGAGGAAGCAGGAGAGATGATCCATGCTAGCATGGCCTGGTTCTGGAACTGCAGAGTGGACCCAGCTGGGTCTGGCCGAGGGTGGTGGTGGAGGATGCGGTCGGGCTGTAATGGTGTAGGCCCTGCCCACAGCTGGTCTCTCATAGACCCCAGTTCAAGTTCAGACTTGCTCTCTTGAGGGCCTGTGGCAGGTACAGGGTCAGGTTGAGCTTTTGAAAGACCTCACAGGCTGCTGTATGGAGGGTGGGTGGGAGGCCCAGGAGGAGGCTGGGGTGGAGCTACAGGGGAGGAGAGGGAAGAAGGCTGATTTTGGAGGCATTCTGGCAGAGCAGGCAGAAGCCAGTAGCTACCCAGACAGGAGGAGAAGGAAGAACAGCCTCTGTTTCTGGCGGGTCCTCTTGCAGTTCACCTTCTGCGCTCCCTGCAGCCTAGGTGCCCTCCCTACCCTGCCTCCAGCCTCCTCCCTGCGTGTCTACCTGCCATGCCTCCAGCCTCCCTCTCTTCCTTACAGGAGCTCCCCTGCCCCCATTCTTTATAGGCACCCACCTCTGCTCTCCATTAGCCTCTCAAGGATTGGGGGGCCTCTCTTCTAGCTCAATAAAGACTTCCTGGTTGACAGACTCACCTGGCAAGTGGTGTTTGGGGCAGAAGGGGTTCAGAGGCAGTTCCCGGAGTCTCCCCAGTAGCAGTGGATCTGAGCACCACTGGTCTCACTGATTTGGGGTCTCGCAGGGGCCTGCCCTCGCGGGGTGCTTGTGCTGCACCAGCCCGCCTCGGGCCCTTCCTGGCGCTCATCGTAAGCCCAGACTTCCTCTTGCCCTTCCCTCGTGACTGTGTGGACTGTGACCTCCACATCCCCCCAGGCCTGGTAGCGCCTGAGCACCAGCGGGAGCCTCGTGCACTGGGTTGAGAGCAGGTAGTCTCTTGACCAGTCTGCTGGTGGAGACCATGGCTCCTGTCCCATGAGGGATTACTTATGGGAGTCACAGCTGCTTCCTTCCAGTAGGAGTGGAAGTGCCACGCCATCCCAGTCAAGCCACAGTGGGTCCCTGGGGATAGGCAACATATCTTTCTCCCCTCACCCTTTCTGGGCATTATTCTCCAAGAGAGAGGACCAACGTCTTCCCACGGCCCAGTGGGGCTTCCAGGAGATGGACGTGTCCTCTCCCTTAGACCAAGCTCCCAGGCTTTCCAAGGGTCAGATCACAGTATCCGCTTCTGCTGGGTGGGTGGGGAATCTGTCTTGCCTGGAGCTTCAGGGAGTTGGGGCTGGGTCTCCCCTCACACGGGCAGATCACAGGGCTGAGGCTCTTTAAGGGGTGGTGGGCAAAGGGGACAGGCCCCCTCTCCGCCTCCTCGCAGCCACCAACCTGTGCTTTGCGGAGCGGAACGTGTACACGTCGGAGGTGCTGGCCGTGGTGATGCAGCAGCTGATGGAGCAGAGCCCCCTGCCCATGTTGCTCATGAGGACCGTCATCCAGTCCTTGACCATGTACCCCCGCCTGGGGGGCTTCGTCATGAACATCCTGTCCCGGCTCATCATGAAGCAGGTAACCCGCCCCAGCCACCCTGGTCTCCCAGGCAGGGGGCTGCAGCAGGACGCGCTGCCAGCAGACTTGAGGCAGAACCCCAGGCTTTTCCAGCCGGTTTGGCCCCTGTCCCAAGGGAGCCCTCGTGCAGAGAACAAGCTTTACCATGACTGGCAGACTGCTGGGACAGTGCAACCCTCTAGGGGTCACTGCGGCAGACAGCTGTAGGGTGGCAAGGTGACAGGTGAGGCTGTTGGGTGGTAGGACCAGACTGAGAGGCGCACGTCCCGGGGGGTGTGGCTGCCCCTTCAGAGTCAAGGTGGTAGTCACTTAGTTGTGTGCAATTCTTTGCAACTGCACAGACTGCAGCCCACCAGGCCCCTCTGTCCATGGGATTTCCCAGGCAAGAACACGAGCGGGACGCCATTCCCTTCTCCAAGGGATCTTCCTGACCCAGGGATCTCCCACACTGCAAGCGGGTTCTTTACCATCTGAGTCACCAGGGCTGCCCCTTGCCCCCCATCATTTGGCACTCAGTCGGACAAGAGGCATCTGGAGCTGAAAAATGACCTCATTTTTCAAGAGAAGCTAGAAATGTTTTATGAAACAAATTAAAAAAACCTCTATCCACAAGCCTTCAGACTGGATTCAGACCACAGGTTGACACTTTGCAACATCTGACTTAGAGGTTAAGTGCAGATGCAGGCAGATCTGGGGGTCAGATGTCGGTTCTGCCCTTGGTACCTGTGTGACCCTGGACGAGTCCCGCACTTCCCCCGGCCTCGTAGGTTTAGCAGGGCTAACGTCACCCTCTAGAGGCGGCGGTGAGAATGCAGCGAGGCATGGCCTTCTTCCCTGAGGTCTTTGTCCCAACTGCTGTGGCGGGCTGCCTGCAGGCCCCCTCACGACTGCTCCCTCCCTGCCCGGTCCAGGTGTGGAAGTATCCCAAGGTGTGGGAGGGCTTCATCAAGTGCTGTCAGCGCACCAAGCCCCAGAGCTTCCAGGTCATCCTGCAGCTCCCACCCCAGCAGCTGGGGGCCGTCTTTGACAAGTGCCCAGAGCTCCGGGAGCCCCTGCTGGCCCACGTTCGCTCCTTCACCCCCCACCAGGTACCCCTGGGTGTGGGGTGGGTGGCCCCATGGGTCCAGCCCTGGGGGACTGGGGTGGGGCCGAGGGCAGCCCGGCAGTGTCACGAAGGTCCTGGGGTCTGGAGAGCCAAGGACACCAAGGGTCTGAGGGGGACTTAAGGGAGGGGGTGTCTCCGGGTCAGAGCTCTCCACAGCGCCCCCATCTGCTTTTCCCTCAGCAAGCACACATCCCCAACTCCATCATGGCCATCCTGGAGGCCAGCGGCAAGCAGGAGCCAGAGACTAAGGAAGCACCTGCTGGGCCCCTGGAAGAGGTGAGGGTCCCCCGCACCCCTCCTACCCACACCAGCCATTTCTGCGGGGAGGGGCTGGAACTGGGGCTGGGGAGACGGCAGCCCCTTACTCCCTGTGCCCTCTCTGCTGTCTGCCTCAGGGTGGTTTCCATCTTTTCCCCACCATCCCCTTGAGAGCAGCCTGAGTCTTGGGTCCCAGCTGTCCCTGAGGTTTTTTGTGTTGCTCCGCACCCCCAGGATGACTTAGAGCCTCTGGCCCTGGCACCACCTCCGGCCCCCCGACCCCCTCAAGATCTCATTGGCCTGCGGCTGGCCCAGGAGAAGGCCTTAAAGCGGCAACTGGAGGAGGAACAGAAGCTGAAGCCTGGGGGACTGGGAGCCCCCTCCTCGTCCTCGTCATCGTCCTCTTCCTCCGTGCGGCCAGGTCCCGTCCAGCCGGAGGAAGCCATTGATTTCCGGGAAGAGGGGCCTGAGTGCGAGACCCCGGCCATCTTCATCAGCATGGACGATGACTCGGGGCTGACTGAGGCCGCACTGCTGGACTCTAGTCTTGAGGGACCCCTACCTAAGGTAGGGATAAGTGCCCCAGAGCAACAGAGGATGAGAAAAGTCAGGGCCCGGGGTTAAGTGTGTGTGCCCAATGTCCAAGGCAGGGAGGGGGCGGGAAGGGTAGGGCCTGAAGAAGCACTGGAGGTGCGACCACGCTGTTTTTGACCTGCCCCCCCCCCCCTTCTGTCACCAGGAAACTGCAGCAGGTGGATTGCTTTCAAAGGAGGAGCGGAGCCCCCAGCCCCTCGCAGCGGCTGGAGAAGACACAGTGCAGACTCCCAGCCCCGCGGCTGAGGAAGCAGGCGAACCGGAGACCAAGGGGAACAGCTGACGGAGCTTGTTGGGGGGCAGGGGAGTGGGAGTGGGAACTCAGGGAGGCCGGGGAGGGGCTTGGCCGACGGTGCTTTGCCTTTAAAAATTAAAAAAGAAAAAAAGATCGCCGGTCTGGGGTATGGTGTCGTCTCTGGTGCCTGCCTCCGTGTCAGCTGTGGGATTGTGCAGAAGCTGGTGGGCGCAGGAGGTCCCCCCCAACCCGCTGGGGAAGACTGCAAGACCCTCTGGCACGGGACTGCGCCTGCGCGGAAAGGAGCTTCTTGGCGGCGCATCCCCGCGCGCCCTGTCCTGGTAACGGCCCGCCCGCTCCATCCCTAGCAACCTGTGCCGCTAGCCCAGCGGCTGCTGAGTGCACGCAACACGGGCGACTGGTCTGGCCTGCCTATCTGCAAGCCTTCTTCCTGGAAGTCTGCGATCCCTTTGAACTATGGGGGACCCTCCACCTGACCCCGAGCCCCCTTCTCAGCCGACCTCCAGCCGTAGGAGCTCGCAGGTCTCCGAGCGGCGGCGCACCAGGCCCTCGGTCGCGCCCCTGGTCCACGAGGAGCTGCAGCAGATACCACTTGACCCCCAGATCCTGCGCGGCAGTCGGGAGGCGCTGTCGAACCAGAGCAATCTCCGCGGCTGGCCACAGAGCGCCAGCCTGACCCCAAACGAGAACCTGGTTTTCCAAGCCGAGGACCCTAATGTGAACCCGGGCTTTCCCGCAGAGGTGCAGCCCCAAGCTTACCTGAACGAGGGCAGGCTCCAGGCCAGCCAAAACGCCAGCCTAATGCTGCAGCAGCTACAGCAGGGTGAAGGCAACCTATTTCAGCAACTGGAGTCTGCCTACCAGGGGCCCCCGGCAGACCTCCTGGGCCAGTTCACCATGTACCAGAGAGAAGACCTGCCTTTCAGCCAGGGCACAGAGCATGGGCCCTACATGACGGATGACCCCACTCTCCAGTTCTCGCCCTCTGAGCTGGGCTTCATGTCCTTCAATATGGAGTTGCCTGAGCCAGAACCTCGTGAGCTGGCTGTGCAGAATGCCAAGGCCTACCTGCTGCAGACCAGCATCAATAGCGACCTCAGCCTGTGAGAGAGGGCCCCGGGAGTGGGGCGAGGGAGGGACCAGGCAGGGAGACACCTCAGCCAAGCCCCACCCCCTCGTCTAGCCGAGATTGCTCTTCACTGAGAACCAGCGACATGGAACTCAGACTGGGAGTCAGGGAATAAATAACCACATTAGTTAGCATTTACTTACCAGACTGTGCCAACACTTCACAGGTTAACAGCTGGTTCTCATGGCTGAGCTTAGCACATCTGTTCCAATTTTGAAAGAAAAGTGAAAGTCACTCAGTCCAGTTGGAGACTTTGCGACCCCATGGATTGTAGCCTGCCAGGCTCCTCTGTCTATGGAATTCTGTAGGCAAGAATATTGGAGTTGCTAGCCATTCCCTTCTCCAGGGGATCTTCCCAACCCAGGGATTGAACTCAGGTCTCCCGCATTTCAGGCGGATTCTTTACCATCTGAGCCACAGGGAGGGAAACTGAGACACAGAGAAATTAGGTCCCATGTCCAAAATAACACAGCTTAGGTATGGTAGATCCAGGATTTCAGCACAAGTGATTTGGCTCCTGAGGCCCTATTATCCACTAACATTTCCTGCCTGAGAAAGGGATTTGCCAAGGCCATGTATATGCAGTCATAGCCCCCCGTCACATCCTCATGAAGCTGACACTCTAGTGGGAGAATGGACAATAAACGTAAGATGATAACAGCTAAGGTGAGCAATAGGGCAGAGTAAGGGGGATGGGAGTGGATATTAAATAGTACGAGGTCAGGGAAGGCCTCTCTGAGGAAGTTACATTTGATCAGGAACCTGGAAGAGGTGAGAGAGAGCACCTTATGGGTAAACTGGAGGGAAAATTGTCCAGACATAGGACACAGTGAGCTTAAAGGCTTGGGAGCTTGCTATGTTTGAGGAACAGCAAGTAGGCTGGTATAACTGGAAACAAGGGAGGAAGCAGGAGAATGAGAAAAGAGTTGGGAGAAATAGCAGGTCTTGCTCAAGCACAAAGCTGACCCCCATTCCTCCCATGCTCAGAGCCTGCCATGGCTCACCAGTCAGGGCCTTCAGAAGAAGGTTCATGCTTCTTGTAACAGCCTTCAAGGTCCTATGTAATTCAACCCCTTCTCCCTCTCCAAATGTCGTCTCTAGTCAGCTCCTACCTCAGATCCTAGAATCTAGTCAAAATTAACCTCAAAATAAATAAATAAATAACCCACAGCTCTTCCCCAATAGCACCCAGCCCTTGGAAGTTTCAAGGTCCCTTAATGGGTCTTTTCTCTTTCTTTTTTATTTTCTTTGGTCATGCCACATGGCTTGCAGAATATCAGTTCCCTGACTGGGAATTGAGCCTGGGTCATAGCAACGAAAGCCTGAATTCTAACCAGTAGGCTACCAGTGAGCTCCCTCAAGTCCCCTATTGAAAAGCTCTCTCTCCTTCGTACCCTTCCCACGTCAATGATGGCTCTCAACCACACCCAGCACTGCTGCCAAACGGCTACACACTGAAGAGGCTTAGACAAACATGATTTGAAATTAGTACAAGTGAAAGTAAAAGTGGAGTTGCTCAGTCATGTCTGACTCTTTGTGACTCTACAGACTGTAGCCCCCCAGGCTCCTCTGTCCATGGGATTTTCCAGGCAAGAATACTGGAGTGGGTTGCCATTTCCTTCTTCAGGGGATCTTCCCAACCCAGGGATTGAACTCGGGTCTCCCACATTGCAGACAGACTCTTTACTGTCTGAGCCACCAGGTGGCTCAGAAATTAGGCCAACTTGGTTTTCAATCCTGACTGTGCTACTATGACCTAACATTTTCTAAGCTTCAGTTTCTTCATCCGGGGAGTGAGGATCACAATTTTTTCTCAAGTGTATGTGGTGAGAATTCAAAGTTGCTCTCAAGTGCCCAGCATAGTACCTGATCCAGCTGAATGGAAGTCATACTGATACTGTTAATACTCCAGTCTCCTTTCCTGCCTCAACCCCTCATCCTCGCTCTGTTCCAGCCACAGTGACCTCAATATTTCTCCAACATGCCAGGCACACCCTCAGCTCAAGGTCTTTACACTCCATTCTCAATCATGTCATCTGCAAACCATGGTAGTTTTGCTTTTTCCTTTCTAAAATTTTACATTTTCTTTTTCATGTCATATTTCATTAGCTGGGCTCTCCAGTGCATTTTATAGAAGTGGTGAAAGAAGGCTTCTTTCCAATCTCATGGGGGAATTATTCAGTCTTTCACCATTACATTTGGTGTGTGCTGCAGCTTACACATGTCTCCTCTTTATGAGATTATAAATGTTATATTCTATTCCTAGTATCCTAGGTTTTTAAATATCATGAGTGGATATTGAATGTTAGTTTCTCTGCACCTATTGAGGTGATCTCACACAATCTCTTTTAACATGTTATGTGATGAATGAATTTTTTTTCCTTATTTTTCTAATATCAGTCCAGCCTAGCATTCTTGTTAGCCCAATTTAAGCATGGTGTGTCACCTTTTAGGGGCTTCCATGGCTCAATAGTAAAGAATCTGCCTGCCAATGTAGGAGATGCAGGTTGCATCCCTGGGTTGGGAAGATCCCCTGGAGAAGGAAATGGCAATCCACAGTATTCTTTTTTTTTTTTTATTGAAAGATAATTGCTTTACAGAATTTTGTTGTTTTCTGTCAAACCTCAAGATGAATCAGCCATAGGTGTACATATATCCCCTCCCTTTTGAACCTCCCTCCCGTCTCCCGCCCCATCCCACCCCTTTAGTTTGATACAGAGCACCTGTTTGAGTTTTCTGAGCCATACAGCAAATTCCTGTTGGCTATCTATTTTACATGTGGTAATGTAATTTTCCATGTTACTTTTTCCATACATCTCACCCTCCCCTCTCCTCCTCTCCCCCCATGTCCATAAGCCTATTCTCCTATTCTCTGTGTCTGTTTCTCCATTGCTGTCCTATAAATAAATTTTTCAGTACCATTTTTCTAGATTCTGTATATATGCATTAGAATATGATATTTATCATTCTCTTTCTGACTCACTTCACTCTATATAATAGATTCTAGGTTCATCCACCTCATCAGAACTGACTCGAATGCATTCCTTTTTAATGGCTGAGTAATATTCCATTATGTATATGTAACACAATTTCTTTATCCATTCATCTATTGATAGAAATCTAGATTGCTTCCATGTTCTAGCTATTGTAAATAGTGCAACAATGAACAATGGGATACATGTGTCTTTTTCAATTTTAGTTTCCTAAAAGGGTATATGCATAGGAGTGGGATTGCTGGGTCTTATGGGGTTTTATTCCTAGTTTTTTTAAGGAATCTCCATATCGTCTTAGTGGCTGTATCAATTTACATTCACATCAACAGTGCAAGAGCGTTCTCTTTTCTCCACATCTGCTCCAGCATTTATTGTTTGTAGACTTTTTGACGATGGCCATTCTGACCAGTATGAGATGATATCTCATTGTAGTTTTGATTTGCATTTCTCTAATAATGAGCAATGTTGAGCATATTTTCATGTGTTTGTTAGCCATCTCTATGTCTTCTTTGGAGAAATGTCTGTTTAAGTCTTTCCCCCACTTTTTGATTGTGTTGTTTGTTTTTCTGGCATTGAAATGTATGAACTGCTTGTATATTTTAGAAATTAATCCTTTGTCAGTTGTTTCATTTGCTATTATTTTCTCCCATTCTGAGAGCTGTCTTTTCACCTTGCTTATAGTTTCCTTTGCTGTGAAAAATTTTTTTAAGTTTAATCAGGTCCCATTTGTTTACTTTTGTTTTTATTTCCATTACTCTAGGAGGTGGGTCCTAGAGGATCTTGCTTTGATTTATGTCTTCGAGTGTTCTGCCTATGTTTTCCTCTAAGAGTTTTATAGTTTCTGGTCTTAAATTTAGGTCTTTAATCCATTTTGAGTTTATCTTTGTGTATGGTGTTAGGAAGTGTTCTCATTTCATTCTTTTACATGTAGCTGTCCAGTTTTCCCAGCACCATTTATTGAAGAGGCTGTCTTTGCCCCATTATATATTCTTGCCTCCTTTGTCAAAAATAAGTTACCCGTAGGTGCATGGGTTTATTTCTGGGCTTTCTGTCTTATTTGATTGGTCTATGTTTCTGTGTTTGTGCCAGTACCATACTCTCTTGACGACTGTAGCTTTGTAGTATAATCGGAAGTCAGGAAGGTTCATTCCTCCAGCTCCATTCTTTCTCAGGACTGCTTTGGCTATTCAGGGTCTTTTGTGTTTCCATATGAATTGTGAAATTTTTTGTTCTAGTTCTATGAAAAATGCCTTTGGTAATTTGATAGGGATTGCAATGACTCTATAGATTGCATTTGGTAGTACAGTCACTTTCACAATATTGATTCTTCCTACCCAGGAACATGGAATATCTGTCCCTCTGTTTATGATATCTTTGATTTCTTTCATTCAGTTCAGTTTAATTCAGTTGCTCAGTCATGTCCGACTCTTTGTGACCCCATGGGCTGCAGCATACCAGGCCTCCCTGTCCATCACCAACTCCCAGAGTTTACTCAAACTCATGTCCATTGCATCGGTGATGCCATCCAACCACCTCATCCTCTGTTTTCCCCTTCTCCTCCCACCTTCAATCTTTCCCAGCAACAGGGTCTTTTCCAATGAGTCAGTTCTTTGCATCAGGTGGCCAAAGTATTGGAGTTTCAGCTTCAACATAAGTGCTTCCAATTAATATTCAGGACTGATTTCCTTTAGGATGAACTGGTTGGATCTCCTTGCAGTCCAAGGGATTCTCAAGAGTCTTCTCCAACACCACAGTTCAAAAGCATCAATTCTTCGGCGCTCAGCTTTCTTTATAGTCCAACTCTCATATCCATACGTGACTACTGGAAAAACCATAGCCTTGACTAGACCGACTTTTGTTGGCAAAATAATGTCTCTGCTTTTTAATATGCTGTCTAGGTTGGCCATAACTTTTCTTCCAAGGAGTAAGTGTCTTTTAATTTCATGGCTGCAGTCACCATCTGCAGTGAGTTTGGAGCCCCAAAAAATAAAGTCTGTCACTGTTTCCACTGTTTCTCCATCTACTTCCCATGAAGTGATGGGACCAGATGCCATGATCTTAGTTTTCTGAATGTTGAGTTTTAAGCGAACTTTTTCACCCTCCTCTTTCACTTTTTTTTTTAATATTTTTTTATTTTTCTCTTTCACTTTCATCAAGAGGCTTTTTAGTTCTTCTTTGCTTTCTGCCATAAGGGTGGTATCATCTGCATATCTGAGGTTATTGATATTTCTCCCAGCAATCTTGATTCCAGCTTGTGTTTCATCCAGCCCAGCATTTCTCATGATGTACTCTTCATGTAAGTTAAATAAGCAGGGTGACAATATACAGCCTTGATGTACTCCTTTCCCTATTCGGAACCAGTCTGTTGTTCCATGTCCAGTTCTAACTGTTGCTTCCTGACCTGCATACAGATTTCTCAAGAGGCAGGTCAGGTGGTCTGGTATTCCCATCTCTTGAAGAATTTTCCACAGTTTGTGATGATCCATACAATCAAAGGCTTTGGCATAGTCAATAAAGCAAAAATAGATGTTTTTCTGGAACTCTCTTGTTTTTTCAATGATCCAACAGATGTTGGCAATTTGATCTCTGGTTCCTCTGCCTTTTCTAAAACCAGCTTGAACATCTGAAAGTTCACGGTTCACATATTGTTGAAGCCTGGCTTGGAGAACTTTGAGCATTACTTTACTAGCATGTGAGAAGAGTGCAGTTGTGCGGTAGTTTGAGCAGTCTTTGGCATTGCCTTTCTTTATTGAAGTGAAGTGAAGTGAAGTCATTCAGTCATGTCCGACTCTTTGAGACCCCATGGACTATAGCCCACCAGGCTCCTCTGTCCGTGGGATTTTCCAGGCAAGAATACTGGAGTGGGTTGCCATTTCCTTCTTCAGGGGATCTTCCCAAACCAGGGATTGAACCCAGGTCTCCCGCATTGCAGGCAGACGCTTTAACCTCTGAGCCACCAGGGAAGCCCGAAGTGTCTTATAATTTTCTGTGTACAGTTCTTTTGTCTCCTTAGGCAAATTTATTCCTAGATATGTAATTCTTTTTGTTGCAATGGTGAATGTGATTGATTCCTTAATTTCTCTTTCTGATTTTTCATTGTTAGTAAATAGGAATGCAAGTGATTTCTGTGTATTGATTTAGTATCCTGCAACTTTGCTAAATTCACTGATTAGCTCTAGTAATTTTCTTTTCTTTTCTTTTAATTTGTTTAGGCTAGGCCAGGTCTTAGCATGTGGGATCTAGTTCCCTGACCAGGAATCGAACCCGGGTCCCCTTGCATTGAGAGCATGGAGTCTTACCCACTGAACTACCAGGGAAGTCCCTGATTAGCTCTAGTAATTTTCTGATACTATCTTTAGGGTTTTCTATGTACAGTATCATGTCATCTGCAAACAGGGAGAGCTTTACTTCTTTTCCAATGCGGATTGTTTTTATTTACTTTTCTTCTCTGATTGCTGTAGCTAGGACTTCTGGAACTATTTGAATAATCCCACAGTATTCTTGACTAGGAAATCCCATGCACAGAGGCGCCTGGTGCCCTACAGTCTTTTTTTATTTTTTTAGTTCTACCACGTTATTGCTACCAACCCGTCTCCCTCCACCCTCATGCACACATGCTCAGTCATGTAACCCCATGGACTGCAGCCCGCCAGGCTCCTCTGTCCATGGACTTTTCCAGGCAAGAATACTGGAGTGGGTTGCCATTTCCTTCTCCAGCCCGACAGTCTTTCCGTAGCGTTGCAAAGATTTGGACAGGACTGAGCAACTAAACAGCAACAACAACATCCTTTTAAGAATGCTAGGTACCACTTGCTAATAATTTGCTTAGGATTTCAGCATATATAGTTCTAAATGAGATTGGCATGGACTTTCCCTTTCTCCTACTTTCCCTGAGTTCTGGTATCAGGATTATGTTAGACTCATGAAATGTCTCAGGACCTATGTGTATGCTGTTGCCTCCAACTGAAACACTCTTCCTTCTAATATTTGCACAGTACACCCCCTCACTGAATAAGATCATTCAGATCTCAGCTTAAAAGTCACCTCGGTGAGGCTCTCCCTGGCCTCCCTATTTAACACTCCTCCTATCTCAAACCATCTCCTATCCCTGGCATTTCCAATCCCCATTCCCTGCTTTGTTTATCTCCCTATAACTACACACTTTTGTATAGTTTGTATATTTTTCCCATTTGGTTACTGTCTGTCTCTATCACCAGACTGTCAGGTCCATCAGGGCAGGGGCCTTTTCTCTTATCTACGGTGTCCCCAGCACCAGGGACAGGGCCGGATCCACAGCAGCGAGCTCAGCAAGTTGAGTGATCAATGTCCCCACCTCCTGCTCCCCTCTCCCTGAGGCAGGTATGAGCACCTGGTGAACCTGCTGACCAAGATCCTGAACGAGAGGCCGGAGGACCCCTTGTTTCTCCTGGAGTCGCTGAACCGCACCACTCAGTGGGAATGGTTCCACCCCAAGCTGGACACGCTTCGGGACGACCCGGAGATGCAGCCCACCTACGAGATGGCCGAGAGGCAGAGGGCGCTGTTCAGCCGGAGCGGCGGCGGCGAGGGCGAGCAGGAGATGGAGGAGGAGGTGGTGAGTGAGCCGCTGGGGAGGGGCGAGGGGCAGAAAGAGCGGTAGTGGTGGGACCGGTCACAGAGGGCCTTGAACGCCAGGCTAAGGGGTTTGGGCTTTCTCCTGAGGCCACTGGGGCATCACCAGAGGGTTTGAAGCAGAGGAAAAGTTGTAGAAAGCTGACTCCAGCACCACATGGAGGCAGAGGCTGGTTTCTTCTGCCATCCTTTCCTCCTTTCTGCAAAATTACTGCTTCGTGTATATTTTCTATGAAACCCGCTACCTTCTGGAGTTTTTCAACACTCAATGTGCCTTCTATCCCCTGGACTCACTTTCCTTTTTGCAAATTGAGACCTGCTAGCAAGTCCTCCACCCAAGACTCATGAACATTCTACTATCCTCGGAATATTTAATTCCATGATTTTCTTTCCAGCATTGTGTTCAGTCGCTCAGTCATTTCTGACTCTTTGTGATCCTATGGACTGTAGCCCGCCGGGCCCCTCTGTCCATGGTATTTTCCCAGCAAGAGTACTGGAGTGGGTTGCCATTTCCTTCTCCAGGGGATCTTCCCAACCCTTGGATTGAACCTGCGTCTCCTGCGTTGGATGGTATTTCCTGCATTGGATACAGCATTGGATGATGGCTTAAAATTTGGCTGAAATGTTCTTTCGCTCGTTTAAGAAACATTTTGGGGGAACTTCCCTTGTGGTCCAGTGGTTAAGACCCCACTCTTCCAATGCAGGGGGCACAAGTTCCTTCCCTGGTCAGAGAACTAAGATCCCACAAGCCCTGTGGTGCAGCCAAAAAGAAAGAAAGATAAAGAAACATTTGTTGAGAACTCTCTGTTTACGATAATTCTGACATCTCCTAGGTTTAGGAGTGTAGGCTCATTTCATCCCTGAAGCAACCTTAAGGCAAGTGCCATTTATTATTCCTATTCATGGAGGAAGGACTTAGAGGGCTCAAAACTAGAAAAGACAGGACGAAGAAGGCAGGGCTGTGTCCTCCAAAGCCTGGGCTATCATCTCGGTCATCTCTGCAGATGCCGTTGGTCTGTGCTCACATCTCATGCTTCTGAAATTCTAGGATTCTGGCCACAATGGGGTGAGATGCTGAGAGAACCGGGAACGACACTCTGACCAAGGAATGAGCCCTTGGGTGAGCAGAGCGCAGGTGGGAATCTGCTTAGACAGATTAGACAGATAAGAATTCAGACTTATGGAGAAGGAAATGGCAACCCACTCCAGTGTTCTTGCCTGGAAAAGTCCATGGACAGAGGCGCCTGGCTGGCTGCAGTCCGTGGGGTTACATGACTGAGCATGTGTGCATGAAGGTGGAGGGAGACGGGTTGGTAGCAATAACGTGGTAGAACTTAAAAAAAAAGAATTCAGACTTAGACAAGTCTTAGACACGAACAGTTTTACGTGAAAATACGGTTTTAAATTTTAGATCAGCAGTCTCGAAGTCTCTAAGGAGGCCGCACCGCCTTAGACCTGCACTCTTCCCGACTCCTCCAGGTCGCACCCACATCTATCGCCAGTCCCTGATGGCCCCGCCTTCTTAGAACGCTGTGCCTTTGGAGGCTCCACCCCGGCCCCGCCCCCTGAAATATAATCCTGAGGGAGGCTCCGCCCTCTTCGAAGCCAAGTCACTAGAGGCCCCACCCCTTAGAACTTGGAGGCGGGGTTTTTTTGGTCGCTGTTTTTTTTGATGTTTGCTTTTGGAGCTGGAGTTTTTAATATGAGGTTTGTAAAAGGGCAAAATTATTGCGGGTATCTGTGGCCTGTGCCTGGTTCTAGGAAGAAAATCGAATTTGTTATTCAGCATTTTGTATTTATTTTTCTGTGTGAGGGGCTCTCATTCCTCTCGTTTTCTATTTCTTTCAAATGGAAAGAATTTCTGTTTCTTTTATGATCCCCAACAGCATTTATGGAATAACTATCCTTTCCCCTGCTTTGAAAATGCCACCCCTGCCATTCATTTACACCTGTATGGACTCCAGTCTGTTTCTGGAGTCCCTGCTTTGTGCCTTGCTCTGTAGATGGTTTTCTGTCCTGGGACTCTCCTGCTTGTTGTGTACAATCGCTGCATAGCAGATTTGGCTGTACAGTTGGCATAAGGCTCCCCATCACTGCACCTCTGTTTTGAAAAGTTCCTCACTAGTCTTACGTTTATAGTTTTAAAGAAACTTTAGTATTATTCTTGTACTTGTTTGTCAACAGAGATCACTTTAAGACAGGAAATAGATGTCACAGAAATGAAGACAAGTGGCTTAGGCAAGATAGTTTTTCTCACACCTAACAGTCAGGTGCAAGCAGTCTAGAGTTGGCAAGGTGGCTCCTCAGCAAAGGGATCCTGAGGGCTATCTTCTCCCCTCTCTCTCCCTCATCCCTTGCCCTTACTCCATCCAAACCAAGAAAGCAGTTTTCAGGATCACAGGAGCCTGGGTATAAACCCTATCTCTGACCAAGGCAGTCAGTAAGGGTCACTTTGGGCTGCAGGGACTTGGCCCAAGCAGTCGAGCAAAACATTTCATTACTTCACTGTGCTGAGAGTGGGTACAGTTGGGGCAGCATTTCTAGAGATCATGGAGAGTCCCAGCTTCCCCTCCCTTCCGTTCTGCTATCATCATGTTGACGATTGGTACCTTGATTATCACTTTATGTTCAAACAATGACTACTACAGCCTCAGACATCATATTTCCACACCAGTGCCCCGAAAGGGGAGTGGGGAGCTCTTCTCAGTATGTCCCCCCCCCACCTTTTTTTTGGTTGAGCTATGCTGCTTGTGGGATATTCGTTCCCTGGCCAGGCACTGAACCCAGGCCACAACAGTGAAAGGGCTGAGTCCTAACCACTGGACCACCAAGAAATTCCCTCCCACACACTGACTCCCTTTTTTTTTAAATCCAGGGAGCAAGGGAATTCCCCAGCAGCCTATTGGTTAGGACTTGACCCTTTCACTGCTAAGGGTGCTGGTTCAGTCTCTGGTTGGGAAACTAATATCCCACAAGCTGGGGAGCATGGTCCAGTCAATCAATCAGTCAATCAGGAGCCCCTCAGAAAATCTCTGCTTGCATCTTATTGGCCAGATTGGGTCACATGGCCATCCCTGGCTGCAAAGGAGGCTGGGAAAGTGACTGTGGAGCTTCTCCACTTCTCCCGCCTGGAGAAAGCAAGCAATGGAGAAGGGGGCTGAGGATGGTGCTGATTCAGTGGACTGAACCCAGCGAACCCAAGGGCAGGACTGTAGCTGGACCCCAGGCCAAGCTGGCTTTCAGAGATTCCCCTGTGCTCCTAATTTTTTAAATTCCATCCAATTGCCAGTAGGAAATCTTTTCCCCCAGATCATAGATGCGATCTTCCTGGAAACTGGGAGAAAGAAAGAGGAAGCTTCCACAGTTAATAGAGGAGTTAAAGAGTAGAGGCTAAGAATATGGCCTCTGGAGCCAGACCAACCTGGGTTCAAACCCAGCCAACCCACAGAAGTAATTTCTAAGCAGGGGGACGACAGCTGTACTTTCTCTCCACCCAGTTACAAATTGCAGAGGGAGGGAAGGAGAGCCTGAGCTGCCATTTGGTCCTCACGTGCTCCAGTCAACAGTGACCAGACGGCAGGGTGACATAATTGGGTCATGGTTGGTGAGGCCACTCCATTGCCAAGTGGATGGAAGACATTCCCAGAAAGAGGGTGATGGCCACAGGCTCACGGGCCAGGCATACACTCCAAAGAGAGTTTCCTTTGCTCATTCACTTAGCTTCCCTGCCGGCAGCACACTGAGTCTGGGGATTCAGTTTTGACTGTCCCACTGAGTTGCTGGTGTAAATGTCAGTTAGGCAAAGAAGCTTTTGTCCTGTCTTTCAGATTGCGGGAAACTGCCAGAATCACTTTCAAAATCATGGTGTTCCTCCTATAGAGTATTAGTCAGGGTGTGCCCTGTCGAGCTGAGATAACAAACAGTGCAACAAGCCCAGCGGCTTATCATCACACAGTTTATTTCTCGCTCACACTACCTACCCATCCAGGTTGGACTAGGAGGTTCGGCTCATCAGCTACTTGAGATGAACGGTGATGGAAATGCCACTGTGACTCAGGCCCCCACAGTTGCAGAGCAGGAAAATCAAGGCCAGCAAACGCCACATGGGTTCTTACAGCTCCTGCCTGGGTGTGACCCGTGTCCCTTTCACTCCCATTTCAAGTGGTCAGAGCAAGTGACATGACCAATCCTGAATGCGCAGGGGTGGGGGTGGGAATGTATAATCCCCCTGTGGAGAGGGACTTCTAATATTTGTGAATAAGGAACCAGTTCATAGAAAGAAGATACAGTACTTGTTCCTTTTATTAATAACACTGAGTTCACAAATGGAGCTTTGAAGAAAATGTAAATGCATTATACACCTTTAAGAAAAAACACAGTATGTTTGTCCCCAAATCTTTGACATCAACTATACAATTTAAGGGCTTCCCAGGTGGCTCAGTGGTAAAGAATCTGCCTGCCAATGCAGGAAATGCAGGTTGGATCCCTGGCTTGGAAAGATCACCTGGAGGAGGAAATGTCAACCCCACTCCAGTATTCTTGCCTGGAGAATCCCATGGACAGAGGAGCCTGGTGGACTATAGTCCGTGGGGGTTGCAAAAGAGTCAGACACAACCGAGCAACTGAGTCCTCACACAGGTACTATTTAAGCATCATCATCCCTTGGCACACACAACCGTACATCAGTGGCCAGAAATGGTTGCGTGAGCAACTGGGTTACCGAGTAGTTTAAGTCTCTGGACTCTAGGAGAATCAGCATGGGGAGCAGGGCTTCAACCTGGTTCCCTCTGCCTTCCGCCCCCTACCCCACCCCCCTGCAGGCTGAGACCGCGGTGCCCAACATCATGGAGAAGGCCTTCTACTTCGAGCAGGCCGGTGTGGGCCTGAGCTCCGATGAGAGTTTCCGCATCTTCATGGCCCTGAAGCAGCTGGTGGAGCAGCAGCCCATCCACACCTGCCGCTTCTGGGGCAAGATCCTGGGGCTCAGTCGCAGCTACCTGGTGGCCGAGGTGGAATTCCGGGAGGGCGAAGAGGAGGCGGAGGAGGAAGAGCTGGAGGAGATGACAGAGGGCGGCGAGGTGATGGAGGCGCACGACGAGGAGGAGGGTGACGAGGACGAAGACAAGGTCATGGACGTCATCCCCAAGCCCACATGGAAGCCGCCGCCCATCATCCCCAAGGAAGAGAGCCGAATCGGCACCAACAGGTACCTGTATTTCGTTTGCAACGAGCCGGGCCGGCCGTGGATGCGGCTGCCCCACGTCACGCCGATCCAGATCGTGCAGGCCCGCAAGATCAGGAAGTTCTTCACGGGTTACCTGGACGCACCGGTCATCAGCTACCCGCCCTTCCCTGGCAACGAGGCCAACTACCTGCGGGCCCAGATTGCCCGCATCTCCGCCGCCACGCACATCAGTCCCCTCGGCTTCTACCAGTTTGGTGAGGAGGAGGGCGACGAAGAGGAGGAGGGCGGAGCCGGGCGCGACTCCTACGAGGAGAACCCCGATTTTGAGGGCATCCCAGTCCTCGAGCTGGTGGATTCCATGGCCAACTGGGTGCACCACACGCAGCACATCCTGCCGCAGGTGAGGGTGGGACTCCAGCCGCCCAGGCCCGGGGTCGGGGGTGGGGGGTGTAGAACCAGGTGTGGCTCCGGAACTAGCTATACCGAGCACCTGCTGGCAGCGAGGCATCTGTGCTCGGTAGTAGTCCTCCACGCGTGCATCCATTCATTCATTCAACAGATATCAGTTGACAGTCCCCAGTCAGAAACCTTTGGGACCAGACGCCTCTTGGAATCCCGAAGTTTTCAGATTTGAAAATGGTGACATTGGAACTCCCTGGTGGTCCAGTGGTTAGGAGGGGCTTTCCCCAGTCATTCAGTGGTAAAGAATCTGCCTACAATGCAGGAGAGCTGGGTTGGGAAGTTCCTCTGGAGGAGGAGATGGCAACCCATTCCAGTATTCTTGCTGACTCCAGGCTTCTAGGGGCGGGGGTTTGATCTTTTGTCAGGGAACTAAGATCTGACGAGTGGCATGGCAAAAAAAAGCAAAAAGTACTTATAAAAATGAGAGTACTTTAAAAATACACAAAAATAAAAAGATGACACAGTGCACATACCATGTATTACATGACACGTCAAGGAGGCGCTGGGGCTGCAGCCCATCTTTTTTTTTTTCTTTTTTTTTCTTTTGTTTATTTTGCAGCCCATCTTTAAAGGTGTCACTATTTCTGCAGCAACATTGAACAGCCTCTCATCAGTCAGGTCAGGATTGCAGCCAAATGACTCATGAAAAAACTTTTGCTTTTCAAAGCTTTTCGGATTTTGAAAGTGTGGATAAGAGGTGGTGGACCTGCATTTACTGAATGCCTAGTTTGTCTGAATTTTACATACAGTTATTTATCCATTCAAGGAAGCACCTGTTGTGTGCTAGGAACTTTTTTATTCATTCATTTATTTGATAAACATTGATTATGGACTCCACATAACCGCTTTTGAGATTGCTATCATGGCCATTCCCATTCAGTTGCTGAAACTGAGGTCTGCTATATGCTCTGCATTTAGATTCACTTATTCATTCAACAAACGTTTACTGAGTCTTCAGTACTTCCTTCAACCCAACAATAATCCAATGAGAGAGGCACCCATGACACCCCCATTTCACAGATGAGCAAACAGAGCATCATATGGGCTGTTGAATGTCAACTCCACAAGCGCAGAGATGTGGGGTCTCTTTTTCTCGAGGACGTAACTCCAGCACCAGGAGCACTGCGTGTATATAGTAGGTGCTCCTTAAATATGCAATAAGTGAATGGATGGATGGCTGGCTAAACGGAGCCCACAGAGGCTGAGAGAGGAGGGGTTCCCGCCTCATCGCAGCAGCTCTCTCGGCCCATTCTCCCCCGCCCTCCTGCCTGTGCAACTCACCCTGACCTTTACCCACACCTGGGTCCCTGGGGATAGGACTGGTCCCCAGCGTCCTGCCTGGCCCTTCACCGCCTCCCAGGGAACAGAGCCCGGCCTGCTCCCTGGGGCTACCAGCTGACCTCCTCCCCACTGGCAGGGCCGCTGCACTTGGGTGAACCCTTTGCAGAAGACAGAAGAGGAGGAGGAGTTGGGGGAGGAGGAAGAGAAGGCAGATGAAGGCATAGAGGAAGTGGAGCAGGAGGTCGGGCCCCCGCTGCTGACCCCGCTCTCAGAAGACGCAGGTAAGAGCCCCACACACAGGCCGGTGGAGGCTGGGAGAAAGGGAGGGGAAGCGGCTCACTGAGCCTCTGTCACACTGTCATCTCTAAAATGGGCAGCCCATGGGGTTATAGGAGCATGTCCATCTTGAGGGCCGTGTCTGGCACATGGCAACAGCCCAGATGGTGACACATGGTCTTTCGAGTCCCACGTGGGCTTGGAAAAAGGGAGCGAGAGCTAGGGCGGCCTCCCCAGAGGAGGCAGGACTTGAGCTGGATGTTGGAGGACTTGCGGTTGGGACCTCAGGTACCTGAAGGGAGGAAGGAGGAGAGGCTGAGAGTGGGTGAGCAGACAGAGTGAGGATGCGAACACAGATTTCCATGAGTCTGGAGCCTATACCCCGTCCTCTGAGCCCTGGTTCAAACTGATGGCCAACCTAGAAGGGGAATCACAGTGGCTCCTGAGTCAGGGGCCCTCGGGGCTCACTGCCACCCAGCCCAGGAGGTGAGATAAGTGTCTCCATTGCCTGGGTGTGATCACTGAGGCTCAGAGAGGTGGATGGCTTCCTCAGGCCACACAGAAAGAGTGGTCAGAGCCAGGGTTCAAACACGGAAGCCAGGGCTGTTGGTTCCCGCAGTTCCCTTCATGCCCTTCGCCGTCCTCCCTCTTTGCTCCCTTCCGGCCTTCTCTCGCTTTCCCTTCTGGGGGGCTGTGCATTGCAGGGGCGGGCTGCAGCCCAGTCTCTGACCTCCCTGGTGCTCTCTGCTCCCCTACAGAAATCATGCACATGGCACCGTGGACCGCCCGCCTGTCCTGCAGCCTCAGCCCGCAGTATTCCGTGGCGGTCGTGCGCTCCAATCTCTGGCCAGGGGCCTATGCCTACGCCAGTGGCAAGTAGGTCTTCTCCTAGTTTTCCCCAGCAGAGGGCGCTCCTACAACTTCATCAGAGTCTGGCGTGGTGGGGCAACCCACCAGGGTGGGCAAAGATCGGATCGGCTCCCTTCAGGAAGCCCCTATGGGCTGATGTCTTCACTCCGAATCCAGGAGTCCCACTAGGGTTAAAATCCCAGACCAAGAAATCCCAGACCAAGAGGGTGTGAGCCTCTGGGATGAAAGAATGGAGGCTCAGAAAGGGGAAGGAATTGAGTCAGGGTCACACAGCACCTGCAGGATTCAGACCTGGATATCTGACCCCCCTGGCCCAGGGTTCCGTGCTCTATGAGACATGGAGCCAGACAGGACTCAGACGTCCCCTTTGGGGTGGCCGTTAGAGGGACAGAGTCTCATCTCTAGGGAAGCTAACTCCTTCCCTAAGTCTCCTGGACAGTTCTTCCAATCTGAAGGGTCTTCTCTCTATGGGCAGAAATCTTCCCCACCAGGATCCCTTCACCGGTCGTTTCCAAAAGGTCTGCAAGCCAAAGTCATTTCCATATCCTCCCACCTCAGCTACACACTCCAGACAGTCCCTCCGCCTCTCACCAGGTACATCGCAGCTTTTCCGCTCACGGGGCATGCACTTACCAGCTCTGTCCACCAGATGGCACGACGACTTTTCATAGCTTTTCCTTTTCCATCTCAATGATCAACCTGCACGGGGTTCGCTACTGGGAATCACAAGGAAAGGTGGGATTTCATGTAATCTTCATAATTTATCCACATTCTTGGCAGTTTCTTGTTCGTTTCCAGAAGCGTGGAAGGGAAATGCTTGCTTTTACCAATGCCCTTCTGGCCACACTCTGATTTGCCAACATTCCTCTGAAAGCATAAGATCCAAACTAGGAGCTCCTCTCACCCACCCATCCTCCACTCCAACCACCCATCATCTACCCTCCCATCCACCACCCATTCAGGCATCCATTTATCCCCACTTTGCTGTTTATAAAAGACTCTGGAATGTCACTGTTTGCCAGCTGTATGCTGGGCCCCAAGCACTTTGTTGAAAAAGCAGATCTGAATCTGGGAGCAGGCAGAGGAGGCATAGGTGCCAACTGCACATGGAGCCTCACCCCCGTCCCCACCCCAGTCAAATATCCAGTTCCAAACTGAGAGAACTACCACTAGGGAGAGTGGAGGGACAGATGACAGCTCACAACTGTCATGTCTAGGGATCAAGGAAGGATTCCTGGGAGAAGCAGCCTTGATCTGAAATCTTTGAGGGAAAGAGAAGTAACCAGGGGACATTCCCCTTCTTCTTTTATTATTTTTTTAACAATTTAAATCAGATTTATTTATTTATTTTGGCTGAGAGACTTGCAGGATCTTAGTTCCCTGACCAGGGACTGAACCCAGGTCCTGGCAGTGAAAGCACTGTGTCCGAACCACTGGACCTCCAGGGAGCTCCCTAGGAGGACACTCTAGACCAGAGCTTCCTAAACTGGGAGTGGATAGGACTCACCAGGGGCTCTGGCTAAAGCGCAGTTTCTGGTCCCCTAGGTCTGGGTTGGAGCCCAGGACTCTGCCTTCCTAGCAAGTGCAGCCTCCTGGGTGAGGCGCTGGTTCCTGGACCCCAGGAACCAGGGCTGGCAGAGGTCAGGGGTTTCCAAGGAAGCAGTGATTTTGAAGCCTCCGACAAAGAGATCTGGAGGAAAAGGATTCTCGAGGGAACAGCAAGGCTGTGAAAATAAGGTCAAATCCAAACTGCTCACCAGGGCAAACTGTCTGGCTCTCTCCCTGTCTCTCAGGCTCTTCCCTTTTCTCCCACTTATTCCTCTTTGCTTCACCCATTAAAAGTCTGGGGAGAGGTGAGTTGGTGGGGCTGGGACCCAACCAATTACATCCTTGTTTTTTTTTTTTTTATTAGTTGGAGGCTAATTACTTCACACATCCTTGTTTATTATTAGTCTCCTCCCTCTAGAATGTAGGCACTACGGCAGCAATTCTAATTCTTTTTTTTTAACATTGATTTGTTTTTAATTGACGGATAATTGCTTTACAATATTGCTTTGGTTTCTGCCAGCAATTCTAATTCTTGTCTAATTTGTTCACTGCTAGGCTCCCACGGCTAGATCAGTGCTGGCCAATGTATCTAAAATATGAGCCACATATTTATGTCTACATATTTATGTCGAAAATTTAAATTTTCTAGTAGCCACATTCAAGAAATAAAAAGACAGGCAAAATTCATTTAATAATGTATTCAACTCCAAATATCCTAAATATTCTTATTACAACATGAAATCAATAATGTAAAAATTGTTAATGAGCTACTTTGTATTTTTTCATACTAAGTCTTCAAAAGCTGCAGTGAAGGTTACACTTGCAGATCTCAATTCGGGTGCTGAATTTTTTTTTCCACACCTCGAGGCCAGTGGGATCTTAGTTCCCCAACCAGAGATCGAACCCACGCCCCACTGCATTGGAAATGCAGAGTCTTAACCACTGGACTGCCAGGGAAGTCCCTTAGGTACTAAATTTTCATCAGAAATACTTGACCTGTATTCAGATTTCACAACATTTACAATTGAAAAAGTAGATTCATGTGCCCAGGTTGTCCCAGACATACTTGGATGTCTTCCAATAAATGAAGTATTGGTTTTATAGTTTAGATTAATTAAAATTAAATAAAATCCACACCATCCAACAACAGCAAAACACACATTCTTTTCAAGTGCATACGGAACATTCCCCAGGATAGACCAAATGATAAATTTAGAAAGATTAATCATATAAAATATCTTCTCTTACCACACTGGAATAAAATTAGAAATCAGTTAAAGAAGGAAATTTGAGGGAGTTTCCTGGTGGCACAGTGGTTAAGACTCTGAGCTTCCAATGGAGGGGGTGCAGGTTCGATCCCTTCAGGAAGCTAAGATCCCACAGGCCTTGAAGACAAAAAAAACAAAACATAAAACAGCAATATTGTAATAAATTAAATCAAGACTTGAAAAAAAAATTAGTCCACAACAGCAACAAAAAATCTCTTTAAAAAAGGAAATTTGGGAAATTCACAAGTATGTAGGAACTAAACAGCATAGTCCTGAATAATCAACAGGTCAAAGAAACCACAAGTGAAATCTGAAAATTAAATAAAATTCGAAATTCAGTTCCTCTGTCTCACCAGCCCCATTTCAAGTGCTCACCAGCTATGTGTGCTGTTAGACACTGCAGCTCTGGATGCAATCTGGCAGTTAGGAAGATGCCCAGTAAACGGTGAAAGAACAAATGAACAGGGAAACCTGGTGGGCACATTGCACTCTACCGCCCACAACTCTGCAGGCATGCTGTGCCTACACTGGGTCCACCTTTAACAAAAGTCCAGGCTGGGGTCTTTGAGGGAGGACTTGCCAGCATCTCTCTGCCCCTCCAGGAAATTTGAGAACATCTACATTGGCTGGGGCCACAAGTACAGTCCTGAGAACTTCAACCCGTCCCTGCCAGCCCCCATTCAGCACGAGTACCCCAGCGGCCCGGACACGATAGAGATGAGCGACCCCACAGTGGAGGAGGAGCAGGCCCTGAAGGCTGCCCAGGAGAAGGCCCTGGCGGCTGCGGAAGAAGAGGAAGAAGACGAAGAGGAAGATGAGGATGAGGACCAGGATGACTGAGGCCCCCTAGCCCCCTTCCTCAAGCAGGTAGCTAGCAGGTTTTCCCTTATACAGAGTTATAGCTTGATTTTTTTTTCACTGTAGGTTTGCTTTCTGCCCCTGGAGGACAGGGGTAGAAGAGGAAGGCAGCTGCTCTAAATAAAATTTCCCCAGGGCATTTGGGTGAGTCACTCAATCATTTGTTCACCATGTCTGTTGATAGGACCTCAGAGTCAGGACTGAAGCACTTTGCTGTGAACCCAGACATTGCCTGGCATAATCTCTCCCATGTGTTCATTTATTCATTCATCTGGCCATCAAACAACTCTTGAAGTGCCACCCCTGGTCAGTCCAGCCCTGTGCTGGGGACACAGCAATGACCAAGTGACCCCAGATTTACTCTTCCAGGGCTGGATACTCTATGGGAGAGACAGACGTCTTCCTCAGGGAGTGACAACCCAGATGGGAGAGCCCAGAGGACTAACAGAGCTTCTGAGCTCTGGCTCATAAATGGTCAAGAACAGGGTGGTAAGGCTCCAAGCAGAGGGAACAGGGTGTGCAAAGATCCAAGAGCAAGAGAGAGTGTGATGTGTTGGGGTAGATGCTCAAACCTCATTTTTGAGACATGGTGTGAGGAGTCAGTGGTGACAGATAAGGCTGGAAAGAGAAGTTGGCAGGAACAGATTACCCAGGGTTGAACTCTGTCCTGAGAGCCCTAGGGAGGCCATGGATGGAATTTGAACAGGGGTGGGCCAGCCCTGATCGTATTTGGGCTTTAGAAAGACCTCTCTATATCCCAAGTGGAGAGTAGATAGAGGGGTGAGACATGGATCTGGGAGAGCAGAGACAGGGCTGATACAGGGAGAGTCCAAGCAGGAGAGGAGTTTTGACCGAGTCTGCAAAGAGGAATGGACTGGAATAGAGGAATTCAGGTGACAGAATGCAAAAGACTTGGGGATTGTAATCAGGGAGTGAAGGGAAATGGCAGAAGTCTAGGGAAACACCGAAATCTGCAGCCTGGTGACTGGAAGGAATGGCAGTGCTGCCCCTAAAATGACACAGGAGAGGAGTGAGATTTGAAGTAAGATTGTCAGTTTCATTCAAGATCTGTGATGGGAACAGGAAGGGAGGGACACTGACTATTAGGGAGCTGTTGGGATCAGGAAGAGATTTTGGATTACTAGTGGATTATTGGGATACCGAGGGTATTGCAGGGATCAATCAAATTTTGGTGGGCGTTGGAGGAGTGAGTGAGGTTCTTGAAGACAGTGGAGTTGTGGAGATATATAGGAGTTTGGTGGAAAATGTGGAGCTGTTCAGTTCAGTTCAGTCGTTCAGTCGTGTCCGACTCTTTGCGACTCCATGGACTGCAGCAGGCCAGGTCTCCCTGTCCATCACCAACTCCCGGGGCTTACTCAAACTCATGTCCACTGAGTCTGTGATGCCATCCAACCATCTCATCCTCTGTCGTCCCCTTCTCCTCCTATCTTCAATCTTTCCCAGCATCAGGGTCTTTTTGCTGTTAGTATTAATCACTATTGGGTCAGATGAAGTCACTGGAGTTTTATGGAGACGTTGGAGATCAATGAGATGTGCAGGATCATCAAGGGTGGGGAGGAAGGGTTGGAGATGCTGTGGTCAGTCAGGGACTTTAAGATATAAGTGGAAAACACTGGAGGGTGTATGTTGGGAGTCTTCAGGAGACATTGGGGTAACCTGAAGTCATTTCTGTTACGTCATGGGACGGACAAGTTGTGGACGAGGCCTCCACTTGAGGGTACTCCCGTTGCTAGGCAAACGGTTCCCAGGGCGCCGTTGCTAAGGACTAGGGCTCTTTTAATGGCCACGCCCCTTCCTCTGAGGGCCCCGCCCTCACAGCCAACCACTAGACGGTAGCAGGCACGAAGGCCTCGCCCACCTTGTAGCTCCGCCTTCAGACCCAGAACCGTTACCGGAGCGACGGCTGGAGCTCGTCCCGCCTCCCTACCCTGTTGCCAATCGAAAAGGCGTTGCCTGGGCGACGACCCCACCTCTTCCGGTGCGGACCCCGACTTCCGGCAGGGGGCCTGGCAGCGGGCGGCGGTCCGGCAGCGGCGGGGTCCGGGGCTGGGGTGGGGGGGCGCCCAAGATGGCGGCAGGCGGCGCGGAGGGCGGCTCGGGCCCCGGCGCCGCCATGGGGGATTGTGCGGAAATCAAGTCGCAGTTCCGCACCCGCGAGGGCTTCTACAAGCTGCTCCCCGGCGACGGCGCCGCCCGCAGATCGGGTCCGGCTTCCGCCCAGACCCCGGCGCCGCCCCAGCCGCCGCAGCCCCCGCCCGGCCCTGCCTCTGCCTCGGGCCCCGGCGCCGCGGGCCCCGCTCCGTCCCCTCCGCCTGCAGGCCCCGGGCCCGGGCCCGCGCTGCCTGCTGTGCGCCTAAGCCTCGTGCGCCTCGGGGAGCCCGACGGCGCCGGGGCCGGGGAGCCGCCCGCCACGCCCGCGGGGCTGGGCGCCGGGGGAGACCGTGTCTGCTTCAACTTGGGCCGCGAGCTCTATTTCTACCCGGGCTGCTGTCGCCGTGGGAGCCAACGGGTGAGCGGCCTGCATCTTGGGGCCCTGGGTGCAGGCTGAGAGGATGGGGACCCTTGAGGTGATTTACAAGTGACAGAAAGGTACCTGAATGATAGGGGGCCCGGAGAGAAGCATCCTGGATGTGATGGATGTCCGAGGGGGAAAGGGTTCTTGGAGATGATGCAGGGTTCTAAAAGGTGATGGGAGGCCCCGTGAGTGCTGGCCATCCTGGAGGTGGTGGGGGCCTTGAGATCACGTGAGATCTCCAGGTTATGCGTGGGGCTTCTGGGATGGTGACTCTTCTGGAGGTGATGGAGAATCCGAGATGGTTGTGGGGTCCTCCAAGGTTCTGGCTGGCAGGCATTTTGCAGGTGTTGGGAATTGCAGGCTCAGAAGTGATACCCAGGGATATTGCATTCTGGGGGTTTCCAGGGGGACTTAGGGAGCCCAGAGGTGAGGAGGATTCTAGAAGTGATGGGGGCTTAGAGGTAATAGGGATCACGAAGGTGAATGGGACTCTAGAGAAAATGCGGTTCTGTAGATAATGAGGGTGCTGGAGGAAATGAGAATCTCGGAGCCGATGGGAGATACGGAGGTGATATCCTCAGGTATGACAGGTGTCTCTAAAGTGATGTCGGTCCCAGAGGACGTGAGACCCTTGGAGTAAGTGATGGCCCCCGGAAGTTTTGGGGATCCTGAGAGCTCAGAGGTGATGAAGGCACCTAAAGTTTGGGAGGACAGTGAGATTTAATGGGTTCCTGAACTGTGTGATGGGAATTCTGAGATTTAGGAACTCCAGAGTGAAGAGATTCCTGGGACATTGGGCTTTAGTGTTCTGGGGATTGGATGATCCTGAGTTTTGGTGGTCTTGGAATATTGTAGTGCTAAGACCTAGGGGAGTTGCTGAAATTATGGGGGAGGACTATAGAAGCTTAGGGACTATGGGGACCCTGCACTGATACTGTAGGCAAGAGTCCCTGAAGTTGGACGGGGAGGGGGTCCAACTTGGGGAAGGAGGCACTTAGTGGTCTCATGTGGTGGCAGTCGGGGAACCTTCCTGCCTGGTGTTCTCTGTTTGTGTTTTGAGACGTCCTTCCTGTCTGTGGTTGCCCCTTCACTCCTCACTTACCCATCCACCTACCCACTTCCCTCAGGGCTTTAGCCCTGCTTCCTCTTTGTGGTTTTTCCCCCAACCTCAACACCCTCTTCCTTCCTCTCAGTGGTAGAAGCCATTAACTCGTTTTCTCCCACCACTCAAGTCCATTGACCTCAACAAGCCAATTGACAAGCGGATCTATAAGGGCACTCAGCCCACCTGCCATGACTTCAACCAGTTCACTGCTGCCACGGAAACCATTTCCCTGCTGGTGGGATTCTCAGCCGGTCAAGTCCAGTACCTGGATCTCATTAAGAAGGACACCAGCAAACTATTCAATGAGGAGGTGATTATGGGTCCCCATGGCTTAGAACTCCTCCCCCGTCCCACCCACCCTCACGCTGTTTGCCATGAGACTACAGCTGCCTGGGGAGCAGTGTCGGCCTGAGTGGGGGCAGGATGAGGGAGAGATGGGGGGTGGACTGACAGATTCATCGAAGGGGGTGACAGCAGTTATTCTGATGACAGCTAACGATGACAGATGCACCTCTGGTGCCCAGGCCCTGTGCTGTGTTAGCTCTATGCTGAACACATTACTCCTGGCGTTTTCATCAACCAATGGGTTAGGATTGTGAGACCCATTTTGCAGGTTATAAAACTGAGAGTGGTCACTGGTTGGGATTTGTTTGAAGCCAGAGCCCTTGCTCTTCAAATTCTGGACTACATCATCTACTCACTGTGGCTTTGGGAAGGTGCCTGTTCCTTAGCCTCAGTTTTCCTCCACTGAAAAGTGGGATTCCTCTCCCTACCTCACAGGACTGTGGAGGTTGCTCAGTCCTGGGTGGACCTGGCATAAGAGGAAATGCCAGCGGAAGAGCTTATCTGTGTCCAGAACTACTCTTGTCCTCTGTTTCTTTCTCCTGTGTTCAGAGAGGGTGTCCCAAATGTACAGAATGCATGAATGGCAGAGGAAAGTGAGTTAACAGGGAATGGATTAAAATGGACTAGCTCATCCATTCACAAAATATTAACTGAGCATTCTCGTTCATTGCCAGACTTTGCTCTAAGCACTAGGAGTATTATATCTCAGTGAACAAAACAGAAGGCCCTCTCTTTGTGGAGCTTTCATCTCTCTGGGAGAGACAGATAGTTATCAAATACCTAAGTGTGCTGTCTGTCAGCAAGTCATGGACGAAAATCCAGCAGGGAAGGCGAATGGGGAGTGCTTGGCGAGGTTAGGAAAGGTCTCGCTAGAAGGTAATAGGGAAATAAAGGACCTGAAGGAGGCAGGAGAAGTTACTAGGGAGAAGGACATTCTGCCTAGAGGGACAGCTAGCACAGATGCCCAAAGCAGGAGAGCAGAAAGGCTGGGCGGCCAGAGCAGCGCTGAGGGGGAGGGTGATGGAGAAGTTCTCAGAAACAACTCGGAAAGGCCAGGAGATGTAGGGTCTGGAAGGTCATGGACGCTTGGCACCGGGGTTCACCTGAGCCATAGAACACAGAAACGATGTGATTGATTTCTAAATTCTCCAGAGAATGGAGTATGAGAATCCACTTAGATACCTGGGAAAGAAGTTAATTTGTTACAGACGGTGGATGCCGAAGGACTTCAAGGCTGGGTTTTCTCCGGAGCCCTGCCTGATAAAGGCTGCCCTGTGTGTTCACGGTGGGAGAGAGTGCTAGTTTGCTGGCTTAGGTTTTAATCTCATCTCTCTGGCAATGGTGTAGAGAAGAGACCTGGGCGGTGATGGCCTGGAGGCCAGTTAGGCCATCACAAGCCTGATGACGGCTGAGACCAGGGTGGTTGGATTCGGTGGGGGGAGGTGAGGACAGGTCAGTTTCTGGGCGAATGTTAAAGCTCCAGTCCACAGGATTTCTTGCAGGTGTGGAAGAGAGTGCTGAGGACAGAAAGGAGCAGAGATGCTCAGCCGACAGGATGGGGTTGTCATTCATGAGTCCAGGAACTACTTTCCAGGACTCCTACCGGCACAGCTCTGCGCTGTGGGGCCAGAACAATGAACCAAATAAACAAAGGTCCCTTCCTCAGGGGAGCTAATAGTCTGTAAATCGATTTCTTGCCTTAAGCACCACATGGTAAAGATGGTAGAAGGGGTTAGACAGAAGACAGTGCTCTGGAAGGCAGGATTGCCCTCCCGCCGAAGAAAGGACATTGAGACTCCCCGGAGCGCCCCTCACACAGCCCTTCTCCCCCTGCTTTCCCGTGATCTGGTGTCTGTCCTTTTGCCCCAGTCCCTCCTCTCCCGGGAGACCCAGGCCGGGGATGATGACCTTCTGCGGGGAACCAGGCTGGGGAGGAGGTGGGCCAGGGGAGGGTGGCCTTCTCTCAACCGCGCTCTCTCCCCTGGTAGCGGCTCATCGACAAGACCAAGGTGACGTATCTGAAGTGGCTGCCTGAGTCAGAGAGCCTGTTCCTGGCGTCGCACGCCAGCGGCCACCTGTACCTGTACAACGTGGGCCACCCGTGCGCCTCGGCGCCGCCGCAGTACAGCCTCCTGAAACAGGGCGAGGGCTTCGCCGTCTACGCCGCCAAGAGCAAGGCGCCCCGCAACCCGCTGGCCAAGTGGGCCGTGGGCGAGGGGCCCCTCAACGAGTTCGCCTTCTCGCCCGACGGCCGGCACCTGGCCTGCGTCAGCCAGGATGGCTGCCTGCGCGTCTTCCACTTCGACTCCATGCTCCTGCGGGGGCTCATGAAGAGCTACTTTGGGGGCCTGCTCTGTGTGTGCTGGAGCCCCGACGGGCGCTACGTCGTGACGGGGGGCGAAGACGACCTGGTCACCGTGTGGTCCTTCGCCGAGGGCCGTGTGGTGGCCCGGGGCCACGGCCACAAGTCCTGGGTCAACGCTGTGGCCTTCGACCCCTACACCACGAGGGCGGAGGAGGCGCAGGCTGAGGGCGCCGACGGGGAGCGGAGCGGCGAGGAGGAGGAGGAGCCAGAGGCGGGGAGCACAGGCTCGGGCGGGGGCGCCCCGCTCTCCCCACTCCCCAAGGCCGGCTCCATCACCTACCGCTTTGGCTCGGCAGGCCAGGACACACAATTCTGCCTGTGGGACCTCACCGAAGACGTGCTCTACCCACACCCTCCCCTGGCCCGCACGCGCACCCTCCCCGGCACGCCTGGCACCACGCCACCTGCCTCCAGCGGCTCGCGGGGCGGGGAGCCGGGCCCTGGGCCCCTGCCCCGCTCGCTGTCCCGCTCCAACAGCCTCCCGCACCCCGCGGGCAGCGGCAAGGCGGGCGCCCCGGGCACGGCGGCAGAGCCCGGCACGCCCTTCAGCATCGGCCGCTTCGCCACGCTCACGCTGCAGGAGCGGCGGGACCGGGGGGCCGAGAAAGAGCACAAGCGCTACCACAGTCTGGGCAACATCAGCCGGGGTGGCAGTGGGGGCGGGGGCGGCGGGGACAAGCCCAGCGGTCCCGCCCCTCGAAGCCGGCTGGACCCCGCCAAGGTGCTGGGCACCGCGCTTTGCCCGCGCATCCACGAGGTGCCGCTGCTGGAGCCGCTGGTGTGTAAGAAGATCGCCCAGGAGCGGCTTACAGTCCTCCTCTTCCTGGAGGACTGCATCATCACCGCCTGCCAGGAGGGCCTCATCTGCACCTGGGCCCGGCCGGGCAAGGCGGTGAGTTTACCCTCGCCAGCCCACCAGGACCCAGACAGAGGTGGGCCTTGGCAGAGGGCTTTGTTAGCACACAGCCTCCAGCCCCTTGGGGTACGGGGAAGCCATGGAAATTTTGTCCCAGAAAAAGGCTCCCTGGGTCTTAGAGTGGCTTCTAGAATGCTTGCCAGGTAACATCAGCAGAGAGCAGGTTTGGTAGGAGAAGCCTCTGGGAGTGGTGGAGACTGGGGCCAGCTGTCTGAAGGGCAGCCGGTGGGCCCCGCATGGCCAGGTCTTACTGGAATGGTGAGATGTTTCTAAGGCTGCTGGCTTCCAGCCTGGGTCTCAGACTCCTGGGATGCAAGCCCACAGCTGGAGGCGTGGGCTGTGGGATCCAGGCTCCGGGTTCCAGCTTGCACTATAGCTCCCTGTGTGACCTTGAGCGAGTCACTGCCTCTTTCTAATTGTTCTCATCTCTGAGGACAGGGATGCATGAAGATGGGTGGTGGGTGGATGTGCCCACTTCCTGGGTTGGCCCTGGGGCTCAGAGAGGCCCCAGCAAGTGAAGTGGAGGCCTGGTACTGTATGACTTGGGAGCTGGGGTCTCAGGAGTCTCCTTGGGCTTTGGGTTCGGGGGCCAGGAGGCCAGATGGGAGGGCTGTGCCTTGGTTCCCTGGAAGAGTTTTAGAGTCATAGGTTCCTGGATCCCTAGAACTTAAAGCACAGTTTCTGAGGCAGGGGCATTGGGATTTGGGGAAGCTGGTGAGCCTGAAAGAGACCCCTCTATCTCCCTAGTTCACAGACGAGGAGACCGAGGCCCAGACAGGGGAAGGAAGTTGGCCCAGGTCACCCAGCAAGTCAGTGGTAGAGGTAGGACTGTCCCTAAGTCCTTCCCCGCCAGAATATCAGGTCCCCCCCAGTCAGAAGGGGACCTCAGTTCCCCCCCCCCCCTCCTCCCCTACCCCTTCCCCATCCTCTCTGCTCAGGCTCACACAAGGACTTTAATTATTGTATAAAAGTGCCGCTTGCTGGGACAGGGAAGCTAGCCGAGATTTAAGTTCCTGAGCCCAGAGCAGCGGCCTGTCTAGGGGCGTCTGGGGTGGGTTCAAGGGCAAGGCCAGGGTGGCGGCAGCCTGGTGGACTCCGGGCTGGCTCCCTCCCCCTGGGACTGGTGAGAGCCCCAGGTGGTCTCTAACCCCTGCCTGTCTCCCCTCTCCTCTTCCCCAGGGCATCTCCTCCCAGCCAGGCAACTCCCCAAGCGGCACAGTGGTGTGAAGCTGTGGATGTTGGGGTCCCCCCACACCACACCCCCAGCCTCCTAGTGTAACCCTTCCCGCTGACCTCACGGATCAACGTATTAACAAGACTAACCATGACAGATGGACTGCTCCGGTCCTTCGCCCTGCACAGATTTGGGGGTAGATGGTCCCTCAGACTGGCCCAGACACTGGGGGGATGTAGTGGCCTGTGTGGCCTCCGCCTTGTCCCCACCCACTGCCAAGTACAATGACCCCTTCCTCTGAGACATCAGTGTTAGCCTCCCTGTCCCCAGCATGTGACTGGTCACTCCTGGGGGAGAAACTGCCCCCCACAAGAGCCCCAGCTCTGCAGTGTGCCCCTCCAACCTGTGCGCGGGGCAGGGGGTGGCCCACCCCTCCCCTGGCCCCAGCCCTGCCCCTGCTATTCCTTGTGCTTTTGAAGAGTGTTAAATTATGGAAGCCCCTTGGGGCCCTCCCTGTCCCCCGGGACCTCTTATTTATACTAAAGTCCCCTGTTTTCACCGCGTCTCTGTTCCCTTCCACGGAGGTGTGGAGGAAGTGTGTGTGTGTGTTTTCAGCACAGTCCTAGAATCAGTCCACTTTATGCAGAGCAAGAGCTAGGTCAAGCCTCCCCCAAACCCCCTTTCGATGGCAGAAAAAACTGACGACCGGAGGAGGGCGGTGCTGGGGGCACAGAGCTGGTGAGTCAGCTGCTGGCCAGCCGGGGGCAGGGCCCATCAGATGGGGAGGATCCCTCACACTGCCCCCCCCCAAACTCTCAGAGGGAAGGGAGCCGCCAGGACCCCTTCAAGGTCTTCAGTGGGCGTTTTTAATGCTTCCTTTTCAAAGTGTCCAAATCAGAAGTGACAGGGGTCCCCAGGGAGCCCCTGAGGTTCCCCCTAAGTGACCTGCCGCCAGCACAAGCCTTGGCCTCTTGCTGGCTCGGCCAAGGGCCCCAGCATCCAGGGCCGACCAGAGACCATGGTTTCCTCTGAGAGGCCTGTCCACCCTGGAAAGAGCAACGAAAATCCCTCCTGGCGGCTCTCTGGAGCCACAGGGAGTGGTGTCTTCGCGCTCCGCCCTCCACCCCCCGAAATGTTTCTGTTTCTAATCCGAGCCTGGGCAGGAATGTGGCTGTGCAGCCAGGCTCCAGGGAGCTATTCTGGGGCTCCTCTGGCTCCCCCCGGCTTTGGCCAGTGGGTCACCCCTGGTCCTGGCTGCTGAGGGCCTCCGTTCCCGATTCTCTCACCACCCCTTCCCCACCTCCTGCCAAAAAAAAAAAAAAAAAAAAAAGTCAGTGTAAAACAGAGGGCCTGAGGGCTAAATTTAAACCGTCCCAAAGTCTGAATCCTTGGCTGAGTCACCCGTAAAGCTGCCCTGGCCTCCTGCCTCCCCTTCCCAGGCCTCACCCCTTTTTCTCCCCTCCCAGCTCCAGAGCTTGGGAGGGGTGTTACCAGATCACTCTGAACCTCAATTGGTCCCCTCCGGGGAATGGGAGGGCTCATCTCTGGCACGGGTCACACCTGTGCTGGGCCTTTTTTGTGGGGGCGGGGGGAGAGTTGGAGGGTTGAGATTCTCCACCGCCTACCACCTCACGTTGGAGCTTTCCAAGGGGCCCGGGGAGGCGGGAGTAGGGGGGGCCCTGGGTTGTGAGGGGTTAAGGCCGGGAGGCTGGAGGGGGCCGGCCCGAGGGGTGGGGAGAAAGGGAGGAGGCCCTCGCAGCCAGCGGAGAGAAGTGGCCAGAGAGGCCCAGGGGACAGCCAGGGACAGGCAGACATGTGGCCGGGGCCTCCACAGGGCCCTTCAGGCCCCACGATGGGAGGACCCTGAGCCCCGGGCCCGGGGAGGGGGCCATGGTGCTGCCTGCCCGACATGTCAGCCGAGGTGCGGCTGAGGCGGCTCCAGCAGCTGGTGCTGGACCCCGGCTTCCTGGGGCTGGAGCCCCTGCTCGACCTTCTCCTGGGCGTCCACCAGGAGCTGGGTGCCTCCGACCTGGCCCAGGACAAGTATGTGGCCGACTTCTTGGAGTGGGGTGAGTGCCCACCTGCCTGCAGGAGCTTCTCCCACCCCCACCCCTACCCATGTTTGGGGATGGGGGTAGGGCAGAGGGAGGAGGTGGGTCTGGGCTGGTTGCTGGGGGCAGGATGGACATGGGGCGAGCCTTCCATTCAGGAGCCCAGAATTTGGGGTGATGTGTGCCTCCCCCTGTGCCCCACGGGGCAAGGCAGAGTGGGGTCAGCAGAGCCCAGGGTAGCCATGACTCAGAACCAAGACTTGGGAGCCATGGTCAGCTGGGCTGGGTGCTGCCTCTTGTGGTCCCCCTGCACACCCTCCCCGAGTCTAGGCCTAGGGACTTGCTGGGGAGCCCTGTCTCCTAGGGAACTCCCCCCCCACACCACCAAAATGGGCTCTGTGGCCCTCCACCCTGCCAGAGTGCAGCGGGGAGCGGGAGGGACAGAACAGGGCAGCTGCCAGGGGTGCGGCCGATGGGCAGGTGTTCGGCGCCAGCCTCTCCAGCTGTCCCAACAGGTGCCCAGGCCCTAGGAGGGCGCAGTGACTCAGGCCCCAGGGAGAACCAACTTTGCAGACAGGCATCGCCCAGCACCCCCTGGCTGGAGAAGGAACAACCAGGGTTCTTCTGGGAGGGCCCACTTTCTCTGCAGGTTCCATGCTGCATGCCCCCCTCCACCCCAAAGTCCCTTCTGGCTGAGTGTTCCCCTGGAGACAGGTCTGCAGGGAGGATGGTTCAGCCTCAGCCTCCTGCTTTGTCTGCCCTCGGCCCTTCCTGGCCTGGGCTCTGGTGCACTCAGGTTTCTGTCTAACATCTGCCATTCTGGCCCTCAGTAGCCTGCTCCTGGGGCCCTGTGTGTCCCTGTCCCCATCCCTGTGTCCTCTCTGCCTTCTGCTCCCTCTTGTGTCCATCTCTTTCTGACCCAGGCCTTGCTTCTCTCCTTCTTCCCATTTTGCAGATGGGAGGGTGGAGGCCAAGTGCTTGACCACTTGACCTCTGGGAGAACCTTCTCCCTACATCCCCCCAGCCCTTAGTAACTCTCTCAGCCCCCTTCTTGCTGCAGGATAAACTGAGACCTGAGGCGGGACAGGAATCAGCACTCCTGTAAGGAGCACTCCTTTTGTGGCCCGGGCAGCATCCTGCGGCCCCTCCCCTGCCAGGCCGCCGGGGCGGGGGAGGGGGCCTGGGTTCCCGCTGCCTTAAAAGGGCTCAATGTCTTGGCTGTCTCCTCCCTCCCCCATCCTGGGCCCTGGCTGCTGCTTCCCGGCCAGCCCACTCTCCCCGAACCCCAAACCCTCTCCATAACCCACAGTATCTTCCTTCATCCTTACCCATTGCCCTCTCCCTCCTGCCTAGGAGGCTCCCAGCTTCTTCCAAGCCTCCCTCTCCCCCTGCCCCTGAGTCTCCTGCCTCCACCCTCTGCCCTCTCCCTCCCAGACTGCCCTCTGCCACATTGCTGGCTCTAGGACCTTGGGCAGAGGACTTCACCGGTCTTGAGTCTTGGTTCCCCATCTGTAGATAAGGAGAGATAGTAAAACCTCCTTCTGGAGTTGAGAACACAGGACGCACTTGACCGTGTCTGCAGCACTGGTGCCCAGGCTGCAGGTCCACGGCTTTGTCTCCCTCTCCTGTTCCTTCTCCTGGCCCCAAGCCTGAACTCGGGATTTCCCAAAGTGTGGGCCACAAGCCACCTGCATCTGAGCCTAAGGTGCTGGATTAAATTGCAGGCTCTGGGCCATAACGCAAGACAGACTGAAGGAGAGAGTGCCCTGGGGGTGGGCCAGGTCACCAGGAGTAGGGACCGTTGCCCCAGGAGCTCTATGAACTGGGCCTGTTTCTTCTCTCTCTGTTCATCACAGCGTCCTTTCAGCAGACTTGTTACCTCAACCCGTTCATCCTGCATCCTGGAGAGCCCTCTGGCCTGATGTTCTGTCCCAGAAAGGGGTTCGCAGACATCATACCTCTCTCCATAGGAGGGTAGTTTAGGGCCCCCCAAACCTCACAAAACGTTTATGTGAAGACGGAGGCAGACAGCCCTGAGGGGAGAGGCAAGGACAGGGGACCGAGGGTGGGACTGCCTCGTCTCCAACGTCAGTCCCTGTGATTCTGGTTCCCTCCACGCCTCCAGTGGAGCCCATCGCGGCGAGGCTTAAGGAGGTCCGACTGCAGAGGGAGGACTTCGAGATTTTGAAGGTGATCGGACGCGGGGCGTTCAGCGAGGTGAGCCTGGGGGGGCAGCCGGGGCTGGGACCTGCCTTTTCCTACAGTGGGCGGGGGACGTAGGAGTTCCGAGACAGGCCTGAGAAAGTGATGAATGACTTGCGTTTAGAGCCTAAGGCGGGGCTTGAGGCTAATGGGCGTGGCTTGTGGGCGGGGCCACGTCTGGGCAGGGTTACGGGCGGAGGCCTATCCCGGCGAGCCCGGGTGTCTCCAGTTCACCTCCGCCCGGTTACCCTGTTTGGGCCTTCAGGTGGCGGTGGTGAAGATGAAGCAGACGGGCCAGGTGTACGCTATGAAGATCATGAATAAGTGGGACATGCTGAAGAGAGGCGAGGTGAGGGCCGGGCTGGGTGGGCAGGGTACTGAGAATCCCCCCTTGCGTCGCCCCCCTCCCCCGCCCGCTTCAGCTCCGGGTGTCCCGCAGGTGTCGTGCTTCCGCGAAGAGAGGGACGTGTTGGTGAACGGGGACCAGCGTTGGATCACGCAGCTGCACTTCGCCTTCCAGGACGAGAACTACCTGGTGAGCCCCTGACCGGGCGACTGTGGGCTCCATACTCTGGACATCGGAGAAGGTCTTTGGGTTTTTCTCCCTGACACTCTTGGTGGGGAGTGAATTTCTATCTAGTGACAACCTGGGGGAACGAGGATTGGGGGTGGGGGTGTCTATTTTGGCCTGGGAGATGTCTTGTGGCCGCGACTGCGGGGTCTCTGCCCAGGGATGGGGCGTCTCTGGGAGTCTTTGTCCCGGGATGTCAGAGATCGGTGCCCAGGCGGGGTACCGACTCCCCATAACACGCCCCCTCCCAGTACCTTGTCATGGAGTACTACGTGGGCGGGGACCTGCTAACGCTGCTGAGCAAGTTTGGGGAGCGGATCCCGGCCGAGATGGCGCGCTTCTACCTGGCCGAGATTGTCATGGCCATAGACTCGGTGCACCGGCTGGGCTACGTGCACAGGTGGGCGCTGCCGGGGCCGAGGGGCGCGGGAATTGGAGAACCGTGATCCTTAAGAGGGTGGGGCCTGGTGAGACGACAGGAGAGAGGCTCATGTATCCCCCTTCCCTTTCCTTCTTCCCTCCGCGCAGGGACATCAAACCGGACAACATCCTGCTGGACCGCTGCGGCCATATCCGCCTGGCCGACTTCGGCTCCTGCCTCAAGTTGCGGTCGGATGGAACGGTGAGCCGTGCGCCTGTCCTGGGGTAGCTCCGGCGACCAATAACGGATGGGGTCGGGGTAGAGGGAGGAACCGGAGGTGCAGGGTGTGGGGGCGGGCCTGAGGCGTGCAGGCCGAGCCAGCGTGAGGGCAGGACCAGATCTGGAGGGGAGAGAGGAGACCCAGGCCTAAGCCTGCCTGTGGGAGCTCAGTGTTAAAACAGGCAGAAGGGGGGACTAAGCTGCAGGGTCGAGGTCAGGAGGAGGTGGAGTCAGAGGTAGGAGGGGCGGGGCCAAGCTCAGCTGTGGTCCTGTTGGCTCAGGTGCGGTCGCTGGTGGCTGTGGGCACTCCGGACTACTTGTCTCCCGAGATCCTGCAGGCGGTGGGCGGCGGGCCGGGGACTGGCAGCTACGGGCCCGAGTGTGACTGGTGGGCGCTGGGCGTGTTCGCCTATGAAATGTTCTACGGGCAGACGCCCTTCTACGCCGACTCCACGGCCGAGACCTACGGCAAGATCGTGCACTACAGGGTGAGCGCCGCCCGGGGAGCCCGTGACCTCTCTGCGAAGGCGCCCGGGTAACAGCCCCTCTTTCCTGCCCCTTCTGAGCAGGAGCACCTCTGTCTCCCGCTGGCCGACACAGGAGTCCCCGAGGAGGCTCGCGACCTCATCCAGCAGCTGCTGTGTCCCCCGGAGGTGCGCCTGGGCCGGAACGGAGCAGGGGATTTCCGGAAGCATCCTTTCTTCTTTGGCCTTGAATGGGACAGCCTCCGAGACAGCGTTCCCCCTTTCACGCCAGATTTCGAGGGTGCCACGGACACGTGCAACTTCGATATGGTGGAGGACGGGCTCACTGCCATGGTGAGCGGGGGCGGGGTAGGTACCTGCGACCCCAGCTCTGCAGAAGGTACCCCGCACCTCCGCCATAACACTGAGGTTAGGAGAGTACCCTCCTCCTGGGGTCCTGAAATCACTGCTTCCCCAGAGCCCCTGCTCTTTGGGGGCCGAGTACTGGGAAGCCAGCAGTGACCTAGACTCACAGTCCAGTGGGAGACACAGACTTGTCCCTGACAGTGACGCCCCAGAGAGATCAGGGCTGAGACGGGCGGGGAGGTGTAGGGGGCTCGCCTCCTAATGCAGCATGAAAGGTCCTGGAGGGCTTCCTCCAGGAGGAAGGGGAGCCCCCTCCCCTTCCTGGAGGAGGGGGCTATGTGACCTGAGACCTGGAAGGATGAGAGGTAAGAAAGCACCATAGAGGAACCTCCCTCCCTCCCTTCCTCAGGGCTTCTCTCCCTTAGCTGTTGGTACATGCTCCCCCAGGCTTGCTCTGTCTGACTGCCCTTGTGCTGGGCACTGCTGGGGACACTCATGGACCAAATCAGCCCTGGTCCCTGCCCTCTACTCACAGTCTAGAGAAGATATACCTTTACTGTGGCAAGTGCCCTGAAGGAAGCAGCAGGATGTAATAAAATGATGTAGAGTCCACTTTAGATAGACCCGGGCTAGGGTGTGGGGGTGGTGGGCACTTAAGCCAACACTGGGAATGGGTGAGGGGCTAGCCCTGACAGCTGCTGCTTACCTCACATCTGTGTTTCTCTTGCCTAGGAGACGCTGTCGGACATGCAGGAAGGCATGCCGCTGGGCGTCCACCTACCTTTCGTGGGCTACTCCTACTCCTGCATGGCCCTCAGGTAAGCGCGGCTCCTGTGCAGCCTGAGAGGAGTGGATGGGGGAGGAGGGAAGGCCCTCCCCCCCCAGAGGCCCCGGGGGGCTGCTCCAGGTTATCACATTCTGCCCTGATGGCACCCAGGAGACTTGTAGGGTCAATCTTGGAACCTTACTGTCTTGGGAAGTAAGGACTTTTAGGAGCCCAGAGTTGCAAGACCTTAAATTCTCAGACCACGAGAACTTTGAAATTTAGATTCAGTTGTTAAACCTCAGAGTCACAGGCTTGGTCTTGCAGAATCTTCTCACTTTCCACTTTTCAATATCTAGTGTACAGTCATAGGACCTCACAGTCTTAGAAAATAAGGAGTTTAGAATTGTTAAGTCAGTCTTAAAAGAACACAGACTCACTGAATTACATAACCACAAAGCCTTTTTAAAACATTGATTCTGCAAATAATACATTTGCCTATCACAAGTATATCAGAAAATACAAAGCCCGCCAGCAGCAGCGGTCCCTGGCTCACACACACACACACACCTCCTTAACAACTGTGGGAACATGCTGTATTCTAACCCGTTCTGTTATTGGACAACGTACTGCAAATGCCATTTCTTATCACAAACAAACTACCACACAATCCTGACCTGCTGGGGAGTGCTCTCCCCACTGGACCGGCAGGACTTAGTCAACCAGCCTCTCTGTCCTGACCCAAGCTGGATGAACAGCCACAAATTGGTCTCGCACAAGGTCTTTATCCTTGTCCAGGGTCATTGGGTCCTTGAGGCACAGTTCCGTAAGAGGGACTGCTGGGTTGGAGGGAACATCACTTTTATTGCAATTTCATATTCCTTGGGAGGATCTGTCTTCCTCCCAGCACCTGGGTTTGAGGGGGTGGGCTGCTGTCTACTGTCAGTCTTGGGATCCCACACCCAGTCTGAAGACCACCTCTTTGGAGGTTGCCAGAGCTGGGCAGTGTGCCCCTCACTTCCTTGGTCCCTAAGGAGAGGGGCCTGAGAAGGGCACATGGAGCGGAAGGGCAGATCCTAGAACATGGCTGTCTTGACCCCAGGTTCCCAAAGAAGGGAAACTCAACTTCCAGGGGCCTAAGGCCATGCCAGGGGCTGGCCTTTTCCTAACAACAGGAGGACCTGTACCCCCCACCCCCAGCCTGGCAATTTGCCCCCTTTACTCTGCTTCTCCCCCTTCTCAAACCACGGAGACTTCGGGTCTGGCTGCCCCAGGGCACAGGCTAGGGTGTCCTGGCTCTAAACCCAGGGGATCAGCAGCCTCGGGTGAGGCCTTGGCTCACCCTCCCACCCCTCGGCGTCCTCCTCTCCCCAGGGACGATGAGACCCCGGGCTCCACACCCATGGAACTGGAGGCCGAGCCATTGCCTGAGCCCAGCCTGGAACCCACAGTGCCCCCACCAGAGGGAGCGGTGAGTCCCTGGAGGAGAGTCAGTGAGGGGTGAGAAGGGGAGGCCTTCAGGGATACAGTGTGCCGTGGAGTGCTGGGCCTCCTGGGAACTTCCTCGATAGAAAGAGACGGAAGACAAAGTAGAGCAAGGCTACTTCAGTCAGACGTGACCCTCACAAAGAAATTAGAACAGGTCACTGAGTTCTAATTTCTAATGCATAGAGGGGGACTTTCAAGGGAGGGGAAGCCCTGGAGAAGGAGAAGGACCACCCATGGGAGGAAAAGCAAAGAGAACCTTAAGAGTGAGGGCTCTGAGGTGGGAACCAGCTGATTGCTCTTAAATGTAAAAGGAGGGTAGTAAGGCGTTACTGGTCCAGGAGAAAGGATGGTGAAGAATGAGTAGTGGGGTGGCTGAGGCCAGCGGAGGCACACCAGACAGGGCCTTTCAGTGTGGTGTGCCTCCTCCTGAGGGCTCTGAGGGGCTGGAGAAAATTTGTGCAGAGGAGGGACCTGGTCACGTTGGGCAGTGTTGTAGGAACAGCCCTTTGGTTTTGGTGTGGATGGTGGATGGGAGGAGACCAGATTAAAGGCTGGAGATGAATAGGACTGGGCTGCTATTAGCCCTCCAAAGGAGGGAGTCTGGATCACTGTGGAGCCGTGGGGATTCCAGAAAGATCTAGGGGGTGCAGGAATAGAGGTCAAGGGAGGATCCCAGTCCTGCAATCTATGCTGAAGTCCTGAATGCTCCCGAGGCCTCTGGTCGCCCTAAGCCCCGTTTCCATACCCAGGTTGAAGCGGCAGTTCCGGAGACCATTCCGGAGGCGGTGGCAGAGCCGGAGGTGACGCTGCGGGAGCTCCAGGAGGCCCTGGAGGAGGAGGTGCTGACCCGGCAGAGCCTGAGCCAGGAGCTAGCGGCCATCCATAAGGCCAACCAGAACTTCGCCAGGTCGGGGTCGGGGTCGGGGCCGGGGGAAGTCACCAACTTTAGCAGCCTCTCTCGCCAGAGCCTCAAGGGCTCACGGTCCACACCTCTCCGCAGTCAACTCCGTGAGGCCCAGGCTCGGAACCGCGACCTGGAGGCGCACGTCCGGCAGCTGCAGGAGCGGATGGAGTTGCTTCAGGCAGGGGGAGCCGCAGGCGAGTCCCTCACCCGCCCCCTTCCCTGAGGCGCCCGGGGAGGTGGGCCCGCGGCAGGTGTACACACCTGGGGGAGGGCGAGGGGCCAGGCTGGGGCACGCCGCGCCACCGCCCTCCTCGTCCCTCCACGCGCCCTACGCCTCTCTCTTCTCCTTCCAGCTGTCACGGGGGTCCCCAGTCCCCGGGCTACGGATCCACCTTCCCATGTAAGACCCCTCTTTTTCCCCTGCGTCAAGCCTGCTGCCCCTCTTTGCTGCCCCTGTCTCTGTCACCATGTACCCCCGTCCAGATTTAGGGCTCCCCTCTCTGTGGTTGCAGTCAGATAGCCTCCATCCACCCCACATCGACCAGATCTCCCTCGGTTTAGGCCTCTCACCACATCCCCATTTGGGATATCCAATTCGGGGTCTCCCTAGATAACCCCTCCGACCTCGACTCCCCTCGCTGTCTCTCGCCCCACGCCGAGGGCGGCCGGGCCGAGCTGGGCTCAGATCGGGTCACCTGTCCCTTCTCTCTCCAGCTAGATGGCCCCCCGGCCGTGGCTCTGGGCCAATGCCCGCTGGTGGGGCCAGGCCCCATGCACCGCCGCCACCTGCTGCTCCCTGCCAGGGTACGTCCGGCTGCTCACGCCCGCCCGCCGCGCGCCCCCGCCCAGCTCCACGTACCCCAAGTCGCCTCTGCTTAGCAACGCCTCTGCGGGGCTGGGCCAGCGGTGGGGAGGGGAGGATTCTCGGGCAGTCAATCAACACAGGTCTCTAGGAAGCAGCCAATAATGAGTTCGGACAAGACTTAGGTTTGCGAGCCGGCCAACCAGAGCTACCCGCGCTGTGAGGGGGGCGGGGCGGCTGCCGGGGGTTGTGGACCTCCTAGGCGTAGGCGGGGCAAGTCCCGGGAGCCAATCAGAGGCTCATATCGCTGGGTGCTGACCCTCGCCCTCTCCTTGCAGGTCCCTAGGCCTGACCTATCGGAGGCGCGTTCCTTGCTCCTGTTCGCCGCTGCTCTGGCTGTTGCCGCCGCCCTGGGCTGCATTGGGTTGGTGGCCTGCGCCGGCCATCTCACCGCAGTCTGACCCCGCCCGGGAGCCGCCTTCTCCGCCTGAACCCTAGAACCCGAGCCTGTCCTACACTCGGGCTCTGCTGGAGGGTTGGGTTACCGAGGCAGGGCCCAGAAGCCCCTCCCATCGCTTCCCAGTTCACAGCACTCCGAGCGTGGGCCTCCGCCCCAGCTTCAGCCCCGTGATCCGGGCCCGCCCCCTGGCGGCCGGGGAGGGAGGAGCCGGGGCTGCGGCTCCAGGGAGGCTTGTAGCGGGGAGAGCTGCTGCTGCTGCTGCTGCTGGGGGGTGGGGATCGCGGACCTCTTCCGCCTGCCTAGCTGAGGCCCCCGACGTGGATGGGCAAGCTGCGACCTAGAGAAGGCAGCAGGGCCAGGGCTCATCTGTTTCTCACCCTCCAGGCACCCCCACCCACATTGGCTCGCAAACCACAAATCCTCCTTGTGCATGAGGCCCCGCCCCCTCAGGAAGGCTCTCTTTACGCAGCGAAAGTCTAGCGCGAGCTCCGCCTGCTTTCTTGGGAATCTTTGTTTTTGACAGCCCCGCTTTTTCGGGGATTCTCGCGCCCTCCTCACGTGCGCTGCTCTCGGAGTCCAGCCGGCTCCGTCCGCCTCGGCAGTTTGGGTATTTATTGACCTTTTCTCTGACCCGCTGACAGGCTCCAGGACCCCAGCACCCTAATCCACGTTTTGGATGCACTGAGACCCCGACATTCCTCGATATTTATTGTCTTTCCCCACCTAGGACCCCCACCCCCGATCCTCGCGAATAAAAGGTCCTCCCGTCTGCCCAAAATTCTGAAATTCCTTGGGGTCTGCAGCTTGCGTCGAGGGCAAGAGGCTGCTCAGCAGGCCAATCGAAAGGCGAGCGGAGGCGGCCAATGGCCTGGCAGGAAGCTAGCGGGAGGCGAAACGGACGAATCGGGTGGGGATAGGGCTGGGGGGCGTGGCCCAGGCACCCGGCCAATAGGAGAAGACGAGCAGGCCCCTCGGAGGCACCGCCCATTGTCCAGCTGTGGCCCAGCTGTGCCATTCGACCGCGTGGAAGAGGCGGGCTGGACTGGTAGTTCGCGCAGCCATCCTCCTACCATTGCGCCTGCGCGGGCTACGCGCATCCGTTCCAGAGACTTAGGCTCGAGAAAAGTTGCTGCAAACTTTCCAGCCCGTTTCCCCCGCCCCTTCTGCCAACCAGACCCGCCCCCCTGCGGAGCCGGGAATTCCGAGGGGCGGAGCGTGGGCCGAGATGGGGAGTGAGGGGGGCCTTCGGAGGACCCTGGAGACGGAGGCGTGCAGAAGCTTAGTCTCGGGGCAGAGGTGGCTTCGCGCCCTTAACCCTCCCGGACGGCCCGTTACCTTCTCCGTTGTCCCGATGGGGAAACTGAGGCCCTGAGCCAGAGGCACACGCGGGGGGACGCAAAAAGCGCGGCCTGAGGCGGAGGGAAAACAAAGGGAGAATCACGGACAAGACGGGGAGGGGGACGGGCACACACACAGACACTGGGACAGAGACCCTAGTAGAGAGCTGGGCCTGGCATCGGTGTTGAGGAGGGGAGACGCGGGTCGGCGGGAGAAGATCGGGAAGCACGAAGTGGGGGGTGGGGTGGGGAGGGGAGACGGGCGGGGGAGGGGGCTGGGGAAAGCCCGAGGGAGGAGAAGGAGGGAGGAACTTCCCAAAGTTGCAAAACATGGCTACCTTGCCTGCGGAGCCGAGCGCGGGGCCGGCGGCCGGGGGGGAGGCAGTGGTAGCGGCGGCGGCGGCGACCGAAGAGGAGGAGGAGGAAGCGCGCCAGCTCCTGCAGACTTTGCAGGCTGCCGAGGGTGAGGCGGCGGCGGCGGCCGGGGCCGGGGCGGGCGAAACGGCGGTGAAAGTGGAGGGCCCCGGATCCCCAGGCGTTCCCGGGTCGCCCCCCGAGGCCACTGCCGAGCCGCCCACGGGGCTCCGCTTCTCGCCGGAGCAGGTGGCGTGCGTGTGCGAGGCGCTGCTACAGGCGGGCCACGCCGGCCGCTTGAGCCGCTTCCTGGGCGCACTGCCCCCGGCCGAGCGCCTACGTGGCAGCGATCCTGTGCTGCGCGCTCGGGCCCTGGTGGCTTTCCAGCGAGGCGAGTACGCCGAGCTCTACCGGCTGCTCGAGAGCCGCCCCTTCCCCGCCGCCCACCACGCCTTCCTTCAGGACCTCTACCTGCGCGCGCGCTACCACGAGGCCGAGCGGGCCCGCGGCCGCGCGCTGGGCGCGGTGGACAAGTACCGTCTACGCAAGAAATTCCCGCTGCCCAAGACCATCTGGGACGGCGAGGAGACCGTCTATTGCTTCAAGGAGCGCTCCCGCGCCGCGCTGAAGGCCTGCTATCGCGGCAACCGCTACCCCACGCCGGACGAGAAGCGCCGCCTGGCCACGCTCACCGGCCTCTCGCTCACGCAAGTCAGCAACTGGTTCAAGAACCGACGACAGCGCGACCGGACCGGGGGCGGCGGCGGCGGCGCGCCCTGCAAGAGGTGAGGGGCCCGGGGCGGCGCCAGTCTGGCTTTCCCTGGGACGTACCCACCTCTCCCAGACCCGTTGTCCTCGGACAGCCCCCGCTCACACCCTCAGGCGCCCGCCGAGCGCGAGGAATCCTCGTGGATTAACTAGGCACTCGCCCGGCCCTCCACCCTGACACCGCTGCTCCTCTCGCAGAGGCTGGGGAGACCGCCTCCCTCTACTCCACAAGCTCCGTCCCAGATCCCATCCGCGCCCGCGGCTAGTCTTGGGGGCGGCAGTGAGAAAAAGGGGCTGCGAGAAAGGAGAGGCCTTTGTCCTCGCTCCCGGGCGTAGGGGCTTCTTTAGGCCCCTTCGCGGCCAGTCCCTCCCTGACCGCGGCTGTCTCATCGTCTCTCCCGCCCCCCCAGGGCCCAAACAGCGTGGTCCGTCGTCTGTCTTTGTTGTGAAACGTGAACCTTCCCCAGCTCGGGTTTCCCTGTAACCCAAGCCCTTCCCCTCCCACCCTGCGCGCCGGCCTCTCGCTCCTTCTCCGACGCCCGGGGGGAGGGGAAGGGGGGGTTGGGCACCGGGAACTAAGCTGGCGACTCCCTCCTTAATGTCTCCAGAGCCCCTCGGCTGTTTTCAGGCCGACTCTGGAGACTTCGGGCAGCCCGGTTGCTCAGCCTCCCGGACCCTAAAGCTGAGGAGTTGGGAGAGGAGGGCCCCTCTAACCCTCAGCGTTCAGCTTGAACCTTTGGGCAGTGGTGTCAGGACCGGGCTTGCAGAGACTCCTCCCTGGGGTCTCAGAGAGGAGGTTTCATTAACTCCCTGAAATTGCCCACAAAATTTTGGGCTGGGGAACATGGGAAGGCAATGGGCGGCTTGTGCTTCCTCTGAGCACTTTGCCTCCAGCTCTCAGCAGGAATGGGGCTGGCCTGCGGGGAAACACATAAGTCCACCACTCAAAATCCTCTCTCTGGCCAGTGAGTCTGATGGGAACCCCACTACGGAGGATGAGTCCAGCCGCAGTCCTGAGGACCTGGAGAGAGGGGCGGCTCCGGCGGCTGCCGAGGGCCCAGCGCCAGGCTCCATATTCCTGGCCGGGGCCGCCCCTCCCGCACCGTGCCCTGCCTCCTCCTCCATCCTGGTGAACGGGAGCTTCCTGGCAGCCGGCAGCTCTCCAGCAGTGCTCCTCAATGGGAGCCCCGTCATCATCAACAGCCTCGCACTGGGCGAGGCCTCCGGCCTGGGCCCCCTGCTGCTCACCGGGGGTGCCCCTGCTCCGCAGCCCAGCCCCCAAGGGGCCAACGAGGGCAAGACCTCCCTGGTCCTGGACCCTCAGACTGGGGAGGTTCGTCTGGAGGAGGCTCAGCCTGAAGCCCTGGAGACCAAGGGGGCTCAGGTGACTGCTTCAGGGCCGCCTGGAGAGGAGGTCCTGGCACCTCTGCCCCAAGTGGTGCCTGGCCCCCCTCCAGCAGCCACCTTTCCGCTGCCCCCAGGACCAGTGACTTCCATGGCTGCTCCCCAAGTGGTGCCACTTTCCCCGCCCCCTGGCTACCCTGCTGGCCTGGGCCCCACCTCCCCACTGCTGAACCTGCCCCAGGTGGTGCCCACCTCACAGGTGGTGACGCTGCCCCAGGCTGTGGGGCCGCTGCAGCTGTTGGCAGCTGGGCCAGGCAGCCCAGTGAAGGTGGCCGGTGCCTCAGGCCCTGCCAACGTGCACCTGATAAACTCCGGCGTGGGCGTGACTGCGCTGCAGCTGCCTTCGGCCACTACCCCAGGTAACCCCTTCTGGTGGCTGGGTGGGGGGTGCACTTATTTTGGGGAGGGGGTTGCTGCTGGTGGGCTTCCTGGGGCCACAGTGGGGGGAGGGGAGCTCTTCCCTGGCGGGTCCCAGACCCTCCTGAAGCTCAGGCCAGGAAGACTTAGCCTTACTCTGACCCTGAAGGGGCTCCTTTTGCCTCTGGTTAATCCCCCTGCCTGCCCTCCAGCAGCTTCATCCTCACCTGGGTGCCTTTCCTCCCTCCTCTCCCTACAGGAAACTTCCTGCTGGCCAACCCCGTGTCCGGCAGCCCCATTGTAACAGGTGTGGCCGTGCAGCAGGGCAAGATCATCCTCACCGCCACTTTCCCCACCAGCATGCTGGTCTCCCAGGTCCTGCCGCCCGCCCCCAGCCTGGCCCTGCCCCTGAAGCCGGACACAGCCATCTCAGTGCCTGAAGGAGCCCTCCCAGTGGCCACCAGCCCCGCTCTTCCGGAGGCCCACGCCTTAGGCGCACTTCCTGCGCAGCAGCCACCCCAGCCGCCCCCCGCCGCCGCCGCCCCCGCTGCCCCCAGCCTCCCCTTCTCCCCAGACTCCTCTGGCCTCCTACCCGGCTTCCCGGCGCCCCCGCCCGAGGGGCTGCTGCTGTCGCCCGCGGCCGTGCCCATCTGGCCGGCCGGGCTGGAACTGAGCGCTGGCACTGAGGGGCTGCTGGAGGAAGAGAAGGGGCTGGGGACACAGGCCCCCCATACCGTGCTGAGGCTGCCAGACCCTGACCCCGAGGGGCTGCTCCTGGGGGCCACCGCGGGGGGCGAGGTGGACGAGGGGCTGGAAGCCGAGACCAAGGTCCTGACGCAGCTACAGTCAGTGCCTGTGGAAGAGCCCTTGGAACTGTGACCCGCCGGCCCCCAGGCCTCCCCTGACAATGGTGCTCGAAATCCAGGCCGGGAGGAGGGACCCTCTCATAAACACAGCGGCTGCCGTCTACCCACACACACTACACCCTCCCCGGCTGCTCAACCTCTCCATGCCCTGGAGGGTCCACTCCTCGGACAGGATGCTGCCTCTGTTACAGCCCTCTCCTTGGTCTATATGGGGAGATTTGGGGGTCCTGACTCAGGGGCTCTGCCCCCCCTCGACCTGGTACTAGCCGTGAGCTGAAAGCCCTGCCGAACGGCTGAATTTCCCCCGCCCCCCACCCCCAGCCCTCTCCCTATCACTCCCTGAAACACTATTAATAGCTCCACTGACGGCCAGCGTTCTCAGAACTGCTTGGAATTCAAGGGTGGAGGACAGGCAGTCCTGTGCTGAGACTCCTGGACCCTCCCAGCTGGGCCCTGCCTGCCCAAAGGTGTGGGGGGCATGGGCCAGGGTCCTCGGTTAGCACCTCCTGGACTAGAGCCCCAGGTACCTTGTCCAGCCCCAGACCAAAGATCCCCGACCACCGGGGCAACCCTGACCCCTGTGTCTAGTTTGTATCCTAAATCTTTATTTTTCTAGGACGTGTTATGCCTTCATTTCCATTAAAATAAACAGACAACTAGAACCTCCGGGGGTGTGGGTTACCTTCCAACAACTTGCCCAAGGAAAAGCTAAAGGACAGACAGCGCACCTTGAGTTTCTGGCTTTGTGATGCATGCTCCCTGAGAGGGGACAGGCCTGGAGGTCACACTGGAGGAGCTGTTTGGGAATGTGTCTGCGGAGAACAGAGCTGAAGAAGAGGGCCCAGGGCAGGTGGCCTTGTCTCTTGCTGGTAACAGTTTTATTTCATTGAAAATAATAAATAATCTATAAATAGAATAGGGTAGGAGGAGGAAAGTGAGGTGAGATTGAACAGGGTGGAAAGCATTAGATTCTGGGCTGGGCAGTGGACAGGCAGAGGGAAACTTCACCTCCCTGCATTTCATTCGGGTGGGAGGGGGGCTCCTTTCACCCTCTCTCTGGCTTCTCTGATTCGCACGTCCAGGGTAGAAGGGGGCTGTGAGAGGCTTGCCAACCTCGGGGCAGAAGTTCAGACTGCCCCATACAAGGCAAACACAAAGCATCGGGATCAATAAATAACGCCACCTGCCAACCTGGGGGGACCTGCACTAGTGGGGGTGAGGCCCAGGAAACCATCACAGGCTCCTGGTTTCAACAGCAGCAGGGCCCAAGGGAGGGCGCGGCACCCTCACTCTTGCTGAGGAGACTCCGGAGAGACTGGGTCTGGGGAGCCTCGGGCCTTCTCGGCCAACAGCTGGTAGAAGGGTTTGGGGGTCTCCCAGTCCTCGTCCTCGCTGCTGGAGCTGTCCTGCTTCACGATCCGGTTGTGCTGGCGGCTGAACCTGCGCGCCTTGGTGCTGGGGGAGAGGTGGCAGGATGGGTGGGTTTCCTCCGTCTCACCTCCGTCCCACCCCCAGTGCTCTGGGCTCAGTAGTGACCAGGGTCTGGGCTGGGGACGGCCAGGGCTTTATTCGGCTCCACCAGCAAAGCGCTGGCTCCTTGGAGACCTGTTAAGATCTGTGCATGCGCTTGTTTTTCCAGAGAGGGGCAACTGAGGACTGGACAGGTGGCAGGAATTTGAAGTTGGTGGAGAATAGGGGTTTCAGGAGGGAGGGGGCGTTGAGATGGGGAGAGGAGGAGGAGGCCAAGCTACAGGGAGTTAAGACGCAGTTTCCTGCTCTGAGAAACTCTGAAGCAGAAAGTGAAAAGGAAGTTTAGGGCCAAGGGGATCCAAATTAAGAATTCAGCTATTTGCCCTTCTAAGCTCCAGGTAGGGGTAGAGCACCCTTCTGCTTCTGTCCCCCAACTCTTCCATAAAATTTGGTGACACCCAGATCTCCCGCCCGAGGAAACTCCCACCCTGCTTCCAACATCACGAAGCTCAAGGCTCTGATGATTTTCAGAGGAGCAGGGAGGGCCCTAGTGTCCACCACCCACGCCTTCTGGGCAGGGGCTTCTCACCAGTATGGTTTTCGCTCCTGCAGGGTCATCACCCGCCAGAGCTGAGCCAGCTCCTTGGTGGCGGCCGTGGATGCGGTCCCAGGGCAGGCTCTGTGGCAGGAGTGGGGAGGAGGTGAGGAGGTGCCTGCAGCCCTGCCTGGCTTGGGCAAAGGCCAACCACACGAGGGGCCCTGGCCCTCCCATAGCCTCATCTTTCCCATCTGAGAACTCAGATCTTCCCGTGTTGCCCAGAAAGGCTTCCCTTTCATGCCCCCTGGAACAGAGGTGACAGAGGAGGGATCTCGACTAAAGGGTGGCTGGAGAGGGGCCCCCCGGTGTCCCGGGATCTGCATCTGCCGCTCTGATAGGAGCACCAGCTCTTCTCCCCTGAGGCTTGAGGGACCTCCCCCACCCCCGCCCCCAGCTGCAGGCTGGCAATGATTGTTCTGGTTTGGGCGCTTGACAGATCCCATCAAGTTCAGCCCCAAGAACTTCTGCTTGAAATCTTAGAAATGAGGCACTGTCTTCCCACAGGGTTGCTGGGGTGGGAGACAGGACATGAGCCTGAAGCTCCCAGGTGGGGGTGAGCCTGCTCCCGACCTGGCCCAGCAGGGATGGAGCTCAAAGCCGAGAGGAATACGGAGTCCAGAAAGGGGTGAAGATCCAAGAGCATCACGGGAGTCCCAGGACCAGCCACGGCTGAAGGTGGAGCCTCTTTTTCAGATTATAGTAATTAATTATATTAATTAGTTATATCAATTATGTAAGTTAATATTTGCCAATTAATTTCCTTTTTTTCATAAGTCTGAGGCGAGTTTCACTGCTTCCGATGCACGGGGCCAGGGGAGGCAGGGGCGAGTGTGGCGGGCGAGCGTGTCAGCAGCAGCGGGTGGTCTAGCCCTGGGAGTGGGTGGACAGTGAAGCAGGGCCCCTGTCAGGGCAGAAGAGGACGCCCACCCACCGGATGTACTGCTTCCGGTTCATCCTGCAGAACATGATGAAGCCGTTGACACACTTCTTCTTCATCTGGGGGGTGCCAGGGGCTTTCTTGCTCCCCTTGGACTTGGAGGGACGCCGGCTGGCCCGACCCTTCCTGGCCTTCCTCCCGGCCGTGGGCAGGGGTGAGACCCGCCGGGTAGGGGTCCACGTGTAGTCCCCATCGTCGCTGGAGGACTGCAGGCCCTCAAGGTCACCCTGAGTGTCCTGCAGGGGGCATAGAGAGGTGAGGGGGACATAGGTGAGGGCGGGCAGGAGACCTGGACTGACCCAGCCGATGGCTCTCCGTCTCCCTCACCTGCTGCTGCCTCCACACCGAGTCTGTGTCCGTGTCCTCCGAGCCGGCGCTGGATGGCACCTTGCTGTTTTCACTCAGTGAGAGGTAGCAGTGGTCCAGCGAGACTGAGGACTGGCACAGGTCTTGGGAGTTGGAGGGGTCTTTGGGGACCTCAGGGGGCGTGTCCTGGGACATGAAGGAGAAAGATAGGAAGAGATGGACAGAGGGGGGCAGTGGTGTCCCTTCACGGCCCCCACTCGCGGCTCTCCTGGGATGTCACACGAGCATCGGAAACAGCTCAGGTTCAAAACAGCCTCGTCCAGACACCGCCTCAGAAGTTCAAGCAAAGGTTCCCCAGTTCCCACAGTGGATCAGGGAAGAGGTGGACTGGGGGCTTCTGTCTCCTATTCTGGGGCTCTCCCTCACAATTCCCCTGTGAGGGAGCTGGCACACCCTAGGCAAGTTTTAACTCCTCTGAGTGTGTTTCATCCACGATGGTGTCACCACACATCCCCTGCCAGGCCAGGCCAGTGTTTATAAAAGCTCTGCTAACGGTGTCTCTCTTTGTTTCTGCGGTGAAATCAGCTACTTGTTGAGGCAGGGGCCACCTTCCCACACATGGAGGGAGAACCATCTGGGGACCAGAGCCAGGCTGCTCCTCTTGTCAGTCAGAGGTTGAGCTGCTGGAGCAGACAGTGCTCCGGAGGTCAGCTCTGGGGCCTGGGAGGGAGGCTCTTTCGCACCGAGGATCCCAGAGGTCACCTGCTGTTTTCAGTTTCCTCATTGGTTAAATGGTGTCACAAGAGAGCCTGCCTCATAGAGCAGTCATAAGATTATGTGGGGTCTTTTCTGGGCACCTGGCAGCTTTTAGATTTATTCTTTACAGGGGGTTCATTCCAAGGGCCCAGCACAGAGCAGGGCGCCTGGTGGCCAGCAGGTAGGTTAGGGCACAGATGGGTGGGTGAGTCTCTGGAAGGACCAGGAGAAGCATGATGGACAGACAGCTGAGTTGAGGGGTCGGGGGTGACTGAAAGGTCAAGAGGACGGATGAGTGAATCAAACTGGTGGGAAGAAGGATGGACGGGTGTGTGGGCAGACACCTACCTCCTGTGGTTCCTCAAAGATGCAGGCAGAAGGTGAAGATGCAGGATCTAACAGTATTTCCTCAAAGAGAGCTGTCAGGGACAGAGAGGGAGACCAGAAAGGTGGCTGGGACAGAAGCGCCTCTCTCGGGACACCAGGCCGCTGTCCTGCCATCCCCATAGCTGGAGGGCCTTTCTCTGGCTGTGAGCTTTGGGCTCTTCTGCCCAAGTCCAAGTCCAGCTCCTGTGGGGGACCTCCAGCCTGGGCAGAGTGAGTAGGTCCCTACTGTAGGGTCCCAGAGCCTCCCCTGCACCAGGCTGGCCAGGAGCAACTCCTCACCAGGCTGTGGGCTCCAGGGATGGGATGGGATTTGTCCTGGGAGGATTCACCCCCGGGTATCCAGTGCTGCCCAGCAAGTGCCCACCAAGTGGGCTACACACTTGGTGGGCATCACTGCGGGTTTTTTCTTTCTCAGTGAACCAAACCTCAGGTCCAGCCCTGGGTGCTCACCTTGGGTCAGGTACTCACTGCCGTCCTCCAGGATCTGTTCAGGTAGCAGTTTCCCTGGGGAGCTGAAGAGGGAGGGGCTGAGCCCTAGGATCTCCTTCAGGGGGTCTGTCTCGATCTCATTGGTAATTTGGGGAGGCCCCAGGGCCAGTGGGCTCTCTGAAAAGGAAATGTCAGGCTTGAGGGTGTGTCAGGCGTTGTCATCTCCCGGAACAGAGCAGCTGGCTTTGAGGAGATGGTGCCCCACACTGGGGAAAGGTGACTCTGTCAGTTCCTCATTGTGAGTGCTTAGAAGAGGAAATTAAGAGGCGCAGTGCCTGGATTCATGTTGTTGTTGGTGGTGGTTTAGTCGCTAAGTCGTGTCCGACTCTTTGTGACCCCATGGACTGTAGCCTGCCAGGCTCCTCCGTCCATGGGATTTTCCAGGCAAGAATACTGGAACAGGTTGCCCATTTCCTTCTCAAGGGGAATCTTCCCAACCCAGGGATCAAACCCGCCTCTCCTGCTTGGCAGGCATGTTCTTTCCCACTGAGTCACCAGGGAAGCCAGGAATTATGTTAGAGATGGCATATATATATATATATATATATATATATGTATATGATGTGCCAGATCCAACAGACTGATATGAGCTAGCTGGAGCTCTGTATTAAGATTCTGAAGTAGTTTCTGGGATCAAGAGAAAAAGTTCGGATTGATTAGCAACATCTGCCATGGCAACCGATAGCTGGGGACAGTGAGTGCCCTGTGTCCGTGCTTAGCGCATCCATCCCTCTCCCACTGCCCCCTTCCCCGGACATCCTCAGAAAGAAGGTACCAAGAAGGCCCCACACCCACCTACAAGGGGGAGAGACAGAGCTTCAGTCACCTTGGGGGCTGTCCTCTGCAGTCCAGGCAGGAAGCCAAGGGTCGGCATTTGGAGACTCCTTGCCCACCTCCTCGCCAGAATCATAGGACACCAGTTTCTCCCTGCAAAAGGTGGAATTCAAGAGGCAGACCTGGGGCCCTGGCTGGAAATACTGTGGCACACAGAGCGAGCCCTTGCCCTCTGGGTGTCTCAGTGTTGCCCACTGGAGTAAGATGGGGATGGCTCTGTGCCCACCACTGGGGGAGCGCTGGGGGCAGAAACCTTAGTCAGCTGAGGTGCCCGCCCTTAGGGAGCTTCAGGGCTTGTGACGAGAGGCCAGCTGTCATCAGAGCTGATGACACGGGGCAGAGCTGGGAGAGGGGTTTGAGGAGGAAGAGAGAAGGTGGGCAGGGCAGGACAGAGAACCATGCTGAGCTAGAAGGATAGGTAGAAGGATGGGTAGTTCCTTCCAGGTGGACGAGGGGAACAGGCTTCCTGGAAGAGGGAACCAAGGATGAGAAGCCCAGGGGGACACGGGTGGGCCTCCTTCCAAAGTGGTGAATAGTTAGTGGTAAGGATAAGATTCACAGGGGAGGGGCTGGCAAGGTGAGCTGGGGCAAGAGAGGATCTCAAATGCAAATTAAGATATCTGTGCTCTACCCAATAAGACGGAGCAGCCTAAAGCCAAAACCCAACATGACCAAAGACTCTGCGTTAAAAAAGCCACGTGGGTGACTGGTGTTGACAGGCTAGAAGGGTAGGACAGGAGGCCAGGGAGGGGCTGCGGCCCTTGTCAGCACACAAGAAGCAGGGCTTTCCTTTGGACTCCCAATGCCTGGTGCAAAGCTAGGCCCTCAGAGGTGGTCACCCCAGATACCAGCAGAGGGTGGAAATTGACCCCATTTCTCCCCAGGCCTTAGCCATTCCCCTGGAACATGTCAGCTCCCCAACTCATATCCCCTGAGCTTCCCTTACCTGGAACCAGGCGGGGTCTTGTTGAGAAAATGGATCGTCTCGACCCCTTGATGGGCCTCAAAAGCAGGATAAGACCCCAAATCCTGAGTATCATCTTTTACACAGCAGCCTACGGGGGCAAGTTGGGATGGTCACTCCTGTGACAGGGCCAGATGCCAGGGCTCACAGGGACACAGATGGAGAGGTGCCGGGGTCTCACACAGCCTCTGCCTCCCCCTACTCCAGCCAAAACCTCAGGCTGGGGGCGGGGACTCTGAGTGAGGTTTGAAAGTGAAGGTGTTAGTTGCTCAGTTGTGTCCAACTCTTTGTGACCCCATGGACTGTAGCCTGCAAGGCTCCTCTGTCTATGGAATTCTCCAGGCAGGAATACTGGAGTGGGTTGCCATTCCCTCCTCCAGAGGATCTTCCCAATCCAGGGATCAAACTTGGGTCTCTTGCATTGCAGGTAGATTCTTTACCATCTGAGCCACAGGGTACCCTGAATCACCCCCAGGTTTCTGGAATCCTAGATCTCTATTAGAAGCTCTAAGGAAGATAAAATATTTAAGTTCAGTAATGATGATGAAGATGATGGTAGCAAACAAGTGTATAGTACTTACCATGGCAGCATAGTTTTAATCACTTTACATACTACTCAGCACCCCTTTGCCAAAGGATGTGGTTATTATAATACCCAGTTACAGTTCAGTAAACGAAGGCACTGAGCTCTAAAGAAACTTGCCCAAGGTCACAAGATTAGCAGATGATCTGGGACACCCACCACTCATGGGTGACCTCAGGAAGTGAGCGTATGGGATCACCGGGCGGTCACTAGCACCATGCCCGTGGCCTGGCCCAGAGGATAGGCTCTGGGAGGAAGGGCTGAATGAATGGGCAGAGGAAGAGGATGACCCAAGGCCTCGCCTTCCAGTCGTGCCCGTGTCTGCTGGGGGTGTCACACCTTTGCAAGCTGGCTCGCAGGAGCATTTGTCTGGCTGCTTCAAGGGAAAGGAGGCTCAGGAGGAGGCCCGACTCTTGCCCCCAGTTCTGTGAACTGCAGCCCTCACATGAGGGCTGCACTGATCCTGCCCCCCACCTTACACCCACAGCCGAGCCTGAAGGGAAAAGGAAACTGGGAAAGAGGCCAAGAGACGGCACCTCTCTTGTCCACGGTCCAATCCCCGGCTTCTAGGACTTTTTCCAGGACGCCAGGGGGTGCCTGATCAGTGGTGTGTAAACGACTGGCTAAGTTAGTGGAGAGGAAAGAGACCAACTTGAGATGTCACAGTGGACGCTGTTCTCAGCCACATCCAGCCATGTCAGCTGGCGTCTTCCTCCCTTCCTGTCACCTTGAGATGAGGATGCCTCAGCCTTGGGGAGATTGCAGGAGTCCAAGCATCTTGGAGGGGTGGTGGTCCCCACCACATTTCCTCCTTTCTGGTCTGGAGATGGGGTCTCCAGCTTCTCAGGCTTCTCCAGGGCCAGACAGCGACGAGGGTTCTGGGCCCGGGTCTGGCGTTCTGGGAGAGGAGAGAGATGGCATCAGACAGGGCTGGTGGGGGCAGGGGGACTGTCTCCAGAAGGTGGTTGGGGTTGGGGTGGAGACACTCTGCTCTGGCCCCAACGACCTGCTTCAAAGCTTTGCCTGGCTGGGTCACTCAGTCCTTCTCAGGTAAGCCCAGATCCTCAAATAAAGACCATCTAGTCCGATACCCCCTTCCTCTGCCCAGATGTTAGAATCACTTTGAGAATTCTGAAAAATACTGATGCCCAGGTTCCACCCAGATCACTGAAGCCCAGCGTTCAGGTGGGAGGCACAGGCAGGGGCATTTTTTAAAGCATCCCAGTGATTCAGATGTGCAGCCAGGGCTGGAAATCATTGATTAGGTCCGACTCCTCCCACCCTTTTTTTAAAGCTAGGTCATGTGGCATGCAGGATCTTAGTTCCTCAACCAGGGATTGAACCAGTGCCCCCTGAATTGAAAGTGTGGAATCTTAACCTCTAGAACACCAGGGAAGTCCCCCAACTCCCTTTTTAAAGACATGGAAAATGGGGCTCAAAAAGGGGAAGAGACAGGTAGTGAGTTAGTAGCAAGGCTGAGGTGGGACTTGGGACCCTCACCTCCCACACAGGGTCCTTCCATCACCCATGCACCCTGCTGCCCTGGCCCAGGGATGGATGATAGGACAGAGGGATGATAAATGCTGACAGCAGATTCCATTTGCTGGGCACTGGCTACATGCCCCGCCACTTAAGCACTCGAGTGGTATGCACATGGGCTCCTCATCCTGAAGACCACCCTGTGGCAGGCACTCCAATATCCAGACCAGGAAACAGAGGCTCAGAGGATGAGTGACCCGCCCCCCGCCCCCACCGCCGCCAGCCCAGGCCTCAGAGCCAGGAAGAGGAGGGCACGAGGAGTTGAACCGAGTCATGTCTGAATCTAGAGCCTGGTCCAGGCTCAGGATTGCTGACTGGGCCTCCCTGGAGTGGTGACGGCCCTGGAGAAGGAGCCCCGTTCCTGTGGGACTCCTGTTTCCTGTTCTACTGCAGGCTTGTACCTGACACTCGGGTTGGCTTTTTCTTCCGAGGTTTCCGGCATGCTCCCCAAAGACGGGACTTCTGAGAATGCGGGGAGCTGGACGGGGTGGAGAGTCTCTGCTTTGCGGAGCCTGCAGCAGGGTTCCAACCCAGCCCTGCAGAGGATGGAGAAGGAGGCAGGTCAGATGGCCTCACCCTTGTCCAGCCTGAGTCCTGCCTCTGGACAGTGCTTCCCACTGGACAGGGGGAGGGAGGCTGCTGCAGTCCCCAGATGGACTTTGTAAAAGTGGAAACTGAGGTCCTGGGAGGAGATGGGACTTGTCTGAGGTTTCACAGCCAGGTGGCAGAAGTATAGGTGAAAACTCAAGTGTCTGCAGGTCCATTCCGGGCCTCGGCCCAGACAGAAGACTGACTCAACGCTTCCCAAATGCTTACCCGTCTTCCCCTCCCAAACCAATTCCTCTCCCTACCTCCTCAAGATGGTGGGGGCTCCAGCATCTACCCCAGGTGGCCCGCGGCCTCTGCTCCAGGCCTCTCAATTCTTCTTTGTGAACATCTCCCAAACTGACCCTCTTCAGCCCACGCTCTCAGCCATGGTGCTACATTTGCTTGTGGTCTCCTGCCTAGGTCCCTCCCAGAAGTGTCTCCACTGGTCTCCCTGACTCCAGTTTCTTACTTAATGACCAGTCCCCCACACTAGATGTCAGGGACCTCTTCCTAAACAGCCACTCTGATGGTGGTTTTCCTCTGGCTTACAGTTCTTCAGTCATTTTCATCCTATCTCCCTCCTGAGCCAGGCTCTCGAGGCCCTTCAGAATCTCATCTCTGCCTCATTTCCTACCCTTCTTGCCGGGGTATTTCTCACACCAGTAACAACAACACCCAGCATACACAATGTAGAACGACTGGCATGTTCCAGGCACTGTGTGACAACACTCCTTGCGTGTATTAACTCATTTAATTCTCACAACAAACAGAAAGGAAGTACTCTTACTGGTCCATTTTGCAGATGAGGGAACTGAGGCTCAGAGCAGTCTAGGTCATGAGACACATGTGTCTGAGTCTGGACCTGGCTCCGGAGTCTGTGCACGTCATCTGGGTGCTGCACGGCCCCTCCAGTCACACCTGAAGGCTTGCCTGTTCCCAGACCTTCCATTTGTGTCTTCTTGTGCCTGTGGGCTCCTGCTCACATTGTTTCTTGTTTGCCTGGCATGGTGCCCCCCTGTCCTTGAAGGCCCGCTCCAAGGGCCCTCCCCCCACAGGCTTCCCAAGACGCCCTCCTCTGGGGTCACAGCACCTTGGACACACGCCAGGCTGTGAGATCCGGGGAGGATGGGAACCATCTAGGTCACTTCAGCATCCCCGACAACCTGGACATAGCAGGCACGGGGAACGTCGGCTGCGCTTACTTACCTCCGAGGCCGCCTTGCCCATGGGTGGTGTGGAGTTGGAGCGAGGCCTTGGCCACATTGATGCAGCTCTGTAGGTAGTGAATGTACTGCAGGACGTGCAAGAGAACCTCCTTCTGCTCCCAAAAGAAAGACGGGATTGAGTGGGCGCTCAAGAACACGTGAGGCTGCTGGGGACCAGGGACAGTCAGGCTCCAGGACCCCTGGGGCCCCACCCCAGCAATCCACCCGCCATGGGCAGAGACGTTCCTATTGTGCTCTTCAGTCCTCACTGTGGCCCAGGGAGCCAACGGTTACAGCTATGAGGACAAGCCCAGGGCGCTGAAGGGATCACTGGGTTACAGAGAGGGCGTGGCCAAACTGGGGTGTGAAGCCAGGCCTGCCTGCCTCCTGGTGAGGTTTGGGGGGGCACAGGCTGCTGTGCCCCTTCTCCTCCCTGGCTTCTCGTTCGTTGAGCCTCGGCACAGCGTTCCCTGCCTTCCAGAAGCTTTCCTGACCTTCTGACCCCACATCTAGACTGTTCAGATGTCCCTCTTCAGCACTCCTGTGACACCCTGGGCCTGTTTCCACCAAGGCACTTGCCACACTGTTTTATAATTATCTGTTGATGTGTCATTCTCTCCCATTGACCTTGAACCCGTTGAGAGTAAGAGAATGTAGCTGATGGATTTCTGGATTCTGAGCATACAGAACGGAGAGGTGATGGAGCCAGTTATCACTGAAGGAATGACTCTTCCCCCATAGCAGCAGCGGGCATCCCCCATCCAGCCACTAAGTCGAGGCTGAGTTGACATGAGAGATACTAAGCTAAAAAAGATACCAGCCACTAAGCCACAAGGAGGGTGAACTACACAAACTTTTTTTTGCCTTCACAGAACTTACAATACAGGGAGGGCCTCAGACCTTAATAAACTCATAATTCATATAAAATTATTGACTGTGTGATAAACATTAGGAATTAAAGAGCATGATACAATTAGACTTGGGTGTCCAAAAAGGCCTCTCTGAAGTGGCAGCATTGAAACTGAATAGTGGGGACTTCCCTGGCGGTCCAGTTGTTAAACCTCTGTGCTTCCAGTGCAGGGGGCTTGAGTTCAATCCCTGGTTGGGGAACTAAGACCCTATATGCCGTGTGGTGTGGCCAAAAAATTAAAAACATTGAAATTTTAAAAAATAAACCGAAGGGTGTAAGGAGTTAGCCTGGTAAGGAGGTGAGGAAAGAATACCTATAACTATTTTTTTTTGATTGAAATGGATCCCTAGAATAACAACAAAACTGTCAACAGGAATGTTCCAAACCCCAAATCAGGAAACATGGTCTCGGGAGTGGGGGATAAATTGAGAGACTGGGATTGACATATACACACTACTATATATAAAATAGATAACTAACAAGGGAGCTTAGCACAAGGAACTCTGCTTAATACTCTGTAATGACCTATATGGGAAAAGAATGTAAAAAAGAGTGGATACATGTATATGTATATGTATGACTGATTCACTTTGCTGTAAGCAGAAACCAACACAACATTGTAAATCAACTATACTCCAATAAAAATTAATTTAAAAAGAGGAAGCATGGTCTCAAGAGGGACATGCATGAAACTTTTCCATAAAACATAATATAGATAGTCACTAAACATATTTAATCTGATCCATAAAATAATAGTCGTTCAGTAGTGTCTGACTCTTTTCAAGTCCATGGATTGTAGCCCGCCAGGCTCCTTTGCCCATGGAATTCTCCAGGCAAGAATATTGGAATGGGTAGCCATTTCCTTCTCTAGGGCATCTTCCTGACCAAGGGATTGAACACAGGTCTCTTGCACTGCAGGTGGATTCTTTACCGTCTGAGCCACCAGGGAACCTGATACACAGAGGGAGTTATAATTTACTTAAGGATTAATGGCTACTGATGCTTGGCTTCCCAGGTGGCTCAGTGGTAAAGAATCCACCTGCCAATTCGGGTTCAATCCCTGGATCAGGAAAATTCCCTGGAGAAGGAAATGGCAATCCACTCCAGTATTCTTGCCTGAGGGAAATCCCAGGAACAGAGGAGCTTGGCAGGCTATAGTCCACGGGATCGAAAAGAGTCAGACACTACTTAGCAACCGAGCACACACACCACACAATGTGACACAGCCCAAAGACTATTAGCTTAGGTCCTGGCTCCAACCTACCACTCACTGGCTGTGCACTGGGAGCAGGTCATTTTACCTCCTTAGAGCCTCAGTTTTCTCATCTGTGCAATGGGCACAAGGATATTCATTCAGGCTCAGAAGAGTATCATTAGGACGAAATAAACTTGAATGTGTGAAACTGCCCAGCATAGAGCCTGATACATTCGTTGACTAACAAACGCTTAGTTGATGACTGAGACTGAGGACTGACTGGGATGAAGGTCATATGTAGAGTAGGAGGCCCAGGACTTAATTTAAGGGAGGATAAAAATGGGAAAGGAGTGGGATCCTTAAGACAGCTGAGAGAATTCCCTGGTGGTCCAGTGGTTAGGACTTTGTGCTTTCACTGCTGAGGACCCAGGTTCAGTCCCTGGATAGGGAACTAAGATCTGGAAAACTGCACAGTGCAGCCACGAAAAGAGGGGGGACAGTGGGCTGAGACCTGGGGAGGATTCTACCAAGGGGATGTGGTCCTCTGGTCGTGATGGAATGCTGCTGCCTGTGCCCTGACTTGACTGTTATTCCTCCAGCGCAGGGACTGTATCTCAGCCATCTCCATCCTCCCTGCCAAGAACTTATTATAGAGCCCGTGCACACCAAATTCTCCAGCGGGCAAGAGGGCAAAATTTCTCAGCTATTTTTGAGCACTGTGGTGGTCTGTATAATGCCTCCCCCAAAGGTGTCCATGGCCTGGTCCCCGGAACCTGTGCATGTGTTGCCTTATATGACAAAGGGGCCTTTGCAGATGTGATTAAGGATCTTGAGATAGGGAGATGATTCTTGATTTTGGCTTATCTGAGTGTGCCCAATGCAATCACAAGCATCCTTATAAGCGGGAGGCAGGAGGGCCAAAGGCAGAGAGGGCAAACTGCTGACCAAAGCAGAGATAGAGGAGAGACCAGAAGCTGTTATGCTGCTGGCTTTGAAAAGGACATGAACCAAGGACGATAAGTGGCCTCTAGAAACTGGCAAGGCATCCCCAGTGGCTCAGGGGTAAAGAACTTGCCTGCAACGCAAGAGAGTCAGGAGACTTGGGTTTGATCCCTGGGTAGGAAAGATCCCCTGGAGGAGGGCATGGCAACCCACTCCAATATTCTTGCCTGGAGAATCCCATGGACAGAGGAACCTGGAGGGTTACAGTCCATGAGGTTGTAAAGAGTCGGATACGACTGAAGTGACTGAGCTTGCACATGTGCAGAAATTGGCAAAAGGGGAGGAAACAGATGCTCTCCTGGAACCTCTGAGAAGAATCGAACTCAGAAATCATCCCAATGAAGTCACAAAAGAAGGCTTTCAGAAAGGGAACCAACATTTACTCAGGCCCTGTAATGGCTGTCGGGTAGTTTTGGTCTCACAATATCTCTGAGTAGGAGTAGTTATTTTTCCTTGATTTATAGCTAAATCTGAGGCTTGAAAGGCTGATAATCTGAGTAAGCTGTCCAGAGTTCTGCAGGTGTGGAGCTGGAGGGCTCAGATCCAGACTGTCTGACTCCCAGGGAGATGACCTTGACCTGGTGCCTTGCCTATTTTTTTCCTCTCTCCTGCCTCCCCATTTTTTTTTTTTTTTTTTTGTCGCCATGCCACTTGGCATGTGGGATCTTCCCTAACCAGGTATCAAACCCATGCCCCCTGCATTGGGAACTCAACCACTGGACCACCAGGGAGGTCCCTCCCCCTGCCTCCTTTGCAGGAAAGAATTCCTCAGACTTCTGGTCATGAGATCACAGACTCCCGGAAATGCCCACTCAGAGCAGGACCCTTGCCATCTCAGTGCTGTCACTGGGTTTGTGTGTCCGTCTAGGTTTCCCAGGACAAGGGAGGTCAGCCCGATTGCTGATATGTTCAAATCTGCCTCCCAAATCCACGTCCTCTCCTTCAGCCCCTTTACCTTGGTGAGCTTCTTGGTACCAGTCTTCAGGGTCACGGGCAGCAGCAATGCCAGCTCTTGCAGTTTGCTGGTGTGGTTTTTCCTCTGCTTCCTGTTTTGGGACAAGAACAGGTTTTGGTTAGGACATCCAAAATGGAATTTGGTATCTGACACCAGTCCCCAATCCACCTGTCCCAGTATTCCCCATCTCAGAGAAGCTTAGTTCCCCGACCAGGGACTGAACTCATGCCTCTTGCAGTGGAAGCATACAGTTTTAGCCAGTGGACCCCCAGGGAACTCCCAGTCACCAAATTTTGCCCATTTCTCCTCCAATCCCTTCTCTCCATCCCCTCACCCCTACCCTAGTCCGTGTGTTGACATCCTCATAGTTCTCCCAGCCTCCCATCTGACCTCCTCCAATCCATACTCTCTATGAGAGTCAGGGGGATCATTCTTTCTTCTTCTTTTTAATATTTATTTTGCAGCACCGGGTCTTAGTGGCAGCACGTGGGATATTCAATCTCTCATTGAGGCACTTGGGATCTAGTTCCCTGACCAAGGATGGAACCTGGGTCCCTGGCATTGGGAGCACAGAATTTTAGCTACTGGACCACCAGGGAAGTCCCTGGAGTGATCTTTCTGAAACACAAAAATGTCTGTGGTTTTCCCATCTGTGCAAAAGGAATGAGGATATTCTTTCAGGTGCAGAGGGTTATCCGTAAGACTGAATACCTTAGTTACCTAAGAAGTACTTCAAACCTCTCAATGCCATCCCATTATTAAAATCAAGTTTAAACCCTTGCATGGCTTATAATGCCAGCCCTGCCCCCCACAGCTTGGCCCACCTGACCATTCTGGTCTCATCTCTTACTTCCTTTCGTTCTCTCCCATCAACAGCCCCCAACTCCACAGGACAGGTGAGGTACCTCTGCTAAGGGCCCCCTGACCCTGAGCTCATGCATTTCTCTGATCCCTGCACTAGACTGAGAGCTGACTCAGGGGCACCTAGAACAGGGTCTGGAACATTGCGGGAACTCAGTGCCTATTTGCTAAATGAACAGATAAATAAGGGCGTGAAAGAAGTTAACTCCTGAGCAGATGCAGAACTTTTAGGATCTAATCCCTGAATCCATAATTCATAATATATCCATGTACACACACCTGTACCTCTTTCTCCTGACATATGGAGACACAAAGATGTTGGCGTCTCTCTCCCAAATTATACACTTCTGGCACTACTTCTGCTACTTGTTTGGGAAAGCCCGAACACCTCATCTCCACCAATCCTTATCTCATTTTCCTTCAGGGCCTGGTTCAATTGCCACCCACCCCAGGAAGCCTCCCCTGTCTTTCTCCCTGACTGAAAGCAGGATCAAGCCAAACATACTCCATTGATTACACATGTATCTCTGATTCCTACTCAGACCCATAAACTGATACCCCCTCTTTTATTTTTGGTCATGCTGTGTGGCATGCAGGATCTTAGTTCCCTGACCAGGGATCAAACCCATGCCCCTGCATTGGGAGTGAAGTGTCTTAACCACTGGACTGCCAGAGAAGTCCCTCGATACATACTCTTTGCCAGGTCCTGTGCTGGACACTGTGGAAAGGGAGAGAAATTGATTCGCTGTCCTCGAGGACATGAGGGACCAGTGTGGGAGACACTCTTTATCTCCCCAACCAAACTCTGAAGTTGAAAGAATCATTCTCACTCATTCATTCAGCAACTGCTTATTGAGCCCTTAACTGTGTGCCAGGAAGTGTGGTTGGTGACAGGGATAAAAGTCTAGAAAACAACAACTCTTTCTAGAGCCCACAGTACAGTCAGGGATCCATTCATCAAATTGTTACACAAACAACATAAAATAGCAACTAGGAGCAGAACCAGCTATATAATTTGCTGAGGATAAGAAGAGTTTCCTCGTGGTCCAGTAGCTAAGACTCCAAGCTTGCAATGCAGGGGGCCCCATTTCCATCCCTTGTCAGGGAACCGAGATCCCACATGCCCCAACTAAAAAGATCCTGGGTGCTGCAACTAAGACTCAGCACAGCCAAATTATATATATATATAATACATATAAACGTGTATATTTATGTATATATATATAATACATATAAATATAAATTTTTTTATTTGGAGGGAGAAAAAGGGTAACTAGGAATTGCAAAATATAGGTCTCTCCTGGGCAGTAGTCCTGAATAGGTGTGACCCTGGGCTGTGCTCACAGGGGCCTCTGGGAATTGGGCACTCCCTCCCAAGGGGGCTTCTTTCCTTGCTGGATGGTTCTGGTTTCAGACAAGTCTTCCTCACAGTCTCTATGATTTTCACTCACTAATCCCAGCTCTGCCCTCTGATTCTGTGGGGAACAGGTCAGCTCCAGCCACACAGGTCTTTTTCTATTTCTCTCAACTGCCAAGTTTATTTCTGCCTGCAGGGCCTTTCCCATCCCCACCACCTGGAATGTTCCTTTGCCCTGATTTTTCACATGGCTGATTTCTTGCCATTCAGCCTTTAGCTTAAACGTAACAACCCCAGAGAGGCCTTTCCTGACTACCTGATCTAAACAGGCACATTCTTTGTCACATCCCCACATCATTTATCGGCATCCAAAATCTTTCTTTCTCTCTTTTTTCCTTTCTTCTTTTCTTTTCTTCTTTCTTCCTTATAAATATAAACACAAGAGCGGGCATTTTTGTCCCTTTTATTTATTGCTAATATCCTGGACTGACTGATCCATTAGGCACAGGTAAGCACAGTGCTTGAGGCTGGTGATAATTTTAGGGGCTCACGAAGTGTTTTCTTTTGAAGTCAGAAGAGAAAAAAATTAATATAATTCAACTTGGATTACATTCATCTTTATACCAATGCTGTCATAGAGGACAATTTTTAATGTGTTTTTAATGAAGGAATGAGCCCAAGAAAACAAAATTGCCTATGGCCCACAAAAGCCATATATGGCCTTGGCTATATTCCTAGCTCCTGGAATAATACCTGGCTCTTAGTAGGTGCTCAACAAAAAACTGTTGAATTAAAGAATGCTATCCTGTCTTATGATTGCCTTTCAGTCTTTGAAGTGGCAAATGACTCTAATTCTTGAGTTTCCTTCTCCCTGAGCTAATCAGCCTAAACACTCACTGTTCCTTTATTTTATAGGAGCTGGAAGGAGCTTTAATCAAGAGCCAGTCCAGGGGACTTCCCTGCTGGTAAAGACTTTGCCTTCCAGTGCAGGAGATGCGGGTTCAATCCCTGGTCAGGGAGCTAAGATCCCACATGTCTTGTGGCCAAAAAACCAAACATAAAACAGAAACAATATTGTAACAAATTCAATAAAGACTTTAAAAGTGATCCACATCAAAAAAATCTTAAAAAAAAAAGCCAGTTCAAATTTCTCATATCAGCTGTGTGAAAACCAAGGCCCAGACCCTAATTTGCTTAACATGTGCAAGAATTTAAGAGCCACTCCAAAATGAGGGAAAGCAAGGGGCAGTCCCAAGAAGTAGTATAACAGTTGGTTATAAACTTCAGCTTTTGAAGCAAACAGATCTGGTTGAAATCCCAGCTCTGCCACTTGCTGTGTGATTTCAAACAAGTGTTTTCATCTCTCCAAACCTGTTTATAATTCATTTATAAAATGGAGCTGGCTGGAAAGTGTGATCTGTCCAGGCATTTAGCACCAAGGGCATGCTCATGAAAGGTTTGTTCAAGATAGAAGGTAGACAGTCATTTGTTGGAACGATTTAGGTATAAGGGATGTTGGAGAATGGGGTGGAGGTATTGTATTGGATGACTATGGTTGATAAAACTGTCATTTTTGGTTGACCAACATCCAATCCCCCTGTTTTCTGGTAATAATTTCCTTTGGGGAATGATCCCTCCCCCACTCTCAGTCCATGTGGTTCACAGAATCTGAACCCAACCTCCCCTTCCACTCTTGGCTCTGATGTTGTCTGGGTTGGCTCACCATTTGTGAGGGCAAGAGACCTTTCAGTCACTCCAGGTCCACATCCTGCCAACCTGACAAGTCTGGCATAGATTCTCTTTCCAGGATCCATTGATTCTGATTAGCTAAGTCTGGGTTACTACCCAAATCCTGAACCAATTACTTGACTTCTCCCTTCCATTAGGGAGCACTGAAGCAAGGTCTAATCAAGAAATCAAGGGATTGGTTGAGGATTTGGGTAGTAACCCAGGCTTGACCAATCAGAGTCAATGGATCCTGGGGAGAAAATCTCTGCCAGGCTTGTCAGGTTGGCAGAAGGTGGACCTGGAAGGGCTTAGGAGCCATCTTGCCCTCACAAATGGAGAGCCAACCCAGACAACAGCAGAGCCAAGACAGGCAGATTTCCGGGCATATCATTTAACCCCTCACTTGGAACCAGCCTAGCCTGATGCCCCAGAATTTTTTGTTTAAAGGATCCAATAAATCCCCATTTATGCCTTAGCCAGTTTTAGCTAAGTTTCTGTTAACTGCAATTGAGTCTTTATTAATACAATGACTCCACATCTAAAAAGGGAGGAAAGGGAGGAAAGAGAATGCACTGTTGGTGACCTCTGGAATTCCAGGAGGAATAGGCAAGCAGGAGAGAAATTCTTCATTGTCTTCATGTACTCCTTCTGAGCACAGTTCCTAAGCAGATAACCTAAACAAAGCGGATGCTGATTTTTGGAGTTAATAAATGAAGAGATAGGTAGATGAAAAGTCATTAGGGAAGAAAGTAAGGGATAAGATGAACTTTGGCTCTCTTCTTTATCCAGATGTTGGAGGGAGAAATCTGATCCAACCCTCATCTGCTGGGAAAACCTCTCTATAAGATTCCTGACACTTGGTAGGGGCTTGATGGCAAAATAAATACGTGAATAAAAGAAAGGAAGGAAGGGCATTTTAAAAAATCAGAATGTCAAAACCTGCAAGGATTAGAGATGATCTTTGCCAGCTACCTCAGAGTTCTCTCATCTTGAAATGGCAATAATATTTGCACCTACTTCCTCCTAGAGTTGTTGTCAGGATTAACAGGTATACAAACAAAAAGCTTAGCAAAAAGTCTGGCAAACTAGTAAATGCTCAGTAAACACTATGGTTATTATCATTCTACCAGAGTGGCCAGAGCTGCAAGGGAGGTGGGCCAGGGGGAGCCCTTACCTGTCACTGGGACTCAGGGAGTTGGTTCTGGGCTGTTCAGGAGAACACACATGTTTGCTGGAATCCCACATCTGCAAAGAGGGGAAAAGAAAGAATTATTAGTGACCTCTGGGATTCCAAGAAGAATGCACAGCATGATAGGCCACCTCATTTCCCGCCATGGTGCTCCTTTGAGCACTCAAGAGATCCCCAAAAAAGTCCTGAGTCCCCATAAACACAGGCCAATAGAACAAATGAAAATGTCCAAAGTCTAAACTGAAGTCCATGAATCTCAAATTGCAAATTTGGGCTTGTAAATCATGATCCAGACCTAAAATTAAAAGCAGATTTCCAAACTTTGACTTCAGAGCTTTAGTCTTAATAATGAGATGTCAGACTCTGCAGTGGAGAGCAGACCTGAAAACTGTGACTTAAGATATTTAAACTATGATATTAAGACAGCAACCGTATGACTTTAAACGCCCAAAATGAGGACCTAGAGCCTAAAAAGGAGACTTTCCCAAATCTAAAAGCCTTAAACTCTAATACTGAGGTATTCTAGACCCCTAAACTATCAACTTCTGATCTCCAAATATGAGCCCAATACTAGTATTAAGAACACAGACCAGAAACCTTAATATTGGGAACCCAAACCCTAAATAAAGTAAGAAACCTGAGCTCCCCAAAGCAAACCTCAACCCCCCAAATTTACCTCAGATCTGAAAAGGAAGACCTCTAGACCCTCAAACTGTCTCTTCAGACCCTCAAACTGTGCCCCCAAGCCTAAACTGAGATCTCACATGTGAGTTCTATCTAAAACCCAAACTCTAAAACTGCAGCCCCATACTCAATCTGGGGGACTCCAGGCCTTAACAGTTCTCAAAGTTCCAAACTGGGACTCCAGACCCTAAATCTCACACCTCATACTCTATATTAAGATTCTAGACCCTAAATCTATACTGAGACTTCAGTTCTCCAAAATTAGACCTCAGGCCCCTAAATTATACTCTAGGCTTCTAGATTCCCACATTAGTATCTCTGATTCCAACAGGAAAGTTTCCAGTCACAAAACCCAAGATTTTCATTTTTCCCCAAAATTGTTCTATCCAGACACAAATCCCAAGACTACAGGTCCTAATCGGTGACCCCCAAGTCCCCAGTACTATTCAGAGACTTCATATGTCAAACTTGAGCCTGGATCCCCAAACCTAGGCCCTGCCTCAAATCCAAACTTTGGCTCTGCTGCCCAGGTCCCGCCTCGAATACAGCCTGGGCACCCAAGGCACACCCGCTCCCCCGCTCCCCCGAAACTCCCAGAGGGTTGCCACGGCCAGGAAGTGCCTTTCCTGAGTGAAGCCCAGGCTCCAGTCTGACCGGCAAGCCCCCGAACTATTCCCCATGACCTCCGGGATCCGCCTCGAGAGACCCCCCTTCTGGTTTTGCGCCAGCCCCAAACTTGTAAGCTCGATCGGACAGTGTCTCGCGCTGGTCCCCGGAGGCTGGTCGCGTGCTGGAGCCTCACGCCGGCCTCGGCCGCCACGTTCCGAGCCCAGGCGTGAGGTGGGCGGAATCCCCTTTGGCGTGAGGTTCCTGCTTGAAGCCTGAGGAGAAAAGCAAAAGTGAGCGCTTGAGGCCAGGCTACGCCCCCACCAGTTCCTGTCAAGGTGTGCTGGGTGCGAGACTGGAGAGGAAACGGCAGGGTACAAGGACCGTGCGCACGCGCGCCTGGGGAAGGTCCCAGTCTTCCAGCACAGCGCGAGCCTGGCTTCGCGCCTCCTGTCAGTCTTTGCTCGTGCGTGCCAAAACGCCGACCAATCAGGGCTCGCCCAGTCCCCGCCTTTTCGGCAGGCCACGCCCCTCACGGCCACGCCCCTCGTCCACCTCAGAGGTCCGAGGCCAAAGGAGCCGAGCGAGGAGGCGGGGTCTCCCCAACTGCCAACTATCAGGAAGCAAGGGAAATCTGACTAATCTTCCTTACCCCCTCTGGTGTCCGGTTTCCAACTTTTCCCTTTAGCACAGGGTTAATGTGGACCTACTGTGTGCCAAGCCCCATGCTAGAAGTTGAGGATTTAGCCAGTCTCCCTAGTGCAGTCGGGAAGGCTCACAAACTGTGAGAATCTAGTGAGGTAGAGGCTGCGTTAAAGGGTGATAAACTGAGAAAAGATTCAAAGAAGAGGGCCACTGGAATCAGGCCTTAATAGCAGTTCCTCTCATGGAGTTGTTTCTTAATATAGCAAACTCTGCATTTTAGAAAGTTCAGTCTCACAACCTATGAGAAGGATGGACAGGAAAATACTGCTTAAGGGGAGGCGATCTAGCAACCTAAAGGAGCGTAGAGGCCCTGGTGTCCAGCACATTTCAGTTTAAATCACTTTATGGCTGTGTTGCCATGGAGAAAATTCTCAATCTATTTCTGCCTTAGCTTTTATAAATTTGGGATAATGCTTGGGTTCTCTGCAGAGTGTCTGGCACATATTTGCGCTTAGTTGCTCAGTTGTCTCCGACTCTTTGCAATCCCAAGGACTGTAGCCTGCCAGGCTCCTCGGTCCATGGGGATTCTCCAGGCAAGAATACTGGAATGGGTTGCCATGCCCTTCTCCAGGGGATCTTCCCAACCCAGGGATGACCCAGGTCTCCTGCATTGCAGGCAGATTCCTTACTGTCTGAGCCGCCAGGGAAGCCCAAGAATACTGGAGTGGGTAGACTATCCCTTCTCCGGGGGATCTTCCTGACCCAGGAATCGAATCGGGATCTCCTGCATTGCAGGCAAATTCAATAGGCATATAATTAGCATGCAATAAATATCTACTCAACACTTATTTACATTGTTCTGGGTGCTTGAACAAGATACACAAAGGTGCCTGTCTTTGTGAATCCTCTATTATAACTATAATTTGTACAAATTTCTAGTATATGGATCTTTCCTCCCTCCTAAGGTTTAAGGCTAACTTCCTTATTTGTAAATTAGTTGTAAGAAAACGAGGGGTAAAAATAGATGGGAAAGTGTTTTAAAAAATACAAGGCACTGTTAATTATCATGTTAATCAGTTTAAGGAAATCGGTAAACTTGCTCTTTCCACCCCTCACAAACGCCCCTTTACAATTTTCTCAATTTCTTTCCCAAGGGCCCCGGGCCAAAATGGAGGCGGCTGGACTGCATCTCCCAGCGCGCCTGGCGGGGGCGCTCTAGGCGCCTGCGCTGTCAGGCTCCCTCTCTGCCTCCTGGGAGTTGGAGTCATTCTTTTCCTCAGCCCTCCCAGTTTGCTACCTTCCCCACCTCCGCGCCTAACCGTGCTGCCTTCTGGGAGATGTAGTCCGGGGCCGCCCGGACTCCAATTCCCAGCGGGCTTCGGGGCGGGAACCCGGAAGGGGAGGCTGGAGAGGAGCGAGTGGGGGAAACCCGCGTAGCCGAGGGAGCTGCAGCGCGGGGTGATGGTGAGAACCTCGAGCCGGGGCCGGGGGCGCTTGAGAACCCGTGCGGGAATTCGGGACCCGGTAGCGAGAGGGAAGAGGCAGGGGCTGAAGAAGGGGCTGGAAGAGAGGAGATCGCTTGGGGGAGGGGATTGGGAAACGGGAGCCGGAGGGAATTGTAGAATGGGGGCTGGGGATGGGTCTTGAAGGTGGGGAGAGACTCGAGCTTTGGGATTGATTGTAAGGAAGCTCAGAGTTGGGGAAAGGAGTCCCGAGTTGGAGAAGGGAGTTGGCGTCCAGGCAGAGGCCCAGAAGGGGGCAATTTCGAGGGGTTTAGCCGGGAGGATGTGGAAAGGCATGGGAGTCAGTGCTAGATGAATGAGAGGGTCTGGAGGCTCCGAGGGAGAGGCCAGTTCTGAAAGCGGTGGGTTGGAGCCTCTGGATCGGATTGGGGGCAGGAGGGCAAGCTGAGATGGTGGAAGAGAGAAATCAGTGGTAGAGTGGTGTGTAGGTTAGGATCCAGGACTGTGGGTAGGGTGGGGAGCAAGAGATTAGGGATCTGCCTGTAGCGATAGTTTGCTTAGTCCAGCCAGAAACTCCCGATAAACTGGACAGCCACACAACTGTAGGGTTATATAGCCAGAAAAGGCCATAGAGACGACTTCTGCACTCTTTATTTCTCCAGTAGGATTTGGAAAAGTTGGTGGTTTATGTGTATGGGCAGCATTCAGATCTTTTCTTCACTCCTTTATGATCTGGGCAAGTGTCCTCTCTCTGAAACTCAGTGCCCTTATCTATTGTGGGAACAACATGCCACTAAGAGAGGAGTCTTCATAAGATCGTCCTTCTGGCTCAGAGTAAGTCCTTAGTCTCAGAGCAGTTGGTGGGAAGTTCCCCACCCCAGGAATGTGACTTGGTCACAGGTGCTAATGGATTCCCTCCTTTTCAGTGCATCCCCAGGGGCGTTTTCTTAAAACCTGGCACTGATCTGGGCACACCCCAGGTCAGAAACATGCGAGGGCAGGGAGAGGGTTTCCCCACAGCCATTCCAATTCCAGCTAACACTTATTGTTTAGGAAGTGCCTGGCCTTGTACTTAGCTATTTGTATGTGCTAACTCCTTTAATTCTGACAACACCCCTAAGTTGTAGGTGCTGTTATATTAGCTCTGTTCTACAGAAAGGAACCAGAGGCACAGAGAGGTTCAGCAACTTTCCCAAGGTCATCCAGCATTAAATGGTAGACTCAGGATTCCAACCTAGGCCTCCTGACTTAGAATATGTGCTCCTGTACTGAGGTACAATGTCATGAGTAGGGCAGAGTGAGACCTGAAGGCATCTTCAGGTTTTTTTTTTTTTTTTTTTTAAGATTTGTTTATTTATTTACTTCTGACTGTGCTGGGTCTTCATTGCTGCCCACGGGCTTTCTCTAGTTTCGGTGAGCAGAGGCTACTTTCTAGTTATGGTGCCTGGGCTTCTCATCACAGTGGCTTCTCTTGTTGCAGAGCATGGGCTATGAGGTGCACCACCTTCAATAGTTGTGGCGCACAGGCTTAGTTGCTCCACCACATGTGGGATCTTCCTGGAGCAGGGATCGAACCCGTGCCCTTGCATCAGAAGACCAGAGTCTTAACAACTGGACCACAAGGGAAGTCCGAAGCAGTCTTCAGTTCAAATTTTAATTCTGCCGCTTACCTTCTCTGTGACCTTGGGCAAGTCTTTTGGCCTCTCCTCAATTATAAAATGGGGTCAGTAACCCTAGGAAGGTTAGAGAGTTCAGGGAGGTCAGCATATAAAGTACTTGGATCAGTGCTTGATGCATGTGCCTTGTCATTTTTTTGAATGGGAAACGCAGACCTGAGAAAGCGCAGTAGAGAAAGACCCGTGAGGGAGATGCCAGCCAGCCTGCCTTTCCTTTCTCTCCTAGGTTGCTCCTGTGTCCTGACTCTTCTAGTTCCCCACCCTCTGTCCCTAGGCGCCTAAGCCCAGGCCTGACTCCCTGAGGGGGTGCTCAGAAACTCAATCTGTCCCCATTCCCATTCCTAGCCCCAGCCAAATATAAATAATTCACTCACCAATGCCCAGCCTGGCCCAATTCCAGGTATTTCAGTGAATAGGAGATATTTCTAACAACTGTTTTTTTTCCTCCCAACTTTTTGGTCACTGGGACCTTGCAACTTTGTATGTAAGTCATTTTAAAACAGTTTGGTTCATTTGTTGTAGGCTTCTGGAGTGTATCCCCTAAATTGTCTGGCTTTAATAGGAAAGCTTATGGTTAAAAGCATCAGCGTCTGGTAGGCCCACATTCCCATCCCCACCTCTGCTGCTGTGTGTCCTTGGCCAAGTTGCTTGCCTACTCTGGGCCTCTGTTTTCTCATATGTAAAATGGGCCACATTCCAACCATGACACTCTTGTCAGCAGTTTATGAGATCTCGTGTATAATATGCCTAGTGCATATTAAGTTCTTCGTAAGTGTGACATATTTTGATTAATTTTACTCTTTTCAGAACAATTTATTGAGCATGTGCTCCAGAACCATAACACCAAGATTTGACTCCTGGCTCCATTACCCACCAGCTCTGTGACTTTGGGCAAGGCACTTAACCCCCCAGGACCTGAGTTTCCTGTTCTGGAAAATGGAGGTTCATCCCTTGAATCATCCACCGTGTTGATAGAGCACCTACTATTTGGCGGCACCTGTCCCAGGTACAGACTGCCACCCTGCCCTTGGGGCGCTTGCGGCTGTCACAACACTGGGGCAGTTTTGCATCTCTGGTGGCATCTGTGCTCCTTTTTCTGGTGTGGGTTACTCTACTCCTGATTCATTTTCAGCCCCTCATGCCAGTTTTGCCTGTTTGTCATTCAGTTCAGTTCAGTTCAGTCACTGCTCATTGGTGTCCGACTCTTTGCAACCCCATGACTGCAGCACACCAGGCTTCCCTGTCCATCACCAACTCCCGGAGCTTGCTCAAACTCATGTGCATCAAGTCGGTGATGCCGTCCAACCATCTCATCCTCTGTCGTCCCCTTCTCCTCCTGCCTTCAATCTTTCCCAGCTTGCTTGGATTTTTAACGTTTTGTTTCCAGGTCGCAGTGAATGATCTGGAACCCCATTGATTTAGGGAAAAGTTGCCAGCCTCTCCTCCTTGTACCCATTTGTCACATCTGGGTGCCCCCTGGTGATGCAGTGCTTCCCCCTGCCTCCTTCCTTTATTTGTTGGCCTTCGAAAATGTGTCTGCTTTCCGAGTTACTTTGCCTTTTCCTCAAATCTTAAATGTGTTTCCAACCTAGGTTTATCTGAAGCTTTGTTGTTGTTCATTCGCTTAGTCGTGTTGGACTCTTTGTGACTGCATGAGCTGCTTACTCATGCAGAATGATATATATATATATATATTTTTTTTTTTTCTTTACTATTGATAGTGGTATATTGCTAGCAACTCTGGTAAAGCTGCATTATTCCTAAAAGCACAAGTTTTCTTTTCTTTTTTAAAATATTTATTTATTTATTTGGTGGTGTCAGGCCCCAGTGGTGGCACATGGGCTCCAGAGCACACGGGGTCAGTATCTGAGGCACTCGGGCTTAGTTGCCCTGTGACTTGTAGGATCTTAGTTCCCCGACCAAAGATCGAACCTGAGTCCCCCTGTATAAGAAGGGGGATTTTTAACCACGGGACTACCAGGGAAGTCCCCAGGTTTTCTAAAAGATTTGGCTTGTCACCTGCTCCTGACCCCTCAGTTAAGATTATAACCCCACCTTACACTCTTGAGCCCTTTCACTTACTGTATTTGTTTTCCTGTAGCACTGTGAAATTTACCCTGTCTCCAATCCATGAGGACAAGGATTTCTGTCTCCTGTGTCTTGCATGTCCCTGATGCCCAGAACAGTGTCTGACACATAGTAACTGCTCTGTAAATGCTGTTTAATTACTAGGGGAAACCCAGTACCAGACAGTAACAAAGTAATGGCCATGTTTTGATTATTGTGGGGGGATAAGACCGGTTTAATTTCAGAATGTAAAATAAACAGGGAAGAAGTCTTTGACTCCATCAAGTGGTTGTCAGACTCTTGAGTGGTCCCCCACCCCCCCTTTTTTTTTTGCCATGTTGATGAGATCTTAGTTCCCCAACCAGGGATCAAACCCCTGCCTTCTGCAGTGGAAGCTCAGAATCTTAACCACTGGACTGCCAGGGAATTCCCTGTCTTACCTTTTCTTGCTTTCCTTTTATTTTTTTAAAACCTTGTTTTTATGTGAACTGTTTTTTAAGACTTTATTGATTTTATTACAATATTGTTTCTGCTTTATGTTTTGATTTTTTGGCCCCCAGGCATATGGAATCTTAGCTCCTCAATCAGGGATATAATCCTCACCCCCTGCATTGTAAGGAGAAGTCGTTAACTACTGGCTGCTGGGGAAGTCCATGTCTCACCTTTTCTTAATAATCCTGGTCCCTTCATATTGAACCTCTCCTTGGTGCCTCGCTGGCACTGAGCGCTCTACTGAGTTGATCTCAATGAATCAGCAGCCAACCCATGGGTGGGTACTGTTACTGTCTGTATTTTACGGTGGGGGAAACTGAGGCACAGAGGGATAAGGACCCTGTCTGTAGTCACAGCCTAAAAGTGAGAAAGCTGGGGTACTCCGAGGCCCTGCCTGGATTCTATCGGCGGCCTGGATCTCAAGATGCTGAGGATTTGTATGATTCTGACCAGCTATTAGAAAGGAAAACTTGAGGAGGAGAGAGACCAGCAGACCCTGAGTCCAAAAAAACCAATAAAAGGGCATGGATGGATCAGGATTGTGGACACAGTTGTAGGGGGTGACAGGGTGGAGAGAGAGGAGGATTAAAGGAATAGACCAGGAGCAGTGCCTTAAGGGTCCTGCCACTGATGCCTGTTGTAGTAATGGGCAAGTGCACTCCCTGGGCACTGCTCTGCGCCCAGCCCTGTCCTGGCATGACCCTGACCTCTCCAGCTTGCAAGATTGTAGTTCCCTGACCAGAGATTAAACCCAAGTCCTTGGCAGTGAAAGCACAGAGTTGTAACCACTGGACTGCCAGGGAATTCCTGTTTGCAGCTTCTTAAGTCCAAGGCTTAGCTTATTAATTAGCAGCCTTTTTCCTTTCTCTGTGCATTTATGGAAGCCGATTCTCCCTTAACCTGCTACACAGCTATCCTCGGAGCCCCCTTTATCGTCATCTGGGGAGTCCTTCCTTTTGTCTTTCTTCTGAACTAGATCTTATCTCCTTGATCTGATAGCTTCCTTTTTCTAGGTTTACTCCTTTACTTCTGTGAAGCAAATCCTTTAGCAGCTTCCCGGGAAAGGGTTTCTGTGCCTGTTCTGTTTGTTCATTGGTTTTGTTTTGCCAACTTGCACCTCTCATGGAAGGATTTTAAACAGGGGACTTCTGTGGTCTGATTGGTGTTTAGGAAGATCTGTCTGGCTACCATGAAAAGGATGGAGCCAGAAGAACTAAACCAGGCCAGGGAGCCAAGTGCGGAGGCTGGAGCATCTGTGCCTTTGGGGAGAGATTCCAGCCTTCCAGAAACCCAGAGGATGGAGGGGAGGGAGAGAGGCCCTGACCCAGGTCATTGTCACTCAGCCGGGACAGATGACAGGTGCGGCCAGAGGAGGCCTCAGGAGGAAGAGACTCTGTGTGGCTTAGGAGGGCACCAACATGGCTCTTGGAGGAGGTGGCCTCCTGCCTTGGTCCTGGGAGCAGGATTTCCACTGCTGGACTTGGCTGGACCAGCTCATTTTTCACAAGAGGTCCCCAGTAGCATCTGTGCAGAAGGCGGACAGTAAGGCAGTGTTAGGAGTTTGTTCTGACCAATAAGTGCTGCTCACCTGCGATGTGCCTGGGCGGAGATTCTCTGTACGATCCCCCAGAGATCTTGTTGATGTGCACTTTCTGATTTAGCAGGTGTAGGGGAGAGCCCAAGATTACATTTCTAATACACTTCCAGCTGCAGCTTCTGCTCTGAGGACCACACTCCTAATAGCCAACCACTTGGTTCTATTCTGAAAGCTGGGGATGCAGAGGTGGGGAAGAAAAAACTAGATAAAAAATACCAGTCTGGGGGAGTTTTCATTTTAGTGAGGGGAGCTGACAATAAAATTTATATAAAGTTTATAGTATAGTAGATAGTAATGTGTGCTAAGGAGAAAAATAAATCAGGGAGAGTGTGTATAAATCAGGGAGAGTCTGTGGCGGGGACTGCAGTTTTCAATCAAGATGTTCTCAGGAACAACAAGATCCTACTGTATAGCACAGGGAACTGTATTCAATGTCCTACCATAAACCATTATGGAAAAGAATGTGTATCTATGTATAACTGGATCACCTTGCTGTATAGTAGAAACTAACATGACATTGTAAATCAACTATACGTGCTAAGTCACTTCAGTCGTGTCCTACTCTTGGTGACCCTATGGACTGTACCCTGCCAGGCTCCTCTGTCCATGAGATTCTCCAGGCAAGAATACTGGAGTGGGATGCCATGCCCTCCTCCAGGGGATCTTCCCGACCCAGGGATTGAACTGGAGTCTCCTGAATCTCCTGCGCCTCCTGCATTGGCAGGCGGGTCCTTTACCACTAGCACCACCTGGGAAGCCCCAATCGACACTACTTCAATAAAATAAATTTAAAAAGAAAGGTCTCATGAAGGTGATCTGAGGAGTGGGGTGAGCCCTCTGGATACCTGGGGAAGAATATTCCAGGCAGAGGGAACAGAGAGTGCAAAGGCTTTGCAGACAGAACAAGATGATCCAGGAAAATTGCTCCATATACTCCATGAAGGAGCTGCTTGTGCTCTGGAGTCAGCCAGACTCTGATTCAAAGCTTGGCCACAAAGCTGTGTCCAACAGCAATTACTTAGCCATTCTATGCCCCCACTTTCTAGCATTTGAAATGAGATTAAAACGATGTGAGAATTAAATGAGTTAATATTTATAAAGCACTCAGAACAAAGCCTGGCTCACGGTGAGAGCTCCAGTGTTAACTGCTGTTGTGATTATCATTTCCTCTGTAATATATTCATCTTGACCATGACTGTTTCTTTGGATGCCTGCCCCCTTTCCCATGAGCTCTTTCTGGTGATGTCAGTGTCATCTCTGTATCTCCAGCACCCAACCCAGGGCCAGCACACAGGAGGACCTCAGAATGTCAGATGAGGGACATAAAGCTAGATTCTCTCATTGGGGGCATTCCAGCAAGAGTGGTGATTGTGTGGTTCAGGTCCTTACTGATTTTTGTCTTTTCAACTACTGTCTTACGGAGAGATACATTTTCCCACTACACTGGTGGACTTGCCAAGCGGTCATTCTGTTGCTTTTTGCCTTGTCTGTTTTGAGGCCGTAGTATTAGGAGCATGTATGTTGAGAACTTTTGTATATAATGGGTCAGTTTGTTTTGTCACATTCTTTGTCCCTAATCATCCCTTTTTGCTTTTGTCAGTTGTTAACTGTTTTTCTTAATCAGCACTGTCACTTCTCTACTTGACTTTTTAAAAAAAAATTATTTATTTATTTTTGGCTGTGCTGGGTCTTTGTTGCTGCATGGACTTTTCTCTAATTTCAGCATGCGGGAGCTACTGTCTAGTTGTGGTGCACGTGCTTCTCATTGCAGTGGCTTCTCTTGTTGCAGAGCGCAGCCCTGTAAGGTACATGGGCTTCAGTAGTTGCAGCACATGGGCTCAGTAGTGATGGCTTCCAGGCTCTAGAGCACAGGCTCTACAGTTGTGGCACACGTGGGCTTAGTTGTTCCACAGCATGTGGGGTCTTCCCAGATCAGGGATCGAACCCATGTCTCCTGAATTGGCAGGCAGATTCTTTACCACTGAGCCATCGGGAAAGCCTCTCTATTTGATTCTTGGTTCGTATTTGCCTGGTCAGTCTTTTTCCATCTTTTGATTTTCAGTCTTTCTGGCTCCAGATGTTTTTCAATAAGTGAATCTTCACGGAGCATTGCCTTAGGGTATGGCCTTGTACGGAGCTCGGTGTTTGGGAAGTTAGAGAATTCTGCCCTAGTAACCTCTGACACAGATAGAATATTTGGGTGTGAAACAGAGTTTACACTGCCAGGCCTCCAGGAGTTTGAGACATGGAGCCTTAGGGCAGGAAACTGATCCATTCTGTCCCGTGCTGGGCAGTGTTGCTGGGGTCACCATGATGACCATGATAACTCTGACCTTTCCTCCCATGGGTTCACTATTCAGTGGAGCAGACAGATCCATCCCTCGATAGTGACAGTGGACAGGGCTATGTTTGGGGAACCCAGAGGACCATTCTGGGCAGGTGGAAGGTTTCCAGGAAGGGAGCTCAGGGAAGGCCTCCTGGTTAAAGATACAGGCCCATGAAAGTTACATTTGAGCTAAGACACAAATGATAGAAGGGATAGAGCCATGTGGAGACCTGGGGGGAAAGCATGCCAATCAGAGGGAACATAGAAGGAAAGGGCTTGGTGACTCTGAGGAATATCCAGCAAGGAGCCCAGTGTGGGACCCCAGAGGTGGAGCCTGACCCAGCCTTACGGGGTTAGCTTCCTGGAGGAGAGGATGGCTGAGCTGAAACCCCAGAGAATATATAATTAAACAATAGAGCACAGCAATCTAAAATCAAATTCCCTGGGTTCCCATCCCTGCTCTAAGTCCCACCAGTTATGTGACCTTGAGCTAGTTAGGCAACCTGACCTGTCTCAGTTTCTTCATCTATACCTTGGAGATAACCACTCCTCCTGAGGATCAGAGAAGGCCTCAGAATTCTAACTATTCTGTAGGCCAGAGTAGGTGCTTACCTGGGTCCACTGGGGGTGTGGGAAAGTGGGGAAGGATGAGGCTGGAGTTGTAGAGTATCTGGGCTTTTCCCCAAGGGCACTGGGGAGTCATGGTAGGTTCTGAGCAGGGTAGGGACAAGGTCAGGTTTATATTTTGAGAATATCCTTCTGGCTGTGATGTGCAGGATGGCTGGTAGCAGACAGGGTGGTGGGAATGGACAGATGCCTGCAGTGGAGTGTCTCTTGAGCCGGCCTGGCACTGAAAGGATCTAGGCCAGTGCTGTTCAATAGAAACAAAGTGAATCTTACATGTAATTTAAAATCTTCTAGTAGCCACATTTAAAAAGTCAAAAGAAAGAGATGAAGTCAATTTTTAAACATCTTAACTCATTTATATCCTAAATAGTCTCATTTTAACAGGTAGTCAATATTTAAAAAATTATTAAGGTATTTCATATTATTTTCTTGTACTATTTTTGGCGCCTGGTTGGAAGGGCTGGCCTGAGAGGTCCTTTTGGCCACACGGCCTGAGCCTTGAATGCCAGGCCCAGAGGCTTAGACTTAGTGCCGACGGAGCCACCATCGCAGGGTTCTGCCCATTTGTTTTTCAGGGTGAGGTGATCCTGCTGCTGCTCCGTTTCCCCCGCGGGAAATCTCTCCCTCCAGGTTTCCCTACCAGAGCTAGGCACTTTCAGATCTTTCTGGCCCCTCCTTTTCCTCCTGACCTGGAGTCTCAATCACTGAGCTGCATGGCCCTTTAAATCTCAGCTGTCAATCAGGGCTCCTGTTTAGAGGAAACGTCGTAATAAACCTTTCCTTGATTGTCATGGCCTGGGTCCTGGCCTTGTTCTTCCGTTTAGCAGGAAGTTAGGAATTGTTCTACACTCTCTTGCACTTGACTGTTTCCACACCCCGTTCGTCACCTCTCGCCTACTCCACCCTCTTTCGAAGTTGGGCCCCTTCGCCAAGGCCTGCCTTATATGGGCATGGCTCCGAATGGCCGCCGCTCATTGGCTGGGGGCATCACGCGCACGTCTGTCAACAAAGGGGCGGAGGGAAACCAGGTTTTTGCCGGGCTGGCGCGACAGCTGGAGGGAAGGAGCGAGGGGGCGGGCCCTCTTCTCTTGCGCACGCGTGGGTGCCTCCTCCTCCCTGCAGGGGGCGGGGCGCTCGGGGGGGGGCGTGTCTAGGTTGCGAGAGTAGCCTTAGCGGTTGGCGAATTCCAGGGAAGCTATAATGGGAAGGAGTGGGGGCATTTTTCGTGAATATGGGGATACTTTGGGGTTCCCTTGAGTTTAGGTGGCGCCTTGGGATTTGAGTTTGGGTTCTGATGTAGTGTGGAAGGTTCGAATGTATAATAGGGAATCGCCCATGTGGTTTGGGGTGTTTGGTGGGTATAGGATTTGGGGAGCCACGGAGAGACTTAGAAGCAGAGAGTCCCATGTCTGGACCCAGAATGCATGCGCTTTCGGCTCTCCCGACTTGCTCCCTGTCTGGCTCCGGACAGGGATTTAACCTTTCTGCCCTTATCTGGACTCAGGGACGAATAACACCCCCCGCTTCCTAGGGAGGAGGGAGGATTAGCAGGAATTGTTAAAACAGTACCCAGTAAGCTGCCAGCGAGCGTGCCATAAGCCCATGTCTGTGTATTAACATTTTGTGAGGTTTCTTTGGGAGTATTTTGGAGGTTCTTTTGACTTTGAGAAATAAATGTTTTGGTATTAGTTTTATGTGTGTTTAGTTAGTTTTGTGGTCGGTGGGCCTTCTGTGGGATTAGGTAATGCACGTGGAGGTTTAGAGAGAGTTTGAAGTATAGAATTTCAGAAAACTGGTCTTTTGGGTCATCTGTGAGGTTGGGAAATTACTGTGTGTGTTGGAGTTCTTGGTAGGCATAGGATATGTGTGGGTCTACATTGAGATTGAGGCTTTCTGAGCTGGAGGGGATATTTTTAGGTTTGGAAGTTTAAAGTAAGATTTTGAGAGGGTCTGGATATTTTGGGTCAGGATATATTTGCATCTATAGAGAATGAGTGGCTTTTGCTGTGGTAGTTTCTATTCCTGGACATTTTATTTATTTATAATTTTGTTTATTTACTTTTGGCTGTGCTGGGTCATCATCACTGCGCAGGCCCTTCTCCAGTTGCAGCAAGCAGGGGCCACTCTTGCTGCAGTGCGCAGGCTTCTCATTGTGGTGGCCTCTCTTGTTGCACAGCACAGGTAGATTCTAGATTCTTTGCCATCGAGCACCAAGGAAACCCTGTTCCTGGATATTTTAGATGTGTTGGTTGTTGGTAAACTTAGCCATCTATAGGTTTTAGGGGCTGTGTGGTTTTGTTTCTTTTTTTTAAAGCAAGAAACAGATTTCAGCCGGGGCTGTGTTAGGAGTAGTAGGTGGGATTGGGAATTATGGGGGGCAAGGATTCTTAGGATTAAGACTCTGGTGTCTGTGAGTGCTTGGAGGTGCTTGGAAGCTGTCTCGATCTTAAAGCTATAGGGCCATGAAATAAATGGTGATTTAGTGGTGTCTGTGGTATTGCCTGAATTTAGAGGAACCATATATACTGCAGAGGTCAGCAAACTTTTTCCATAAAGGGCCAGATAATGAGTATTTTAGGCTTTGCAAGCCATATGTTCTCTGTCACCTCTACTCAACTCTGCCGTGGTAGCATAAAAGTATTCATGAACAAAGGAACATGTTTCAATAAAATTTTATTTGCAGAGACAGGCAATGGGCTGGATTTGGCCCATGGCTCAAAATAGTACAACCAGGAGTCAGCAAACTACTTTCACTGGTCTGTAAGCATGTGGAAGTTTCGACATTTGAAGGGTGTCTTGATTTCAGGATATCTGGAGGGAGATGGCCCAGGGAAAGACTGAGGATTTGAGACTGTTAGTTCTGCAGTAGAACATAGTTGGGTCAGGCTCATTAGCAAGACTGCCTCCAGTTTAGGTCATGCACACAAAGTCATTGCAAAATAAAACGGTCACTATTACAAGCTCTAAATTGAGAAATCGGGAAACCAAGTTTGAGGGCCTGGTTTTGCAATATATAAACCTTCCCCACTCTGAGCCTCAAACTCAGCAAGTTGGGAGCAACTTGAAGAAACTAGACTAGAAAGACCTCATGCCAGGGGTCTATGTTTCTGCTTAAAGGAATTACCTGCACAGGCTTGGTGCAAGTGTATGCATTTTTCTGGGTGAGGATCCGCAGCTGTAATAGATCCCCAAAGAGAACAGGATCTGAGTGGTCTAGCCTGGCCTGTCTCCTCAGGTCTGGAGAGGTTGAGGTCAGAGAGGAACTAACAGGGCGAGCTGTTCCCCAGCTCCCCCACCCTCTCTTCCGTGTCTCCAGGTGACCTGTGGAGCTCCCCACCGCCATCCAGGCCCTGCGATGTGGTGAACCCCCGCCTGTCTGCCACCATTCCCAGAATGGACCGAGGTGGCCTCCTGCCCTTCCAGCTCTGGTGCCCCCGGCCCTTTGGCACGTACTCCCAGAACCAGCCACGCCCACCTTCTGCAGCCCTCAAGCCCTCAGCCTGCTCCGAGCCCGGCGCTGGGGCGGAGCCAGAACATGGCCCTGCCCACTCTGAGAACACGCCCCCCGTCTTGGCCTCCGAGGCTCCTGCCTCCCAGCCTGCCCCACTCCTTTCCGCGGCCGCCGCTGGCGACGAGGGTCGAGTCCTGCTGGACACGTGGTATGTGATCAAGCCGGGGAATACAAAGGAGAAGGTGGCCTTCTTTGTGGCCCACCAGTGTGGTGGGGGCAGTCGGGCCAGCTCCATGAAGGTCAAGGGGCACTGGGGCAGTGACAGCTCCAAGGCCAAGAGGAGGAGGCGCTGTCTTGAGTCTACGAAGGCTCCGCCCGACCCAGGGGGACAGGACGGGCCCCCCGCCGCGGAGGGGGCCCCAACCTCTACCGGCGAGGATGTGGACCTGCTCTCTGTGGCCGAGATGGTGGCCCTGGTGGAACAGCGGGCCGCCCTGGCCCTGCAGAGCTACCCGCGCCCCAGCACCCCAGCGCCTGTGGTCTTCGTGTCGGCTGAGCAGGGTGGGCCTGGCAAGGGGCTGGGATCCGAACGAAGGTCTGGCGGCGGGGACTGCAGCCGTGTAGCCGAGGCGGTGGCCCACTTTGAGGCCCAGCGGGACAACCCTCCGGCCAAGGGCCTCCGCAAGGAGGAGCGGCCTGGACCAGGTCCCGGGGAGGTGCGCATCGCCTTTCGGATCTCCAACGGCCGAGAGTCCCGAGCACCGGATGGCAGCTTACCCAACGGGAGTGGGGGCCGGCCGGGTTGCGCCTACCCTGGCAGCCCGGGTCCCGGAGCCCGGGCCAAGGACAAGATCACCTGCGACCTGTACCAGCTTATCAGCCCGTCTCGGGACGCCCTCCCCAGCAACGTGGAGTTCCTGCTGGCTAGGGCAGACGAAGCCAGTGAGGGTGAGACCCCCGCCCCCGCCAGGCCCGAGGACACTCCCCCGGCGCCCCCGCCACCCCCTGCCCGGGACTGCGGAGCGTCAGGCTTCCACGTGGATGTGGTGGTTACTGGGGTGGTGGACGAGTGCATCTTCTTTGGCAAGGACAGCACCAAAAACGTGAAAGAGGAGACAGTGTGCCTGACTGTCAGTCCCGAGGAACCACCCCCGCCCGGCCAACTCTTTTTCCTCCAGTCCCGGGGGCCAGACGGGCCCCCCGAGCCTCCGCCAGCCGACTCACCGGCCACGGCGCCAGGCCCGGACGATGCCGAGGGGACGCCCGACACCTCCCTGTGCCGCCTGTACCGGCACGTGTCCCACGACTTCCTGGAGATCCGTTTCAAGATCCAGCGGTTGTTGGAGCCGCGGCAGTACATGCTGGTGCTCCCAGAGCACGTGCTGGTCAAGATCTTCAGCTTCCTGCCCACGCGGGCCCTGGCGGCTCTCAAGTGCACCTGCCACCACTTTAAGGGCATCATTGAGGCATTCGGCGTGCGGGCCACAGACTCGCGCTGGAGCCGCGACCCACTCTACCGCGATGACCCTTGTAAGCAGTGCCGCAAGAGATACGAGAAGGGCGATGTGTCGCTCTGCCGCTGGCACCCCAAGCCCTACCACCACGACCTGCCTTACGGACGTTCCTACTGGATGTGCTGCCGCCGAGCCGATCGCGAGACGCCCGGCTGCCGCCTGGGTCTGCATGATAACAACTGGGTGCTGCCTTGCAATGGGCCAGGCACTGGTGGGGGCCGGGCCGGCCGCGAGGAGGGGAGGTGAAGCCGGGGGAGGGGGTGGGGAAGAGCCCACCACGCCCACCCCCACCCCCTCCCCCTGGGAGCCGAGGGTCAGGACTGGGTCACCAGCCCATACCCCCAGCCCAGGCAGCATGGATCCCCCTCGAGAACTAAGATGGGGTTCACGGGGGTGACCAAGAAAGCTCTCTGATTGACCCCACCTGGTTTTCTACTCTTCAGACCCTCAAGTTGGGTGTTTTTTTTAAATCAGCATCTCAATTTCCTCTCCATTCAGCCCCGATGCCCTCCCTGCCACTCTCCATACCCCAGGGACCCACTAGCAGGGAGCAGACGGCAGCTAATTTTGGTACTACTTAAGGGTTCCCCCATTCTGGCCCCCTTGCATTCCCTCCCCCAGTTCTTTCTTTCTGAAGTTGTTCTTTTCCCCCAAGAGGCTGCAGCACCTAGCGTTGGTACCCTTCCTAACCTACTACACCAGGGTTCACCTCCTCTTTAGGAATTGGGGGCCATCAGATCACATTTTGGCACTTTTCATGGCCACCTGCCATTTCTAGACATTTTCCCCATTAAAACAATAAAAATCAGTTTTCTCCGTAGCCTCAAGCTATCAGTCTATCTAGGTCCCCAAGAGGAAAACAAAAGTTGAAGTATAAAAATTCTCTTCCAATATTTAAGCTATTGCCATGACTCCAGCCCACCTCCACCCCCACAAAAAAAGCTGTGAAACCCTTTGCCTCGCTCTGGACAGCATGGGGGGTGGGGGCTGGTGGGCAGGGACTAAGGGTTTCAACTTCTGTTTTTTTTCCTTCCACTCTGGGTACTTGTTTGGGTGTTAGAGGTCTCTCCATCCCCCAGCCTCATATTTTTTTAAAGAATCCTTTAGTGAACCAAGACCTTGACTTTCAGGCAGTTTGATCTGGAGTACTTTTTTTGTTCTGTTTGGGTTTTTGTTGTTGTTGTTGTTTTTTAATTTGGTTTTGTTTTTTCATCCTTGTGGATCTGGAAAGCTTCTAAGGTGTGCCATCTGACCAATTTTGAATTGGTCCTTTCTATAAAATCAATATTTATAAGGCTGGGCCCAGACTGGTTTGTGTGTTGTTAAGGGAAGCTGTTTGGAAGAGAAGGAAGTCGTGGGCCAGTTTGTGGTGAGATGGAAAAAACTGAAAGAATCCTTAGCCAATTCCCTTGGACTGAGATGATTTTTGACTCTTCATCTGTGTCCGTTTGAATTAAAAAATCTCAAAATAGTATCAATAGAAACTCAAACAGGGTAGCTTTTATTTCTTTAGAAACCCAGTGTTGGGCAGGTATGGTGGCCCTGAAGTCATTGGCAGCCCAGACTCCTCCTAGCCCACTATTCCATTCTTTGCCTTTGGCCCTCAGCCTCATGGTCCAACATGGCTGCTACAACTCCAGCCATTACCATTTTGTGGGGAAGGGAGTCTCCTTCCTCTCAGAAATACTACACCATGCTTCTACGCACAGCTCACTGATCAGAACTTTAGCCACATGGAAGGACTGCAGGGGAGACTGGGAAATGCAGATGCTTACCCAGATGCATTATGCCCAACCAGAAACTCATAAAGATCCCTGTAATAAAAGTTTTAAGATATTCAGCTGATTATTAACTAACAGAAGAGGGGGAAATGGATATTGAGCAGTGGCTAACAGTCTCTGACATTCTTACCAAGGAATCAAAATTTCCAGAGATGAGGATATATCAGAATAGTTATTTAATATTTTAGAATCAAAGAGACCTGGATTTATAACTTGGCTTGGTTTTGTGGAATTTTGGATTCCTATAAAGAGAAGGCCGGGTTATTTGGACTCTCCTGCTGAAAACAGGAAGTAAAATCTGAAAAGCCTCAAATAATCAATAAAACACAATTATGGATATACTAAGCCAAAAATTTAAGGAAAATGTCCATAGGGGTCCTAAAACCACTTTTGCTCTGAGGGCATTTGCCGTTGTAAACAACCCTGGGTTTCCAATTTGTAGCCTTATTGGGACAGGAGAGCAGAAGTCAAAGCCTGCCTAAGGTGAAGAATGTAATAGGAGCTGGGATCCCACCAAACTACAAGCTCAGGTAAGGCTGACACAGAACACTGCAGAGAAGGTGTTTTAAATGCTGAAGGAACACAAAATTAAAGGAAAGGCGGGGGGGGGGGGGGGGGGGGGGGTTGAGCCCTGAGGATCTGTGGCCACAGGCTGGCCCTTGGCTTGGGTTTGCAGCCTGTTTTTCATCACCTGTTGTGATCCAGGGTACTGAGATGTCTAGCAGAAACAAACAAACAAAATCCTCTGGTGGGAGGAGCTGACACCTACAATCCCCACCAACAGTTTTTTAGACAATGAGCAGTAAGAGTCAAATAACCAAACACACATGGAAATAAAGAAGCAGAAACAAGAAGCAGCAGTGGCCACAGAGCAAAAACAGACCCACAAAGGCTGCAGGTGGTGGAACCATCAGTCACAGATTAGAAGATAAAAGAGAGCTTGGAAATACATGCAGGGAACCCAGACCTGAATAATGGCCTAGCCAGAATGAAAGGAAAAAACCCACAAAGGTATACAGTAACCAAAAGTAAAAAGTCAATGACTAGGCTAAACAAATTAGACACAATGAAAAAGTTATTCAGCTGGAGCAAGGTCTGAAAAAGTGGCACAGGGACCAAAAAGAAAAAAATGTAAACAGTTATAGAGGATAGAGGAAGTCTAGCACATTTAACTGGCATCCTAGAATCAGAAGAGAAAATGAAATGGTGCAATGATAGTATGTAAAGACAATGATTGCAAATTCCAGACTGATAAAAAGATGGGTGTACACACAGTGAATCATAGGCAGGATAAATAAATAGAAACAAATACCTAGACACATGCAATGAACGTGTCCAGCTGTGATCTTCAGCAACTGATTTCTCTGAAACTCAGATTCTTAATCTGAAAAAGGAGAATGTTGGACAGCTCCTCAGAAGGCTGATACACTGGAGTGCTCACCGGTTGTGCCCATCAGAGACCCCTCTTGGGACCTTCATAGTGTGAAGCTGGGGGAGGCTGCCTTTCAGGGATGGATGGGAGCTGGGGAAAGCATTATCTTGTCAAGCATCAGCAGCCTCATCAGTAAAATGAGCTCATGATCCTGACCCCAGATTCAAGTGGAAAGCCCCGCCCAGTGTGTGGGTGTAGTGCACTCAGCAAGATGACTTACAGGGAGGCCTGGAGACCAAGGATGGAACTGAACACACTGCTTACTCTTAACACTGAGGTGATGTTTCACCTACCTCTGAGACGGCTGTGATGATAAGGAGACATGTTGCAGTTTTAAGTGCTTGGCATCATGAAATGAACAAACAGGAACTCTCTGATTTGAGACCCTCTTACTACCCTAGTTGCTGATATCTGTCAATTTCCTTTTTTGACTTCTGTCAATTCCACTTCTAAGGGGCTGTTAGTCCCTGCCCTTCTGAATCTCACCGTAACTTGCAGCCAAATAAAAGCCTCAGGAGGAGCTACGTTTTTGGTCAACCATCTGTTGGACCAGCACAGGTGATTTTTAGAAAGAGGTAGGACACGGGCTTAGGAGCACAGCTGTGGGTGAGACTCTGAACTCTGTAAACAACAGTTTGTAATTCTCAGCCCCAGCCACCTCATTTGCAAAATGAGAACCGAAATTGTCCCTCAGCCCACAGGTCCTCTTGAGTCAGCCTTGAGTTGTCTTGGAAAGCCAATGTTCACCTTTACTCTTTTAAGGTTTTTTTGATGTGGACCATTTTTAAAGTCTTTATTGAATTTCTCACAATACTATTTCTGTTTTGGTTTGTTGGTCATGAGGCATGTGGGATCTTCAACTAGGGACTGAAACTGTGCCTCCTGCATTGGAAGCTGAAGTCCCAACCACTGGACCACCAGGGAGGTCCCCACCTTCACTCTCTAACCCTCTACTCTGGCCTGGCCTCCCTGCGGCCTACCAAGTCTCCATCAAAGTCACAAAATCAGCAGGCACAGGGCTGAGCATCAGACTCCCTGCCTAAGTGCTCACCTAGGTTTTCTTTGGAGCAGGTTTGCTAAGCAGCTAGAATGCACCAAACATATCCTTAAGGACAGCATGCCCCAAAGTGCTCATCGTGAAGATTCCCCAGGTGCTTTTAGAGTCCCAGCCTCTGAATCTGCTATTTTTTTTGGCTGTTGGCTTCACTGCACAGCTTATGGGATCTTAGTTCCCTGACCAGGGGTCAAACTCAGGCCCCAGCAGTGACAGCGCCAAGGCCTAACCGCTGGACTGCCACAGAATTCCCCACATTTTTCAAAAAGCACCCCAGTTGCATCTGAAAAATTAGATAGGGCTAGGAAATAATTCCTTGGGCCAGAGTTTGCAGTTACACATGACATCTCTCATTCCTATACTCACAGCCAAAAGGGAAAGGATGGTTTGGTGTAACTATTTTATAGAGAGTTTTAGATCTGACTCATTTCTACTATAAGCACTTTCAAATGATTAAAACCCAATGTTTCCCAATGTATCTGCTGAGGTACCCAGATTCTGTGAGGTGCTTCCCAATAAAGGGGTTCCATGGTGAAATACTTGGGGGAAACAGTGCATTCTTACTCTGGATGAAAACTGCACACCGTGAAATGAAGAAATTCATTTAATGCTGTCTCACCCTGCTTTGGTCCCCTTTTTCATGCAACACCTATCTATACTAGTTGTGCAGAATATGTTTTGCAGAAACACTGGTTTATCGCCCACTGGAGGTGGCAGAATCTGGAGTTCCCAAGGATTGGCTTCTACCTCCTCTGTCCCTGCTTACGGGCAGATCCTCAGTGGGCCCCACATGCCACGTCCCTGTGGGAGTTAGGTTTGGCCTGGTGCAGTAGCAAGGCTGCCATTCTGGAGAATGAATTGCCACGAAAACAAGCCACAGAGAATTCATTTGGTCGAAGGTATTGCTGGTCCGGATGCCAGTCCATGGTCTGCTGATTAAAACTGAGAACGGCACTCAGTCCCTGTAGATGTACAGCCCGAGTGTTTCCTCAGGGCAGGGGCCGGGCTCATTCCTTTGGCTCTCACCCCACGGTGATCTCTCTTGCTTCCACGTCTTTGAAGAGTGGCAGCTTGAGATCAAGAAAGAGCGTCTTCCAGTCAGAGCACAAACAGAGCCAAAGGGGTTAAAAAGGACAAGCCAGCACACCCCAGGAGGGCCTTGGCATGTCTCCTGCTGGGCGTTTCTCAGGGAGTCCTCCTGGGCAGGCTAGAGTCCCAGGTATTCAGTCAGGAATACGGCCAGGATGCGGCTCAGGTTGTGTACCGTGGGTGGGTGCAGGTTGGCCTCGGAGTCATTAGACGTGTGCCAGACAGAGGGGAAGGGCGTGGCGATGAGGTGGAGCACGGGAACTCCTGCAGGGCAAAGAGGAGGCACAGGCCCTTGTCTGGCCCCCGGCTGACCCAGGAGCCCAGGCCCACGCCTGGGCAAGTCTGCCTTCTCTGCCCCAACCCCCCAATTGTGCCACTTGAAGAACTCTGAACAATTCTGAGGGTATGTGTTCATTTAAAAAAAACACATCCAATATATTCATAACACAAATCAGAAAAACTCAAAACTTCATAGCTTATGAAAAGACTAGAAGATCTGAACACTCGCTAGTGCCAGGCACTGGTCCAAGTTCTTTACGTTCAATCCCCTCAGCAACTCTTGAGTTGGGGGGCTGTTAATTATCCCCATTTTACAGATGAGGGAATTGAGACACAAAGAGGTTAAGCGATTTGCCACCAATCCCCAAATCTAGGAAAGGGGCCAGGTCCTATCTGTGGCCCCCTGCCCCCCAATTCCCACAGCAGGTACCTCGGCGGAGGAAGGGGATGTGGTCATCTTCCACAGAGACAGGGGGCTCCCCGGTCTGGAAGTACATCACTTCCCAAGGATGAGACTGCAGTAGGTTCAGTCGGTGCAGGCGCTTCTCTGGATGTGGTAGGGATTGGAAAGCAGAAGGTCAGCCCCTCAAGGGTCAAAGATTCCCCTGCTCACAGATCAGAGGAGGGTGGGAGGCCTGGGGGTAAAGCACTGATCATGCCAATAAGGATGAATGTTAGTTCATCATTCTGGGGTAATGTTAGTTACCCCAGACTACAGGCTATGTTCCCAGTCTCATTTAATCCCTTCAAGTCTAAGGAGACAGACACCCCCATTATTAGCATCATACCTATTTGATAGAGGGAAACTGAGGCTCAGAGAGAGGAGGTCACTTTCCCAAGCTCACACAGCTGGTAAGAAGGAAAGCCAGAATCTGAACCCAGGGCTCTCTGACCCTAGAATCCCTGTCTGTAATCACTTCATTTGACTGCTGTGGGATCTTTTGTGTTTCTGCCCCAGAGCTTTAGGGAGAGGCTAGGGAGGTGGAGGGGAGGCTGGATGGCCCCTCAGAGGCCAGGTGCCTGGTCCTCTCTCCAGCATCCCAGACAGGTGTCTGCCTATACCTTCACCCTTACCAATGCTCCTGAGCCGATGGAACCAGCGGGCAGTGCGAGGGAAGTGACTGTAGAAGGTCGGGTTGGGGGCTCCCAGGAGATCAAGAAGCATAAAGAGCTCCTAGGGAGAGAAGCCAGGACTGAGCAGCCTGGCGGGATGCTGCCAACCTCATGCCCCCCTCCTCCCACCTCACCAGCACCCAGGAGGGCCCTAGTCTTACAATAGCCTGGATCCTGGTGGAGCCCAGGCCGTGGGGTGTAGACTCCATGAGCTGGGCCAGGTGCCGGGAGCCATAAAGTGAGTCCTTGGGTCCCCACTCCTTCAGTGCCTCTTCGCCGTCCAGGAAGAGCAGCTGCAAGGTCACTGGGGCTGCCTGTGGGGGCCAGTGGTCAGGGCCAGCTCAGTGCCAGCCCACCACCTCAACTCACCCACATTTCCTGCCTGTTTGTACAGCTGACTAGGGCAAACAGTCTCCTCACTTGTAGAACCTGCTAGCCAAGAGTACAGTCTGCCTGGATTTAAATCCTGGCTGGGTTGCTCAGTAGCCAAGCAGTAGTGGGTCAGTTACTAAGTTCTCAAAGCATCGACTTCCTTAGGTAGAAATGGGGTGAGTACCACTTCTCATAGGGTAGGATTTGAACCCGGTCCTAAGACAGCACAGGTTTCCCTGGTGGCTCAGTGCTAAAGAATCCACTTGCTAATGCAGGAGACATGGGAAATGTTCGATCCCTGGGCTGGGAAGATCCCCTGGAGAAGGAAATGACAACTCACTCCAGTATTCTTGCCTGAAAAACCCCATGGACAAGGAAGCCTGGCTGGCTACAGTCCATGGGGTTGGGAGGAGTAGGACACAACTTAGCCACTGAACAACAACAATAAAACAGGCTAGGGCAGTGCCTGATGCATAGTAACTAAATAAGGATTAGCTCTGATTGTAAGAGCTATTCCTCAAGTTCATTTGGCAAAAGAGACAGACCCACAAATAAATAATTGTATAAACAATGAAATGAAGTTGGGCAAATGCTTCTAAGAATAACAGGGTCCTGAAAGTTCCTCCAAGGGGGTGGGGGATAATCTGGCCTGGGGAACATGTTTGGTCTGCTAGGCAGGGATGTTTGCACTGAGGCTGAGGAGGACCTGGCCTGGCAAAATGGAGCAGAGGGAAGGGTGTTCCCTGGTGAGGAAGCAGCATGGACCAGGACTGGGGACAGAGAAAGGGCCAGAGAGGTTTGAGAAAAGGCCCTAGGACCCAGCAAGGGCCAGGGAGCTTGGACTCTGTTACAAGAGCACTGGGGTTTCAGCCATGGAAGGGATCTGAGCAGGATAGAGGCATGAAGTGTTTCCATTCATTCCATACATTCTTATTGACATCGTACTTTACGCCAGGCAGTATTCTGGGCAGTATTCAGGAAATACAACAGGAAATAAACACAGCCAAGGGCCCACCTATCTGAAGCTCATTCGAGCTTGGGAGACAGACAAACAAATCAACCTAAAGTCCCATGAGGCATGGAAGAGGGACAAGGAGCTATTTTATGGTGGCTGGGAAGGTCTCTTGGAGGAGGTGACATCAGAGTGGACCCCTGAATGAAGGGTGGGAGCCAGTCAGGAAGGTGTCTGAGAAAAGCACATCGTAGGCAGAGCAAACAGCAAGTGCAAATGCCCTGAGGTTGAGAGTGAGGTCCACAGAGGAGGTGGGAGGCTAGCATGGAGTGAGTGAGGTATGAGGGGTGGGAGAGGAGACCAGAGAGATGAGAGGTCACACCTCATGGGCTAAGAGAAGCACTCTGGCTTATTCACGGAATGACGTGGGAGCCATGGGAGGGTTTTAGGTAGAGAAGGGACAGAATCTGACATTCAGGAAATGGAAAGACCCTCTGGACTCTGGTGTGGAGTGGAGGAAGATAAGACCAGGTAAGGGAGAGTGGCGGTATGGACCAAGGAAGAGACATCCCTCATTCACCCACCCCCACCCTACCCCTGCTCTCCTTACCCTCTCCTTGGCTTTGCCCAGCTCTTGGTCGAGGGCCTGGGCCAGCTCCAGTAGCAGGGAGCAAGGCACTGCCGAATCCGTGGCCCCCACAAAGGGGGCTGAGCCAGATGGGAAGAGCTTGGAGTCGTAATGGCAGGCAAGGGTAAGGTGGCGGGCAGCCCCTGGGTCCAGTGTGGCCACCACATTGCCGAAGTCCAATGGCCCCAGGGGTGTGGAGGCAGTGAAGGGGTCTAGTTCTATATGCCAGCCTGCTGAAAGTGTCCGCAACGTAGCCTCCAGGAACTAGTGGCAATAGAGAAGAGGGAGGGTGGGTGGGGACTGGGGAGAAGGTCAGAAGAAGGGCCATGTGACCTGAACCATGCTGAGCAGTCAGGTTGGCCCACCAATACCACTTTGGTTGAATCGTTCCCTTGAGACACTTCTGAGTACCTACTAAGTGCCAAGCATGGAGTGCCCCCATCTCTTGAAGCCCAAACTAATCACAGCTCACCCTTCCATAGCACTCACTCTGTGCCCAGTCCTTGTTCTAGGAACCCCTATGGAGTGGGGACTGACAATGGTTCCATTTTGCAGATGAGGAAACTGAGGCACAGAGAAGATGAAATTAGTTCAAGGTCATACCAAGTGGCTGAGGTGGATGTGAAGTCAGGCAGTGTTCAAATGACTCTCAATGCCTTCTGGGGAGCAATGTAGAGGTCTGGAGCTAACCCATTTGGGTTGAAACCCTAAGCATACCATTTATTATCTGTGGGATTTGGGCAAAATGCCTAACTATTCTGGGTGTCAGTTTCCTCATCTACACAATGAAGATCAGATTGGTACCCACCTCATTAGGCTCATAGGGCTGTTGCTGATGTGTATAATTAGATTGGGGGGGGGGGCACAGTATAGAGGGCAGTGGTCTGGTGGTTAGCAGAATAGAGCTCCTATTAGCTTCAGTCAGACCCCCAGCTCTGCCACTTGGGCAGGATATCTATTTCCTATTCATTGATAGGCTGTGGGGTCAGGGGTTAGAGGTGGGGTTCTTTTACCTTTCTGACTTGGAGATTGCCCGGGCTGCCCGGAGTCCGCACAACCAGCAGAGGGCGCAGGAAAGTGTTCCAGAGACGCTGAGGGTCCAGTTGCCCCACTACCCTCCGCACCCGAGCTTCGGGGAGGCTTCCGATCAAAGGGCCCTGAGGAAGCAGGTAGGGAAGAGAAGAGCAGAGCATGAAAACGACCCTCATTCCAACCATTTCCTGACTCGGCTAAAGTCCTTCCAAACCCATCCTGCCCAGCCCGCGGCAATCCTGATGGAGGAAATCTAGGCCCAGCGAGAGGAAGGGACTCTTCCAAACAGTGAGTTTAGGATTAGAACCCAGAACTCCCAGTCTTACTACTTCAGACTCTCTCACCGGGTAACCGCTATTACAAAACAAGTCCGAAGCCTCATTGCGTTGGAAAGGGGTATGCGCTCTAAGAACGGAGACGGAGGCACCTGCAGCTAGGGCCATATGGTGAAGACAAAGCCACGTCAACCCAACCTAGGGTCTCCCCCCAAGAGACCCTGGGGAAGGGGAGGCAAGGAGTAAGGGCTTCCGCAGCACCCGTGTCCCCACCCGTCCTCACCCGCAGCTCCCGGCCCAGCGGCAGCTCTTCAGTCTGGCTATGCCAGCTGCTCCAAATTGTATAGAACACCGAGGCTACCGTCAGAGCCAGCAGCAGTAGGGGCAATAACTGTGCCCGCGGTAGAAGGCGGCGCTTGGGCGGTGAGGGTCGCTCCAAAAGGCCGCGTTCTCCGACCCGGAGCCGGGGCCGCCCGCGGCCCCCGGAACGCATGGCAGCTTCGCCCTGAAACCGGTCGGATACGGCGGATAGAGTTAAGGCCCAGCCAAGTCCCGCCCCATGAAATAAGCCGGACCAATGAGCAACAAGAGCGGCTGCACCATCCGCCCTCCCGTGAGCAGTAAAGCCAATGGGACCCTCGTCCTGAGGTCGCGGCTCCTTGCCTCCCAGGGAGCTTTGGGGGTTGGTACCCCCGGGTTGCACAACCCAAAAGGGAGAGCGTAAGAAGTAGGCGCCGCCTCAGCGCAGGAGGGGAAGCCAATGAGAAGCGTTTGATCACCGAAAACATTAGCCTTACTGGGCGCAAATCCACGCCGCTACCGGATGGACCCTCTCCTGGGTCCGGAAAAATCAATATACACGTAAATCAACAGTCCCTGAAGGAAAAGGGGAGGTGCCCATCCCTGAAGCGAGGAGCGGATTGGCTTCGCGAAGGCCGCGCCCCCAGCAGAGCGGGCGGGTATTTGGAAAAGGCTAGTATTTCCCTCCTTCAACCTATGCGGTTCTACAACAAAATGGTTTGAATCAGTCCCGCCTTCTTTTCCTCTCCAAGGTCGTGAATATCTGCCCAGTACTGTCTAGAACGGTGGCCTGGAGCTACTTGCTAAATAAGGGTTCTACTCTACAGACTCTGCCGAGGGCGGAGATCGCTATAGCAACAGGCCACACCCCACTCGCTGGTTGGGTTTGCGCAGGCGCTCACGGAAGTGGGCCGCAGGAAGAGGAAGTCCCGCCTCTGGCTCTCTGTTCCGAAGGCACACCGCGTAGGAGACGGTAGTGACTTGAAAACGCGGTCACCATCATCATCATGTGAGGCCGGGCTGGGTTTGGGTGGCGGGAGTGGGATTGAGGGTGTAAATTTGGCCGCTTACCGGTTGAAGGGGGTAGGCAGAAATGGGGGCGGAAGCAAACATTTGGGGGTAAAGTGGCGTATCTTTCTACTGATGAGTTGCGAAGGGACGTGGGGCCTTTGACGGACCCTGACTTCGGGAGAGGGGACAGCTTTATCAGATAACAGGCTGGGCTTTCCCAAATAAGCAATCTTAATGAAGTGAATTTTAAGAGGAAGCGTTTTTACGAATAAAAACCTGGGAGATGGGGAGTACGGACTTGTAGGAAAAGCGGTCTTAAGGTAAGAGGCTTAGCTGGAGAAGATTGGCTTTTCGATCACATCCGCCATTTGTACGGATAACGAGTTATGGGGATGATTTTACTTATGTATTCATTCAACAGTTATTTATTGAGTGCTTGTGTGTCAGGCTGCTTTAGACCCATAGTTTATACCAGTGAATTACTCCGCTCTTCCCAAGGAAAAAAATTCTCTTCTACATCTTACGGGATGGGAAGAGGCAGGCAGGAAACGTGCTGGTAATAGATACGTAAATTCTAGAGTGTGTTAGGGGATAGGGTGATGAATAAAGAAATAACAGAGCAGGGTAAAACAGTGTGGAATGTCACTTTTGAGAGACAGAACACATAAAGGAGGCAACACTTGAGCAAGAACCTGAAGAAAGTGAGAAAGCAAACCACAAAGATACCTGGGGAGGTACCTAGGCAGAGGGAAAAGTGAATAGAGGGGCCCAAGAAGGTTTGCCTAATATCTTCAAGAACCACTGAAGAGGCCATTGTGCCTGGAACAGAGTGAGGGTAAAAGCTGGGTTTTACTTTTTACACTGAGAGAGGAGTCATGAGAGGGTACTGAAGAGTGAGATGATTCTTGACACCACCCCTGAGACTGCTTTCTGGAGGGCAAACTGTTGGGGAGCATGGGTGGAGGCAAGGAGACCTCTAGGAAAGAGATGATGGAGGTTTAAGCCAAGGTAAGAAATTCAGATTCTGACAGGTTTTGGCGGCAGATGACAGGATTTGCTGACAGATTGAATGTAGGATGTAAGAGAAGAAAGAGTCAATTTGACAGTAGTGCTTTTGCTCAAAGAACCAGAGGGATGGAGTCGCCATTGACAGAGATGAGGAAGGCTGTGGATAGTATAAGTTGGGGTTATGGGGGGTCTGGAGTTCAGTCTAGGACGTGCGAGGATTGGAAATATCCATTAGGCGTCCACGTGGTGATACCAAGAGAGGACTGCGTAGGAGGAGAGGGATATGTGTTAGGGAGACACTGAGGGAGAGGCCGTGAGCACCCAGGCCACGGGCCTTCTCACTGTGGGTTCCATACTTGTCTTCTCAGGAGTCTCCTCAACAAGCCCAAGAGTGAGATGACCCCAGAGGAGCTGCAGAAGCGGGAGGAGGAGGAGTTTAACACGGGGCCACTCTCCGTGCTCACGCAGTCAGTCAAAAACAACACTCAAGTGCTCATCAACTGCCGTAACAACAAGAAGCTCCTGGGCCGCGTGAAGGCCTTCGACAGGTGAGCACCAGGGTCTGGGGAGGTATGCTGTCCGGGCCTCAGTTTCCTTACCTGTGAAATATGCATCATCATAATATCCCGCAGAACAGTCATGAGGCTTCAGTAATACTATGTATGAAAAGCACTTGGCTCAGTACCTAAAACATGATAAATGCTCAGTAAACATATGCAGCCTTTAGTTAGCATTTGGGAAGTGCTTTCCTCACAGTAGATTACTATATAGCAAGATACAGAGCTTTCCCAATTTTTTTCTTTTCTTTCTTTCACTCAGTCATAGTTCCCTATATCCTCCTATCCCTTAAGGAGTAATGGGGGAGTAATAGGGAATTTTAAAAGAAAATAAAAGAGAAAAAATAGAAAAGAAAAGAAAAAAAATTTTTTTTAATTAAAAAAAAAAAAAGGCAAAAATATATCTAGGAATTTCTCTGGAGCTGTTGCGGTCAGTGTGGGTTCGGTTCAGTTTCAGATAGCTCTTCGTTCCAGCTTACACGTCTGGATACCTATAGGCCCCTTCCGGTGTAGTTGGTGCTACCTACAGGGATTTTAATCTGTTGCACTGGTCCCTTCTGAAGCGGTTCCCTTTGTTTATTTGGCTTCTGTTTGCCAATCTCTTCAGTGTCTAATTTCCGCCCTGACCCAGGCGGGAGGAGGTGGTCTCTTGTCTGGTTCGCTAGTTCAGTCCTGCTGCGGGGAGGGAGGGGCGCTGCAGGCAGATATCGCTGTGTGTGGGGAGCACTCACAGTGTTCAGGCCACACTGGGTTTGCCCCCGCTCACGGGTGTGTGTGCTTTCCCAGTCTACACTGCTCAGGCTCCCGTCTGCTCTATATGGAGCGGGCCCTGCGTTGCGTGCGGTTCTGGTTTTTGGGTATTCCACAAAAGCGCGGACTCGGTTGCTCCTGCGTTTTGTGCCTCCCCCTGCCCGAGCAGCTCAGGCGGCCAGGAGCTTGACGGGCGCACTCTCCCCGGGTGCGGTGCGCCTTCTCCCCTCCGCGGTCCCAGCCTCAGTTTCCACGCGCCCCAGTTGGGTGCGTGCGCCTTGTGTTTAGCCGCGACCTTCCCGACGGATGTCGACCATCCAGAATCTCAGGAAGTCTTTGGTTAGAAACTGGAGGCCTGTTTGCAGTGTGGTAGGGGATGCCGTCTCTGGGGCCGAGTTTGCCCCTTCTCTGGGGCCGAGTTTGCCCCTTTCCCCTCCCCCCTGCCTCCTGTCTCTAGCGGGGATGGGCTGGTCCACAGCCGGCTAGCTCCTCTGGACTTGCTCACAGTCCCTTTGTTCTGCGAACGGCCGGCAGTGTGTTCGGCCGGTTAATTTTCTCTCTCTCTTTTGCTATCCCACAGTTTAAGTTGCTATCTCACAAAAGCTCCCTCCGATTGCCCTCAGGGCACTCAGGCCCAGTCCTTACCCTAAGCAATGCCGCCTGCTCCTCTCCGTTCCGCCCCCACTTGCTGGTGGCAGATGTGGCAGTCTGGGGTACTTTTCTGCTGGGAGTTGCTTTCAGGCACGTAATCTGTGGGTTTTGTTTATTTTTCCTCCCAGTTAGGTTGCCCTCCGAGATTCAAAAACTTCCCCCAGACCCGCCAGTGTGAGGGTTTCCTGGTGTTTGGAAACTTCCTCTATTAAGACTCCCTTCCCGGGACGGGTCTCCGTCCCTAGCTCTTTTGTCTCTCTTTTTATCTTTTATATTTTGTCCTACCTCCTTTCAAAGACAATGGGCTGCTTTTCTGGGCGCCTGATGTCCTCAGCTAGCGATCAGAAGTTGTTTTGTGAAGTTTGCTCAGCGTTCAGTTGTTCTTTCGATGAATTTGTAGGGGAGAAAGTGGTCTCCCCGTCCTATTCCTCCGCCATCTTGGCTCCTCCCTATCCTCCTATCCCTTTGGGTGCATGCATGAGGGCTCGGTCGCTTTAGTTGTGTCTAAATCTGTGCAACCGTATGGACTGTGGCTCACCAGGCTTCTCTGTCCATGGGATTCTCCAGACAAGAATACTGGAATGGGTTGCCATGCCCTCCTCCAGGAGATCCTTCCGGCCCAGGGATCGAACTTGCATCTCATGTCTCCTGCATTAGAGCCACCTGGGAAGCCCCCATCCCTTTACCTGCTTTAATTTTTCTTCCTAGCACTTGCTACCACCTGACAATATATTTCAGGTGTCTTTGTTTACCTGCTTCGTGGTGTTCTCCCTTCACTAGCCTGCAGACCCTATGAAGACAAGGCTCTTATCTTTTTTTTTCATTGCTCTAATCATCACAAACGTTTGTTGACTGAGCCATTCCACACTGTCATCACACATGCCCATAACAAGGATACTGTGTTGCTTCACTTAATTTTCACAACAGCCCTAGGAGGCAGGCACCATGAATGTCTCCATTTTAGAGAAGAGGAAACTGAGGCACAGAGGGTGAAGCCCTTTGCCCGAGCCTTGGAGCCCTGCCTCTTCCCCTTTCTGGAGGCAGTGCCGCCCAGAGGAAGGGTCAGGACGCACCCCTCACTCACTTCTGCTGCCTGCCCGTCCCCACCAGGCACTGCAACATGGTGCTGGAGAACGTGAAAGAAATGTGGACGGAGGTCCCCAAGAGCGGCAAAGGCAAGAAGAAGTCCAAGCCAGTCAACAAGGACCGCTACATCTCCAAGATGTTCCTGCGCGGGGACTCTGTCATCGTGGTCCTGAGGAACCCGCTCATCGCTGGCAAGTAGGGGCCTCTTCCCTGCTGTCAGAACTTGCCCCCTGGTTTTGCAAAGACCTGCCCTCTGTAGTTGAAATAATAAAACCGTGTGTTTTTTCTAGTGGCCTCTGCCTTTTCCCAGGGCCTAGAGAGCAGAACAGACCCCAGAGAGGGGTGGCAGGATGTGGGGCCAAGCATGGGCTCAGGCCTCTCTCAACAGGTGAAGAGGCCCAGTCTCTGCCCCTTCCAGGCCTTAATTTTCCCGTCTTGGGCAGAGAGAGCTCTTGCAGTCTTTTGTGTTTTAACTTTTTTCTACCTTCTCATCACTTTCTCCTCCTCCTCCCCACCTCTCAGTAAGTCACTCTCACTCAAAATTTCTTTCACTCTCCCCCCCCCCCCCAATTTGTTCACATAGTCTGTGCCCAGCCTTGTGTTGCCATGCTGGGGACACAGCAGGGCCCAGAAAAGCCCCCAACCTGCCCTCACTGAGCAGAGGTTAGCGCAGTTAGTACTCAATACTGACACCATCTGTAGCTGACACCTGCTGAGCTGTGAGAGCGCCAGGCCCTAGGCTCTGTGCTGTTCCTACATCTCTACACCTCTGAGCAGGCACTGTGATCCATCGCCTCCAATTCCAGGGGCAGGGGCTGAGGCAAAGCGTGGTGATGGCGCCTCCCCAGGGGCATCCAGCCCGAAAGTGGTGAAGTCGTGATTCAAAGCCCTGCTGCTCTGAGCCAGTGGCTTAACTCCTGAACTCTGCTGCCCTCAGATCATAGCTTCATGACCCCTGAGAGAAAGTCTCTGACAAATGTAGAGAGGTGGAGGTGGGAAAGGAGGTTTGGCTTATTGTGGGTGGATTAAGGGAAATCCCTGTCTTTCTCTAAAGCATATCCATTATGCTCCTCCCACCGGTGTCTCTCTCCGTGTTCTCCAGATAGGGCCAAGTGCCAGGCTGGTGCAGTTCCCAGGCATGAGGTCAGGATCCAAGGAGATGTCTGACACGCTGAGCTATGGCAGACAAAGCCTGAGTTATCCCAAGAGCCCATCAGCAACAGAGCTGAGGACCCTGCAGTAGAAGGCCTGACACATGCAGGGCAATGGCTGTGAGGTTATATAGGGCACACCACTGAGTGGTTCACGTCTAATTGGAACACCCACCTGAGGGGTAGATGGCAGAGCCATCCCACTTTATCGATGAGACAGCTGAGGCCCAGAGAGGGTCAGCTACTTGCTCAGGATCAGTCAGGAAACGATGGAGCTGAATTCAAACCCAGCGAGCCAGGCCCTGTGACTGGGAGGGGGACGGGATGGAGCCATGAAATCCTAATCTGTAAAGCGGGGGAAGAACGGTGCTGCTGCAGAAACCTTCCCCCTGGATTTGGTGATTGTTCGGAGCCTGGAATAGCACAGGCCCTGGGGTCCCAGTCCTGGGTTTGAGTCCCGGTCCCACGTCCCTCCTGTCTTCCCCAGGAAGTAGCAGGTCCTTCTGCTGCTTTGCTAGGCTGACAGGAAAGATTCTAGCCTAGGCCTAGAACTGATGACCCTGCCTGTCATCATCTCTTTATCCAACCACCTGCCCAAATAGTTTCTAATCCCCTCTTCCAATTCAAGTGAATGAAAGTGAAAACAGGTTGCAGGAAAAGTACTAGGCAAACTGGCCAAGTGTGTTCCGTGCACAAGTGAGATACTGTTAGGAACTTCAGGCCATCCTAGGATGTCAGTGTGATCATTTCTATTTCCCCGAAGTGAACCTGAGGCACAGAGAGGTTAGGAATTTTCCCCAAGTCACACAGCTAAATTGTAGCCAACCTAAGGTTTGAACCAGGCTGGTTCCTGCAGCATTAGTATTCCTCCACCATCTTTCTAGAGAAGCAGCTTTCAGAAAATGTTTGGTCCGTGGACTTCCCTGATGGATCCAGTGGTTAAGAGTCTGCCTGCCAATGCAGGGGACACTTGCATTGTGTCCAAACCTAACATGGGTTCGATCCCTGCTCTGGAAAGATTCTGAAACTAATGAAGCCCACCGCTGCTGAGAAGCCTGTGTGCCTAGAGCCCAAGCTTTGCAACAAGCGAAACCACTGCAATGAGGAGACCACATACTGCAACTAGAGAGGAGCCCCCAGTTGCTGCAACTAAAGAAAGCCTGCATGCAGCAACGAAGACCCAGCACAGTCACAAATTACTAATTAATTTTTTTAAAAAAAGAACATGATCATCACACACACAATTTTAATCGTACACGCTGCATATAGTTTAAATAGCAGGAGATCACATGAACATTCCCAGTTGGGGCTTCTCTTAGGCATGGAGAATAGTGGCAGCTGGTGTCCATGATCTCTTGGTGACTCTTGAATCTCTTGGAAGTTAGGCAGCACTGCTCTCCAGAGGGTGCAAGGCCACCACCGGCGCCTGGCCACACAGCCTGCCCTCCCCGCTGTCATCTCCCTTTTGGCCTGGCCAAGATTTCCCCACACCGGAGACAACTGTTTTCTCATGCTTTATTTACAAGGACCCAGCCCTCAGGCCCCCACCTTTCCAGAACCCACAAGAGGGGCCCATGAGGGCCGCCTGCTTCAAAGCACATTGAATTCAGCGGCTGTGAGCCATATCTGTCCAGAGGGCAGGGAACCCCAAGGAAGCGAATCAACAACACCCAGGTGCTAACTGAATCTAAGTGTGTGTCTGGTGGGGAGCGATTTAGGAGTGAGAGTCGTGTGTGTGTATATATATATGTGGCCCAGCCACATTGAGGCTGCTGGCTTCCCCCCTAAATCTCATAGTTCCCAGGGGCCACCGAAAAGGGTGGGTATCTCTTCAGGTGGCAGTGGGCCTGGCCTCGATGGAGATTTCAGCTCTGATGCCTGCCCTGAAACTGCATGTTTCTACCTACACACAGAATCCTCTCTGGTCCCCAGTACCCACTCACATTTCTATCCCCAGCCTCTCCTGTGAGCTCCAGCCCCTTACTCCCAGCTTAACAAGTCCAGAGAGCACTCCTGGTACTCCCCACCTCAAACCCCATCTCCCTCCCTCTTTCCTCTCTCCATCCCAAACTGAGAAGTCATCCCTGGTGTCTCTCCTTCTTCAGCAAATCCTCTCAGTTTTACCTTTAAACTAGCTCTGGAATCCAACCATTTCACATCTTACATGGCTGCCACCCTGGTCCTGCTAACATCACCTCCCACCATTATCAGACTTCTGACATGGCTCCCAGCTGCCCCATAGCCCCTAATAATCCATCCCCACAGGGCAGATAACACCTTAGCCCATTCCATTAGGAGACGCCCCAAAGAATCTTCCATGAACCTGGAGTAAAATGCCCACTCTTCTGTTCCCACCTACTTCTCTCTCCCCCTCTGTGGGCTCTGACTCATCCCGCTCCAACCTGACAGGTCACCTCTCTCTTCCTCAGACACAGCCAAGCTCCTTCTTGCCCTAGGGCCTTCACGGGTGTTCTTCCTTCTTCCTTAAACCTTGCCTGCCGATTCTTTGCAAAGCTGTCTCCTTCACCTCTTTTGGGCATGACTTCAAAGTCGCTTCATCAGAGATGCCCTGAACCACACTAGGTCCCCTCCTAACTTTTCTTCCTAAGCCATCGCACAGTGTATATAGTATAATTTGGTCTGTCCTCACCGCCTATTTCCCCCACTCAGTTGTGATCTCTAGGAGAACAGGGGCTTTTCTGTTTCCTTCCCCGCCCCCCGCCCCAAACCCCCGCCATTTCTCCAGCACCCTCCAAGCCAAGCCTGGTACTCAGCAGGCGCTCAATAAATACATGCTAACTGAATAGACCCAAGAATCCCGCTGCCTAGCAGTAACTTTCTAAGACATGGTTGGCCTCACCCCCAGGACCTGGGAGGGTCCTCGAGCACAGAGCGCGGCCAGCGGCGACCTGGCCCGGGCTGGAGCCGGAGGGCAGGGTCCGGAAGGCGGGCTCGCGTTGCTGGCGCGGCTCCTCGCCGAGGCTGTGGCGCAGGCGGCAGCGGTGCCAGCCCCGGCGGATCTCCGACTGCACCTGAAACCGGACGGCGCTCAGAGGCGGCGGCGCGCGCGCCATCCCTGCGCGGCCGGCAGAGGGCGCGGGCGACGGGCCGCGGCTCTCCCTACCTCCTTGTTGATGAAGCAGTAGAGGACGCTGACCAGGAAGCCCTGCCATGAGGGGAGCAGGAGTTAAAGTGGGTGCAGGGGCAGGGTTATAAACACCTCAATAAGCTCTGACCCTTTACAGGCGCAAACCACCTCGCCTGTCGCCACATCGGTCCTAGATTATTGCAGTCACCCTCTCCCTGGCTCCTGACTTCCCCCGGCCCCTTGCTCTCGCCAATTTGCAGAGCCATCAGGGCTGGAGATTAAGAACATATAACCCCAGAGGCTGAAAGCTTGGATGTGATCACGGCTCTCCACTTTCTTTCCCACTTAGGCAAGCTGCTTAACCCCTCTGTGCCTCAGTTTCTTCATCTGGAAAAGGGAACAATAATACAGTGGTGGTGCTGAGATTTAAGGTATTATTAATATACAAGAAGGTCCAGTGCATGAAACATAGTTAAACCTTTTTCTAAATCTTATCATAACTTACTACATGACATATTGGATTTATCTATTTGGCCGTGCTGCAGGGCTTGCGGGATCTTAGTTCCCAGACCAGGGATCGAACCTGGGCCCTCGACAGTGAAACTGCTGAGTCTTAACCACTGTACTGCCAAGAAACTCCCTAATAATAACCTTTAATAGGCACATCAAAAAATTAATTTTGAAATTATTTTTAAAAATTAGTTTTATAACAATTTAGAAATGTAAATATATATAAAATGTATTTATAATTAATAAAGTAATTGATATATTAATGCAAGACAAGGGCTTCCCTAGTGGCTCAGATGGTAAAGAATCTGCCTGCAATGCAGAAGACCCAGGTTCAATCCCTGGGTAGGGAAGATCCCCTGGAGAAGGGAATGGCAACCCACTCCAGTGTTCTTGCCTGGAGAATTCCAAGGACAGAGGAGTCTGGCAAAGTTGAACATGACTGACTAAGCATGCAGTAAGATATTACTTATCTTATTATCACTTTCCACTATCCCATTAAAATCCAACTCTGATCACGTTCCTTTGCTCCCATGGCTCCCAACTTACTCAGAGGAAAAGCCAAAGGTCCTCACTAGGCCCATGAATCTACCCAGGTACTTCACCTCTGTCTTATCCTACTACCCCCTTCTTAAGGCATGCTGGCCATGAGAGTGCCATCATGATCGGTACCCTCTCCCACCTCAGAGATCTTGCACTTGGCATTTCTCTTCCTGGAACATTTCCCCCCAAATATCTTCCTGGCTCATTCCCTCATCTTGTTTGGGTGTCTGCTCTAGTGTCTTTTCAGCAAGGCCTTCCCTGACCCCTGTCCACAATCCTATTCTTTGTCATCTGTATTTTCTTGCCTTCCCATCCCTCCCTCCTTTAGGCACATCTCACCATCTGAAATTCTGTGTATTTTACTTATATAGCATATTTAGCATCTGTCTCTCCCACTAAAGCATAGGGACCATTGGGTTGGCCATATCCCCATAGTAAGACTGGAAAAGTGCTTGGTATATAGTAAGTGTTCAATAAGTTTTTGCTGAATTGATAAATGAACAGTCTTATAAAGTGAAACTAGTATTGTCCCCACTTTAGAGATGGGAAAACTGAGGCCCAACAAGGTAAAGCAGGATAGAGACTAGGGTAGGACAAGCACGGGCAGGGTTGACCTTAAATATCAGTGGACATCTCCTTCCATTTGGCATGTTGGCACTTCATACGCTTCACCTTTTCCCTGGCCCTGAGGTGAAGGTCACCGAGCTGGGAAGTGAGGACCCAGATTTGGCCCCAGCCCTGGCTGATCTCAAAACCCTCGATCTTAACCAGGAGGCAGTACTGCTGGGGCTGCCGTGTCTCCTGCCTTCTCCCTGCTTCCCCAGTCAGGACGGAAGGGTAGCATTAACAAAATCCCATCTTCGCAGCCTATTCTGCGGCTGCACCAGAGGATGACTCTAATTCTCCTGCCTCTCTGAGTAGGAGGACCCGAACTCAAAGGGTGTAGCTCCTGCACCCCGCTTAGGCACCTGGAAAGAACTGAGGAAGATCTCAAAGCCGAGCTTGGCCAAGCGCAGGGCACCCCGGGCCTGTTCTTCAGTCACGGGAGCAAACACCACCTCGTGGACGCCCAGCAGGGGCACCAGCGTCAGCGTGGAGCGAGCCAGCCTGCGAGTAGAGGGTGGCAGTGATGCCGGGGTCCTGAGTCCCCCATCTTGCCCCAGTCACCCTCCCCTCCGTCCCCACCTCAGTCGGTAGTCCGGGCAGCGCATCTGTCGCGTCCTCAGCTTTGACACGAGGATGCCAAGGATGCGGATAAAGATGAGAAAATTAATCTGCGGGGGTTGGGGGGGTAGGGGAGAGAGAGAGAGACTGAGCCAGTTCCCCGCCACCTTGGCTTCCCAAAATGGGAAATTCTTGAGACCAGCCTGGAGGAGATGGGACCGGCCGTACCAAGATTGTTAGGAGAATAGGGGTTCGTATGATCCACCAAATGGCTTTGATATCGTTCCGCTCCCAGCACCTGGAGGAGAGGGCGTAGAGCTGAGATAGACTAGAAAATCCCAGACTCACAGAATTAAGCACTTAACCTCCCCACCTTCCTTAAGGCCACACCCACATCTCCCTAAAGCCCCTGCTACTATTTAGGCCCAGCCCTCATCCCGCCCCTTGCAGTAGTCCTGGAACCCATCTTCCTAAGCGACTGTTTCCTTTATATACCCTCCCAGGCTCTTAGAGGCAATTAGAACCTCCCCCAAGATTCCGTCTCACCCCGCCCACGTCCCTCCAAGGACCGCCCACGTCCCTCCAAGCCCCGCCCACCTCACCAGACCCGCCCCAGACCCCGCGACTCACTGCGTGTTCTCGAACAGGTACCTGACGATCACCCAAGGAATGACGAAAAGCGTGGGGGCCCCTGTGCAGACCCCAACCCCGCCCCCCACCCCGCCGCAGCTGTCAGAGCGCGCACAGGCCCTTCCAGGCCCAAGACCCGCGGAATTCCCCCGCCGGGAAGGGGAGGCGGAGAATCCTAGAGAAGGGAGGAGACCCCCTCAGGCAGACCAGCTGGGTAGTTTACGGGAGGGGAAGCGCGCTGGACAGGGCAGGGGACAGGGTCGGGGCTCACCCCAGCCGAGGAGCATGTAGCAGCGGAAGTGGCCCTCCTCGGAGCCTCCCACAAGCACAAGGAGACTGTGCAGGTAGATGCCTTCCACCAGCAGCCACGTGTAGTTGGCACCCACGCAGTACTGGGTCACGATCTGGGCCGTGCGACAGGCAGCTAGGGCCTAGGGGGTGGCCAGACAGGGGGAGGGGGCAGTCAGGGTCCCCTCCAAGCCCATCTCTTGTCATCAAATATTCTCTTCCCATTCTGTATCACCAAAGAATGATATAGCTATCCTCTCTTCACTCACTCTGTTCTCCTTCCCTACATGAACTCTCCCACTCTAACCTCTCTAACGATTGGTATCTTCCCTGGAAGCTCCGCTGGTAAGGAATCCTGCAATGCAGAAGGCCCTGGTTCAATTCCTGAGTCGGGAAGATCCGCTGGAGAAGGGATCGGTTACCCACTCCAGTATTCCGCCCTGGAGAATTTCATGAGTTCCCCCCAGATTCCCCTGAATATGGACTCTCCCACCCCATCTCTTAAGAATTCAACGACTCCACCTCTCAAAAGGTTTCTCTCATCACCCACCAGCACATGGACTCTCCCACCCCCGTCGCTTTCAATAATTGGTATGGCCCAACTTGCTGCCAGACAGGTTCTCTCCCCATTCGCCCCTAGTCTCTAGTCTCGCCCATCTTGTCTCCCTGGAACAAATTGGTATCTACCAAATCCCCCCATCGATTATTTTCTCCCATCCTGCCAACTTCGGTCTCGCCTCTAGCAGGGGACTCTCTTATTGGTGCAAAACTCCAACGGGTGAGATACTGAGAGAAAGGGAATGGAAACGTTCCAGTAGAGGAGATAACGGGATGAGAGTTCAATGATGGGGGAGGCTGTGTAGGGAGGGTCCCTCTCTAGTTGTGTCAGAAGGGTCTAGAGAGATTAACAGTGGATAACATTATTGTTCTTTTTGTTGTTTCCTTGCTAAGTCGTGTCTAAGTCTTTTGTGACCCCATGGACTGTAGCCCACCAGGCTCTTCTGTCTGGGATTTCCCAGGGAAGAACAGTGCAGTGGGTTGCCATTTCCTTCTCCAGGGGATATTCCCGACCCAGGGACCGAACCCATGTCTCCTGCATTGGTAGACAGGTTCTTCACCATTGAACCACCAGGGAAGCCCGGTTGATAGGGTGAAAATTGCTCAGTCATGTCTGACTCTTTGTGGCCCCGTAGACTATACAGTCCATGGAATTCTCCAGGCCAGAATACTGGAATAGGTGGCCTTTCCCTTCTCCAGGGGATCTTCCCAATCCAGGGATCGAACCCAGGTCTCCTGCACTGCAGGCATTCTTTACTTTCTGAGCCACCAGGGAAGCCCACTGATAGGCTGCTGCTGCTAAGTCACGTCAGTCGTGTCCGACTCTGTGCGACCCCATAGACGGCAGCCCACCAGGCTCCTGTCCCTGGGATTCCCCAGGCAAGAACACTGGAGTGGGCTGCCATTTCCTTCTCCAGTGCATGAAAGTGAAAAGTGAAAGTGAAGTCGCTCAGTCGTGTCCGACTCTTCGAGACCCCATGGACTGCAGCCTACCAGGCTCCTCCGTCCATGGGATTTTTCCAGGCAAGAATACTGGAGTGGGGTGCCATTGCCTTCTCCGACTGATAGGCTAGGAGGTAGTAAATGGAATGGGAACTCTCTGGCCCTACCAGAGGAGGCAGAATCTCAATTTGAGAAAGAGAAGGATGCGCTCACCTGGTTCCACGAGGTAAGGGCCTGATCCCCAGGGTAGGGGCCAGGGGGAGGAAGCAAACGGTCCCGGGTAAGGATGGCAGCCGCCCGCAGCATGAAAGACGTGAACAGGTTGATGTGGATGTAGTTGCGAGTGCAGCGCAGCCGCCTGGGGGGTTTGGGAGGCAGTCTGAGGGCCTGTCCTTGGCCACACAGAGTCCCTTAAACTATGTCCCAGCCCTCCCCACAGAACCACCACTGGATACTTGTTGCCAGTGGAGCCTGACTACCCCCATCTTTCTGGGAAAAGTGAAGCCCAGTCTCTGCTGCTTCTGTTCAGGGTTGGGGGGGGTCCCACCTGAAGGTACTCAAGATGAGCAAGGCGAACAGCAGTGTGGCAAGGGACAGGGAGTAGCCCACGGTGTACACAACCTGCAGCCGTTCCAAGGTCAGCCTTTGGTCCTGGGGGTGGAGGTGGGGGAAGAGGACACAGGAATAGAGCTCAGCTCCTGCAAGCCACAACTGCTGAGCCCAGACCGAAAAGCCTGCATGCCGCAACTAAGACTAGACCCCGCTCACTGCAACTAGAGAAAGCCTGCACAAAGCAATGAAGACCTGGTGCAGCCAAAAATTAATGAATAAATTTTAAAAAGAAATAGAGCTCAACTCCTGCCCTTGGGCCATAAAGGAGCTGCTCTTTGTTCCTCCTCGGACCCCAATTTTCTTTTGGGGAATCTATCAACCTTTGTTTGAGTGGGGCATTCCACCCCTCAAGTCCAGGACTGGGCATGTGACCAACGAATCAAAGCATTCTATCTAACACTACACTACACACACACACACATGCACACACACACGCATGCACACACACACACGCACACACACACACATGCACGCACACACACACAGAGTGATTACTCAGGGGCAGGTATGCTACCCAAATCAGGCCAGTGATGGTCAGTCCTGGGACATTAAGTTGGAGCTATTGAGAAGAAAGCTCAGTCTGCCGATAGCATTGCTTGGTAGGTAAGAATGTGAGCCTGGTACCAGTGGGGGCCACCTTTTCCACCCCACAAAAAAAAAGAGGACATCATCATAGAGAAAAACAGAAGTACAATATGGTGAGAGAGATTCCCAACTACATCATTTTAGCACTTAGATCCAGCTGTACCTGAAGCTGTAGCCTTATAATTTTCAATCACAAAAGCCAATATCTTTCTCTTTCTCCTTCAAGCAAGGAGTTGAATTTCTATCACTTGGAACCCAGGATCCTGAATGGTACAAGGGGCTTCAGGCTCTGTCTGAGGCTGCTGCTTTTCTGCTGCTGCCTAGAAATCATACCCTGAAATGTCTCCTTTTCTTACCTGAAAAACCCCATTTTTCTCTGGGTTTTCACACTGAGAATGGTCTCTCCAAGGTCCCCATTGGCCATCACTGCCACATTGGCGGAGGACAAAGCCTTTAGCCACTGAGGGGAAACAAGGGAGGGAATCAGAGGCACACAGAGAGAGATGGAGACAGAAAGACGAACTGAGACAAAGGCAGAAAGAGATATCCAGTGATGATGATGATAAACTGTAATATAGCATTTTACATGTACTAATTTAATATTCTTAACAAACCTATGAACTTGGTACTGTCATAAACATCAATTCACAAATGAGGAACTGAGGCATAAAGAAATTTTATTGGAAAAGACTGATGCTGGGAAAGATTGAAGGCAGGAGGAGAAGGGGACGACAGAGGTTGAGATGATTGGATGGCATCACTGATTCAATGGACATGAGTGTGAGCAAACTCTGGGAGACAGTGAAGGACAGGGGAGCCTGGCGTGCGGCAGTCCATGGGATGACAAAGAGTCGGACACAATTGAGCAGTTGAACCCCAGGTCACACTGCTAGTTAGGCAAGGAAGACCAAGATGTACAGAGACAGACTCATAAAAAGGAGAGAAAATAACCTGGTCGTCGTCAGAGAAATACAGAGACAGAGGAGGGATGTTATCTGGAGGGACACACAGACGGAGACATCCAGCCCAAGAGGACCAGGGAGCTGCGGGGGAGTGGCGTCTGGGACCAGGCTTAGGAGGGAGGTCTCTGTGTCAGAGGTGGGCCTGGGGTCCGCCCGGCAGCTCACCGTGGCCGTGCCAGGGCAGATACCAAGGGCAGGACGCACGGGCAGTGGCGTTGGGTGCAGTGTAGTCCCAGCAGACGTACATATCGAAGGACCCGTTACAGGCGAGACCTGGGGTGGGCGTGGGGGCCGGAGTTCGGACAGAGCCCAAGGCATCTCGGGCCTGCACTCACAAGCCCCGCCCGAGCCGCGCCCACCCGGAGTGGTCGCGTCCCTGCTCCTTCGTAGCTCCTCCCACTAGGCCCCAAGGCCCCGCCCATATTTCGAGCCTAATTCTGTGCTCCTCCCACCAAGAAAGGTCCCGCCGCAGATGCTTCCCAGTCTGCAGGGCCCTTCCTAGACTCCACCCCAAACCCCGCCCCCTTCGCCGTCCCCTTTAGGTCCCACCCGCCGAGTGTAAACCCGGCCCAAGACCCCTCCGCTTTCAAGCTTCATCTCTGGCGTCCCCCTCGTGGCCCACTTTTACCCCAGACCCTCAGACTTCTCTTTCGGGCCTCGGCGGCGTGTCAGCCCCAAGCCGGCCTCAAGCCCATCCCTCTCAGCCCCAGCCCTTCCCTTGCCCGCAGTCCTCCACCCCTGTCACACCTGCTGGGCGCTCCGAGGCCTCCAGCGTCTCCTGGCACTCCCTGCGGTACCGCTCCCAGCGCTGGTACAGCGCTCCCGCCGTCTGCCCCTCAGAGCCTGCCTACAAAAAGAGAGAAGGGAGGACCACCCCTCCCACCGCGGCCCGCGCCCCGACCCCAGCTCCCAGGCAGCAAGATCCCCTGAGGGCCAGAGACACCCTAGAGGGTCTTGGAGCGGCTTAGAAACCTCTTTTAAGTCTTGAGGGGTGCCTAGAAACCACCAGGGGAGTTGCTGTGGGGAACTAAAAACCTTCAGGAAAATTAGGAGATGGAGGTGGCTGGAAATTATCAGGAGATTTGCGGAGAGTTGGGGAAGAAGAAGGACTAGAAACAGCCATCAAAACTTGAATCTGGGCAGGTGGGGAGCCTTGAAACAGTCTTCCCAGTGGGATACGACTTAAAACCGGCCCCAACATCCCTCCAAGCCTTGAGCGCCTTGGCTCCTCTGGTTCTCACCTCCGCGCTCCGGAGCAGCGGCTCCCACAGCGAGAGCAGAAGCAGCGGCCACCAGGGTGGACAGGTGGGCATCGTGTGGGCAGCAGGGCATGGAGAACGAAGGGTCCGGTCACGCAAGGGCAGCCGGGTCTGCGGGTCCGAGGCAGAATCAGGAGCCTCTGCCTCCTCTCCTAGCCCCAGCGCTCTCCGCTCAGGGAGTCGCATACCCCGGAGACAGCGCCCCCCACAACTACGAGTGATGATTTGGGGCCAGGTGGTGGGGGAGGGGGTGAGTCTTGAGGAGTGGGCGGAGACCGATCTCCAACACCTGATTCCCCGGCCCGCCCCCGGCTGTTGCTGGGGCAGCGGTGATGGAAGGGGGGTGTTTGCAGAGGGTGCGGTTGCCTTAGAGTTGCGCTGGACGGGAAGCTCCAGAGTCACCCGCAGTCTAGACCTAGAGACTCGGGGGAACCTGGGGACCACCTTGGAGAGGAGGACATGTAGCTCGAAGTGACTCTTGGACTTCCCACTCTCCCAGTTCAAAGGGTTTTCAAATCACGGATAGGAACCCGACCTTATCAAACTTCCCTGGCTGCGGATAAAACCCAGAGTTAATGGGTCAATAGCTCTCCTTAGGGACTAGAAAGGTGAGGGGCCCAGATGCTTGGAAATCAGTCCAGCCCCCAACGCCCCACATCCGGCACCATGCAGGGAAAGGAGGAAACAGGAGGATGTTGGTTGGAGCCCCAGAAACACACGAGTCAGAAATGCTTGAGACAAACATAGAAACTGAGAGACACAGAGACAGACAGAATGAGACATGACAAGAGACCAGACATCAAAAGGGAGAGGAAGACAGAGACGAAAATGTGGACTAGGAGACAGAGGAGGTAGAGACATGGAGAGACACAGAGAATGGGGCAAACAGACAGAGATATAGAACTAGCGGCTAAACAGGGATTTGCGACGTGGAGACAGAGATACTGAGAGATAGACAGAAGGACATAGACCGCCGGCACAGAGAAGCTGAGACAAAGGCACAGAGCAAGAGGGGTCTGGAGACGTGAGGGGACAGAGGGGCGGGGGCATGGCTAAGATGGGGGAGCCCTCACCTGTTCCCAGCTCGCCTCTCAATCACTTGCTTCTGACGCTGTCGCCTCCACGGCCTCGCCTGGGCTCCGCAGGAGGTGACAGCCTGGGGTAGGGGTAGGGGGCGGGGCCAGGGCGGGCCAAGGAACAGGAGCGGGGAGCTGGGGCAGAGACCTGGCGCAGGGGGCCAGTCATCTGTGAGTATCACAGCCACTCAGGGTCACGTGGGGGAGCGCAGTCACAGAGTCAGCATCCTGAGGACCCCCCTCCCAGGGCGCACAGCCCCTCACGTTGTCCCACCTGTCCCATCCAGCCACCACGCGAGGGGCCACACACACAATGTCACACATGACCCCATACGCTGAGCTGCAGAGAGGCACGGCACAGCATCTCACATACTGTGCCTCACTGAACGTGTTCTTCATATTCATTCATAGTCCCACAATCCAGCATCACACCCTGTGAGCCAAAGGTTCTCCCCCACAGGTTGACAGTCATCCACAGTGACACACAGCCACACACTCTGGGCATGGACTTCTCCACTCACTCAGCAACACAATCACAGCTTCCTACAGTTCCCATGATACTGTGTCCATCCTGCATATGTTCACGCCATCATTAAATCACATCACAAATACTGTCTGTCTTCCCCCACTGGCCTGAGTGCCCCATGAGGACAGGGCCAGGGCACCTGTCACCACTGGGTCCCCAGCGTCACTCAGCACAAGTTGGGGCATAGAGCAGAGGCTGTTGACATAAAGGCAAACAGTTATATGTGATTGTCATACAATCCTTTAATGACAGTCTGAAAGTCATATATACAATGTTACACAACTCCACTCATTAACGTGCTCACACAACAGCTCACACACTCCACATAATTACCGACAGAGTCCACAGTCACATTCCAACAGCACATGTTCCCCAAGTGTCACTAAGACACACACTCCCAGGAGCTCCGGATGTTACACTGTCATCCTCAGTGACGCCCAGTGCTAAGACATACAACTCTCCATCTCAGCCTCACTTGCGGTCACAAGTCATATACAGCCACCCGCAGTCACATAGTTGTGCACAGGATTGCACACCATCCTCCTACACCATGCATGAACCCACAGCCTCACGTGGTCTCCCGGTCACAGTCACCACTGATCACACACCTCCTCACAGTCTCCACTTCCAGTCTCTTCCTTTGCCCTAAAATATGAAAAATATTTGGCTTAGAAACTGAATCCCAGCTCTCAGCACTCACTTCCCCCTTGAATGCAAACCAATTCCTGCACATTAATCATACTAGTAACATTCATGAGCACACATTCCCCAGGGAGCTGGAAGATAAATGGGACAGAGGTGAGTCTACCCATTTTGCAGAGGAGAAACTGAGGCCCAGAGGCCCCGGGAGGGGCAGAGAGTAAGGAGTGGCGTGAGATCCAGCACTAGAGGCTGGAAGGAAACCAGTCTTGGGGAGGGAGAGTGACTTGGGGGCTCCTGGCTTCCGGACCTCCAGCTGGCCTCCCAGCTCTCTGCCCTACATTCCTGGCGCCCTCTGGGTCCTGGGAAAGGCCCGGTTCATGGAGTGGAGAGGAGAGGAGTCTGAGAATGCCCAGCACCTCAGGGAAGAGGCTGGGGTTGGGAGGGAGCCTCTCCTTGGTCCCAAGAGGGTCTGGGGTCACTTGCTGGGGATGGGAAGGTGGGGGGAGGCTGGAAAGTGGGAGGAAAGAGACGGGGTGGGAGGGGGAAGCAGGGGAGAGGAACTGAGGTGGTGAGAAAGACAGGAAAAGAAATCAGGACCAAGAAAGAGCAGAGACAAACAGAGACAGGAAGAAGCAGAGATGAGGGAGACCAGGAGAAAGAGACAGAGAGAAAGAAACAAGAGAGACAGAGAAGTAGAGAGAAATATACAAAAAGAGAGGGACAGAAAGAGAGAAAAAATCAGGGAAGAGAAAGTGGACCAAGGAAGGGAGAAAGAAGAGATACAAATTGAGAGATGGAGACTTTGAGAGATGGAGATGGAGTGGGTGGGGGGAGGGAGAGCCTGAGATATGGGCCCTGAGGAGATACAAGCAGGACAGGATCCTGGGGATGGCAGGCTGGCCCCTCCCTCATCAGTCCCTCTGGGCAGAATAGAGCACTGGGTCCGGCGTGGGCGTGGAGGATGGAAGGAGGGATGTCTGGGTCCCCGACTGGCCCCCTGCTCTTCTCAGCCCTCCTGGGGGCTTTTACAGTCTCCCAGGGCCTGGGGAGGAGGCAGCAGGGCCACAGGGGTAGCCACACGGGCCCTCTCCAGTCCCCACGCTCAGGGCTTTGGAAACTGTAGGCAGAGACGCGGCCATGCCCTCTCCCCTTGCCCTTCTTCTCTCTCCATGCCCCTATTCAGTCCCCTTGATCCGAGAATCTCTTCTTTCTCCTTTCCTCCAAGCCTGAGTGCAGTTTTTCCATCTTCCTCCCTTGTTGGCTGGGCTGTCTTTTCTCTTCTCTTCCCTCCGGATTTCCTTCTGCCCCCTCCTCATTTCTCTTGCTCGCTCCATCCTCCAGCTCAGTCTCTTCTTGCCTGTCTTGAAGCTTTCTCCTTTCTCATCCCTCTTTTCCCATCGCCTCTCAGGGTGTCTGTCTGTCTGTTTCCCTTTCTCCATGTCCCCTGGTCCCGGGTCTCCAGGCTGTTGTTCCCTCCACCCTAGCCATGACCAGGCAGTGTCCCCCACCACCACCTCAGGATGCCATGGTGGGGCAGAATCTGGGGGGGCCTGTGCCTCCCCCCATGGGGCTGCCCAGCTAAGAAGAGCCTGCGGGGAGCAGGCGGGGGCCTGGAGTGCCGGCAGATGGTGCAGGAGAAATGAGGCAGAGAGAGATGGGGAGAGGGGGGGCCCCATAGGGACTGAGGCCAGAAATGGGAGGCTGAGATGGCCCCCTGAGATTCAGTACTGCGGAGAGACAAGGCCTCAAAGACAGAAACCCAGAGAGAGACACACACATGCACAAACAGAAAGAGATTCAGAATGTCAGAGACAGAGACTGACACAGAGAATGTTAGAGAAAGACACAGCTGAAAATATAGAGATCCTTAGAGAGAAGGAGGGATGGAGATTCAGAGAGAGACCTAGGAGTGACACAGGACCCATGAGACACAAGCAGACAGCGCTCCAGAGATGGGGGTACATGGAGAGAGAAAGATTGACAGAGGACCCAGAGGAAGGTAGGAACCCAGAGACCAAGATCCAGAGATGAGGGCCTCAAGAGACCAACACGAAAAGCATGGGACCCAAGAGAGAGACAAAGACCCAAAGAGAGACGGAGACATAGAGACAGAATAAATACCTAGAGAGACACAGAGACGTGGAGAGATACAGAGATGGAGACCCAAAGAGAGAAAGCAAAAGGACAGAAAGAGAGACTCAGAGAGATGAGAGCATCGGTATCCAGAGAGATAATCAGAGACAGAGACAAGAGCCGGTCCAGAGAGAGCGCGGAGGCTGGGCGAGAAAGACTTGGAACGCAGATAAGCGGGGATGGGATAAACTCCCTAAGACTCAATCAGGTAGAGGGGAGGCAGAGATGACGCCTGGCTCCGCTCACCCTCTTCCAGGAGGGAGGGTGCTCCCCCTGACCCTGCCTCTCCTCCCCCCCACCCCCGCCTTGCCCTCCGCCCCGCAGCACGTCCCCAGTCTCCATAGCAACCTTCCCAGATCCTGAGGGCAAATATTGTCCTGGACAGAATCAGCCGGACTGTGTTGACATAATCTCTTGCTGGTGGGGTAGGGGCTCCAGGGAACCAAGAGGCCAAGATCGGTGTGTGTGTTGTGGGGTGGAGCAGGAAAGCAGAGGGGCTCTCAGCTGGGGCCCGGAGGACAACTTCAACCTCTCCACACTTCGGTGTCAAGGTGCAGTTTTCCCCACCCTGGGGGAGAAGCTGCTGGGAGATTCAAACCTGAAGTCCCGGCTGCCCCCTTGTGGTGGTGCGTGAGCCGTCAAGCCCATTTTCTGACATCACAGAAAGCAGGCTGACCGAGGCACTTTCCTCCTGGTTATTTATTTTTTAATTTTATTCTGGCCGCGTGGGGCTTCTGGGATCTTATTTTTCCCACCAGGGATTGAACCTGGGCTCTCGGCAGTGAAAGTGCGGAGGAAACTTCCCGTCCTGGTTTTTAGAATCTGGCTCCTCGTCCCTCTCCCCCCAGGCCCTACTCAGATCCAGTTTCCTCCTGGTCCCCTCGTTCTGCTGCCCCAGTCTTGTCCTTCTTCCTTCCATCTATCACCCCCGCCTCGACCTCCCCAGGGTAGCCAGGTTGTAAGAGTGGTCCTGCTAAAGCACAAACCTGCCATGGGCCCTCCCCTGCTCAGAACCTGCCATGGCTCCCCGGTGCCCTCAAGAGAAGAAAGCTCAAGTTCCTCTCCACAGCCTTCCAGGCCTTTGCTGATCTCTCCAGCCGTCTCTCCATCACCTCCCAACTCTTCAGACTCTTTCCCACCCCCTCTAACCTCGTTTCCAGCAGTTTTCTCTGCCTCAAATACCTCCACCCAATTTCAGTCAAGTCTTCCAAGCTCACCTCAAAATTAGCTTATTCATTCAACAAATAATGATTTCCTCTCCTGGATCGCGAGCTCTGAGAAGGCAGGGCTGTGGTTGTCTCAGTCACTGCTGGGTCCCCAGCATCTCCCAACACTGGTTTGGCACAGAGCAGGATTCGGTTTACTTTATTGGATACTTGTTTTTTCTTTTTCTTTTTTTGGCCATGCTGTGAAGCATGTGGGATCTTTGTTCCCTGATCAGGGGTCGAACCTGAAGCTCAGAGTCTTAACCACTTTACCAGCAAAAAGAGGTTCCTTCATTGGGTACTTGTTATATATCAGGCCCTGGGCTTGACAATGCTGGGGACCCAGATGGCCAAGATATCTCTTGCCCTGCCCTCAAGGAATTCCCAGCCCAGGCATAGACCTAAACAGACTAACAAAAGGAAAGGTAGAAAGAGAAACAGGAAGAAAGAAAGAGTAAGAAAGACAGGGAAAAAAAAAAAAAAAAAGACAGAGGGGAAAAAAACACAGTCCAAAGTCAGAAGTAGTAGTACTGCTACTACTATTGTTGTTGTTGAGTTGCTCAGTCCTGTCACACTCTTTGCGACCCCGTGGACTGCAGCACGCCAGGCTTCCCTGTCCTCCACTGTAACCCAGAGTTTGCTCAAACGCATGTTCATTCAGTCAGTAATGCCAACCAACCATCCCATCCTGTCTCCCCCTTCTCCTGCCCTCAATCTTTCCCAGCATCAGAGTCTTTTCCAATGAATCAGATCTTCCCATCAGGTAGCCAAAGTATTGGAGTTTCAGCTTCAGCATCAGTCCTTCCAATGAATATTCAGGGTTGATTTCCTTTAATATTGACTGGTTTGATCTCTTTGCTGTCCAAGGGACTCTCAAGAGTCTTCTCCAGCACCACAGAACTACTACTACTAATTAATAAATAATAATAATAGGTACCATATTTATTAATAAGTACCATATTGGGCATTTTACATGCCTGTATCTCATTTGATCCTCATAACAGGCCTTCAACAGAGGCTTTTTTTCCCCCACCAAACTGCAAGGCATATGTGATCTCAGTTCCCTGACCAGGGATCAAACTCATGTGCCCTGCAGTGGAAATTCAGAGTCTTAACCATTGGACCACCAGGGAAATCCCAAGGCATATTCATCTCTGTTTTCCAGATGAAGAAACTGAGGCTCAGAGAGGGGAAGTAACTTGCTCAAGGTGACGTGGCTCATAAGTGATGCCTCAGGGACCCAATTTCCAGATGAGACATAGGGACAAAGACAGAGATGAGAGAAAAGCAGCAGGAAACCCAAAAGAGAGAGAAGGAAACCTAGAGGCAGAGAGAAGGGACAAAGCATGACCTGTGAGCCCTGCCATTGCCACCCCCCACCACCCCCCTGGCAAAGCTGACCCCCTCCCCTCTCCTGTTATGTGGGCCTTTAACACCTCCCTGCGAGGCGCTTGTAGTAAAACTAGCTCCATTAGCTGTACTCAGAAGCCAGGGTGCCGAACAGCACTGGACAAGCTTGAGCTCACTGAACCTTCTCTTCTCCCTGCACCCCCTCCCCGGGAAGTGGATGGGGGGCTGAAAAGCCAAGTTATTGGGCCAAGGTCACTGTGTGAGCATACAGCAAGGATTGACTCACCTTGGTGTGTCATCCTCACTGCCCCACTCCACCCGCCACCGCCCAGCAGCCTCTGCCTGAGTTTCCTTCATTCACACCCTGGCTCCCCTCCCCTCCCCTTCCCCTTCCCTGCAGGATCTGAAGTCCCTTGGGCTCCCACCATCCTCCGGGCACCCTCCAGTAACGGCCCTTAGCACACTGCACATTTCAGCCCGCTCCATATCGTTCCGTATGTAGGAGTCTGATTTCCCCTTTCCTAGAATCTGAGCTCAGGGAGGTGGAGGGTGGGAGAAATGGGAGTTGGGAAGGCAAGAAATCTGAGTTCCTGCTTTGTTTCTTCAGTAAGAAAATTAGCTGTGATCATAGAATGATAATGGCCCACATCTATTTTGGTCATCACTTGGAACTTATTATTGATATTTTAAAATTTATTTATTTGGCTGTGTCGGGTCTTAATTGCAGCATGTGGGACCCAGTCCCCTGACCAGGGATCGAACCCAGGCCCTCTGCATTTGGAGCCTGGAGTCTTAGGGAACTAAGTCCCTATTGACCTTACATAGTAGTTGTTCACTGGGACATGAATAGGGGTTGCTGCCCTTTATGTGTGCTTACTGTGTGCTGGGCACTGTCGTCATGTGTGATTTACAAATGTGGCCTCACTGGGGCTCATGGAGAATACAGTGACAAACCGCCAACATCTACCCACAGCCTTCAAGGTCCTACACGATTTGGTGCTCCCATTGTCTCCTGATGCCATCTACCTCTGGCTCGCCTCTTCACAAGGAAGCTCTCCACAGTTCCATCATCAACAGCCTTCTTGTTGCCAAACTCATGCCTACCTCGGGACCTTTGTACTTCATGTTCCCGCTGCCTGGAAGGTCACCCCCCTTCCCCCTGTGTGATTGTTTCCTGCTTATCATTCACATCTCAGCTCAAATGTCACTTTCTCAGAAAAACTTTCCCTGGCCACATTCTCTCTAAATTAGCCTCAGCCTCCCGTCCTTGATAATATCACTCTGTCTTATCTCTCTAATGCCAGGAGCTGAAATGATCTTACAAGCTCTGTGCCTGTTTCTTCATCTATCAAATGGTGATGAAAATAGGACTTGTGGTGAAGATAACTGAGTGCTTGGCACATAGGAAGTGCTCAGTAAATGTTAGTTATTATTAATACTCTTTATTCGTTTTGTGTATTATGGTTTACCTCCTCCACAAACTGCAGGGTCCATGAGGGCAAATTCTGGGGCTGACTTGCTTATCACGGAAACTCTGGCACTTAGAATAGAGCTTGGCACAAAATAGGCACTCTGTGAACATTTTATTTTTTTTATTTTTTTATTTTATTTTTTTTGTGAACATTTTTAAATGACTAAAAAAAGTAGGCTCGATATATGACCCCCCCCTCCACCCACTCCCCGGTTCCAGATGTGGAAACTGAGGCTCGGGGTCACAATCAGACAGTGGTGGAGTCAGGATTCAAACCCAGGTCAATTTGGTTCCAAAGCCCTGAGCTTCAAGGCCTGCCTGTGTCCTGAAGCAAATCTTTTCTGCTTTAGGGTTGCTTTCCAGGTGAGGTGGTTGGTAAAGAATCGGACTGCCAATGCAGAAGGCACAAGAGACCCGGGTTCGATCCCTGGATGAGGAAGATCTCTTGAAGAAGGAAATGGCAACACACTCCAGTATTCTTGACTGGAATATTCCATGGACAGAGGAAACTGGTGGGGACTACAGTCCATGGGGTCGCAGAGACTCTGACACGACTGAGCACGCACTGGCTGGCTGGCATACATATGTCTCTATATATCTGGCCCCCAAGTATAAAGCATGGTCTGGGTCATTGCTAGGGGCTGACTCTCAATGGGGATTTGGAGAAGGTGGTCCAGTATTCTTTAAATCCATTGTCAGGTTTTCTTCCCTTTTTTCTCCCCACAACTTCGGAGCCAGCTCCGACTGACACCGCCAGCCGTCCAAGTATCACAGCTGGGCCTTTGTCAAAACCCGGACTGGATAATAACGTGGGAGATGAAGCCGGTGGAGGGAGGAGCTAAGGGCCTGGAATGGCCAATAGGAAAGTGGAAGGAAAGGTGAGGGCGGGACTAACAGACTTAGAGTAAGGGGCTCTAAACTTAAAGGGCGGAGCCAATCCTATCTGTTGGCCGGGTCAAGGGCTCTGGCCCTGAGACGCTCAGAGGGCGGTGCCAAAAGCTCTGGGGTCGGGAATAGAACTTTAGCTCCCCCAACGGGGTTCTGGGGGTGGAGCTAAGAGCCCTGAGGGCTGGTGTAGATAGAATAAACAAGAGCTCTGACATGAGCTAGAATAAGAGTTCCAGGGCGGAGCTTGTGGGTATCTGGGTGGATTTGAGGCTCCAGGGTCAGGCTTTGGTCTTACAAGGGGTCTTCTCGAAAATCCAGGAAAAGATTAGGAAGGTCTGGGGGATGTGGGAGTGTCTTCTTCCACCCTACCTTTCTCTAAGAGCCGGGGGCTATGCTTCGGGCTAAAAAGCAAAAAAAGCCCTGCCCCTTCCAACCCTTTTGCATTCCTATTGGTGGAGGGGGCCTGCGCGACAGACTCTCATTGGTCCTGAACAGGCGAGGAGGGGGTCTAGAGAGAATACGCGCCTGTTGTGGGCGGTACAGACAGTACCGAGAGGGATCTTGGCTCAACCAATCCCGGCCCGAGGATTGTGTTGGGGGGCCTGGCAGGGGGTGTCCCGACCCCCTCCCCTTTTCTGGGCATCCTGGGGGATGACCCCGGTGCCAGGCCCGGCGTCGGCCTCCTGATGCCGGGCGGGCCGAGCTGGGGATGCTGGAACGAAGGGCGTTGCTATGGCAACGGGAGGCAGGGCCTGTGGGGGGAGACCGGGCCCGAGCTGGGACCGGGGGGGCCGGCGGTGGATGTGGCGGGGCGATGGCGGAGCGCGGCCCAGCCTTCTGCGGCCTCTACGACACGTCCTCGCTGCTTCAATATTGCAACGGTGAGACCCCTCTTCAGTTCCGACCCTGGCCCCGCCCAGGGCTGGACCTATCTTCTTCTACCCCAGCCTCCTCCTTCCAAGTCCCCATCCTCGCTCCTAGCTGAAGATTCTCCTTTCTCCCCTAGCAGGACCCTGACCCCATAGCAAGGTGCCTAATCCCCAAAGCCCTGATCCCAGTCCCCCACCTTCTTCGACCCTCCCCTTTTTCTCCAGGTGGCTGAACCGAGAGAAGGGAGCAGAGCCTTTAGGAGCTTGGGGTTGCAGGAGGGAAGGCCTGGAGGTCTGGAACTCTGCTCTCTCCAACCCCTCTCAATCCTCCGGGACCCTCTCCCTTCTCCTCAGCAGAGGGACCGATTGAGGGAGAGTGGAATTGGGTGTTGGCTTGTGGGCTGGGTGTGGGACCAGGCAGGATGACCAGAGGACTTTGCCTCCACTCTACCCCCCAAGCCCTCAGGCCCCACCCCTCCCGCCCATTAGGACTCATCCCTTCTCCCTAGACAAATCGATATGAAAAAGAAGGGCCACTGTGGGTGTCGGGCCCGAATGAGGGGAGCTGGAGGCAGAGGGGAGAAGTGGGAAGTGGGGGCTGATTTCTGGGCAAAAGAGCTGAAGGTGGGGGAATGAACCGGCAGGAGGGAGCAGAGGACTTGAGTCATGGTGGGTGAGGGGTGGGTGGGTCAAGGCCTCAGAATAAGCTGGCTCTCTGGATGGGGGTTACAGGGGCAAGGTAACAGTTCCTCCACTTCACTCTGGGGGCCTGAGAAGGAACTCCCATTTGGAGGCTCACCTCTGGGCATACACCCCAGGGTCAGGGACCAGAATGTTCATTTTTGTCCTCCTCAGCTCCTCTGAGAGTCAAGCTGACAGGGTGCCTAAGTCTGGGTCAAATACCTGTTCCAGGACTCAAAGGTTGTGTTTCCATGTATGAGTAACTTCGTTTCTCTGGGTTTCAGCCCCCATCTATCTCCTCGCCTCCTAAAATGGGTATAATACTACAGCTACTAGAGTTGCTGGGACATTGGGTACCATGTGCTCAGTCGCGTCCAACTCTTTGCGACCCTGTGGACGGTAGTCCACCCGGCTCCTCCGTCCATGGGATTTTCCTGGCAAGAATACTGGAGTGGGTTGCCATGCCCTCTTCCAGTGTGGGTACCATAATAACATTTAATTATATTCCGGATTTACTGAGCACATACCAGAGTCTGGTGAGACGCTAAGTGTTTTGCACGTGTCAGCTCTCTATGACAAATTTCATTTTTTGGGGGGTAGTATAGTATTATTAATGGTAAGTAAGAGGGGTCTTGGCACAAGGAGGTGATCAGGCCATCCTGCACCTCCCCTATTGGCTGTTTGACCTTCGGTGATCTCTGCACTCTCCCCCATCCTCCCTCTTTAGTTTCCTCTTTTGCAAAACGCAATGCCAACAGGACCCTGAGATTCCTTCTCTTATGAGTTCTGAGTCCTGACAGCTCTCTCCCTCAGACCTAACCCCCACCTTCCAATGCAGGTCCAGGCACCAGACCAGAGTGGCGCTGGGTGGAGGGCAGGGCAGGCGAGGCCAGGCCAGCGATTGGGCCGCAGGGGGTGGAGGAGGGAGGGGAGGGACCGATGGCTGCACTGCGGAGCCCAGCGGACGGGCGGGGCGTCCTATGGACGGGGGATAGCAGGTGCTACTTCCAAGCCCCGTTCCTGTTAAGGCTACCACCTTTACTTCCACCGGACTGGGAGCCAGGGCTTCCTTGGTTCTTACCAGCAATGAGTCTGGGTATGAGTGGTCTGGGAGGAAAGGGGGAGGGGGGACCACTTTGGTACTCTGCCCCTCCCACTTCGGGAAAATGAGGGCCGCGAGAGATGGAGGAGGAGTTATTTGGCTGCATCTAGAGAGGAGAGGGAGAGCCGAGTCAGGGGCGTGGGAGTACAGAAGCTACATTTAAAAAGAGGATCAGAGGAGAGAAGCTTGGGTCGGGGAAGTTAGTTTGGGTGTCAGAGCCCCTTGCGCGAATCTCGGGTCTTCGAGGAGCTGCTTGCAACTCCCAAATTTGCCGCCAGGGGCCGCAGAAACTCTGTCCTTGCAGCAAGTTCTGGGGTCGAACCGCTCGGTGAGGAGAGAAAGCGGAGAGGGACCAGGCACAGACATTTTTGGCTCGGAAAGTCTTAGAAACAGAGAGGGAATGTTAGTACCCGCGATAAAAAAATCTCGATATTCGTCAGAGGATATTGGGGATCAATTCTAGAATGTTGGTGTCATTCGGGAAAAGTTGATGTCATCCTTCAGATGTTGATATCACTCATAGGTATTTAGCATCTTAGTCATAGAATCTTAAAACCAGAGTCGAGAGGCTCTTGATTTGTAGACTCTTTCTTAGAAGGTAAGCGAGGAAGGGACTTCCCTAAGGTCACGCCTCCAGGGCGCTGCGGCAGAGAGGAGTGTGCGGGCAAGGGTTGAGAGCCGTGGGGATTTCCTTCCCCTCTTCTTGGCCCACATCCAGGCGGTCCAGCCCCAGGTCGCGGGAGATGAAGGGGGCGTGGCTGGCCCCGGACTTAGCCCCGGGCAGGTGGGAGGGACACTTCCCCCTGGGCGTTGGAGCTCCTGGGTGGCCCTCGCAGCCAGCGATCTCTTGCTTTCTAGATGACAATTTGTCGGGCACGAGCGGGATGGAGGTGGACGACCGCGTGTCGGCGCTGGAGCAGCGGCTGCAGCTGCAGGAAGATGAGCTGGCGGTCTTAAAGGCGGCACTGGCTGACGCGCTGCGTCGCCTGCGGGCATGCGAAGAGCAAGGCGCAGCGCTGCGCGCGCGGGGCACCCCCAAGGGCCGGGCTCCTCCTCGCCTAGGCACCACTGCCTCCGGTATCTTCACTAGACTAGAGGGGTGAGGTGGTAGGGGCTGGGGCCTGGACTTCAAACTCATCCTCTTCTGTCCTCTAACTCCATCCCTCTAGTGTGTCAGCTCCTGAAAGGTCTTCCCACCAGGACGCCCCTCAATGGCTCCGGACCCCCGCGGCGCGTGGGCGGCTATGCCACGTCCCCATCCTCCCCCAAAAAGGAGGCGACCTCTGGGCGCAGGTAAGCCGTGGAAGTCGGGATCCCCCGCCTCTTCCAAGACCTCGGAGGCTGTTTATATGAAAAGGGATGGACTCAGGTGTCTGAACATCAGCAGGGGAAGGTCCTGAAAAGTTCTCGCCCGCCTCTGGCACTCGCCTGCTGACTTCGCAGGTTCTGCCCCCAACTGTCTGCTCTCTATTAGCAGTGCCCGGCGCTACTTGTCACCAGAGCGCCTCGCCTCCGTGCGCCGCGAGGACCCCCGCAGCCGCACCACATCCTCTAGCAGCAACTGCAGCGCCAAAAAGGAAGGGTGAGTGTCCAAAGCGGGGTCGTACCGCAAAGGGTGGGACCAAGACCTCAGTGAGGCTTGGAAAACGATGGGGAGACTAGGGTGATGCCCCAGGCCACGAGGTAATAACCTAAAGCATGGTCATCTAGTTCAGAAAGCGGAAACGGTGAAGGAGGATCGGAGGGACCAATCTTGAGACTGCGTGGTAGTAGTGAAAGGCACAGGAAGGCGGAGCCACCATTGAGGGGCGTGGTCAAAACTTTAGAGGCTGGACTAGAGCATGGAGGCGTGAACCGTCAAGTCTCTCGGAAGAGTCCGAGTAGAAGTTAGGAAGGAGCCAGGATAGTGGGCGTGGTTATTAAGGTAAAGGGAGACTCCCGCACGGAGTCTCCGGGAGGCAGTCAGGTCAGGGCTCTAAGAGGAGTTTCTGCAGGAAATAGGGTAATCAGAAGAACGGGCGTGAAAGGAATTTGAGGGCATGGCCAGAGGGTAAACTGGGCAGAATCAGAATCTGGGGTGAGGGTAACGGGCTGAGATCACGTGCAGTAGTGTCCGGTGCAAGAAACTGGGAGGAGGGAAGCCTGGGCGTTGCCAAGGTGGAAATGAAAATTGAGTGTGGTCATAGGAGGAGAAGGGGACGACAGAAGAATGAGATGGTTAGATGGCATCACCGACTCGATGGACATAAGTTTGAGCAAGCTCCGGGAATTGTGATGGACGGGGAAGCCTGGCGTGCTGCAGCCCACGGGGTTGCAAAGAGTCGGACACGACTGCGCGACTGAATTGAACTGTGGTCATAGGTGGACGTGGACAGACCTCGTAGGTCTGCAGGGACTCAGAGTGAAGTCTTGGTCTGCTTGCTTGACCAGACCTGAAGACGATAGGAGTTTCCATGAGGAGCTGTCGATTCAGGGGTAGGGTCAAAAGGAGAGGTGGGACTATGATCAGAATGTTGGGCGAGGTCAAGTTCCCAGAGGCCGGGCCAGATTGAATGTCTGGGCGGTGTAAAAACCTGAGTGTGGAGTCCCGAGGCGGTGGGCGAGGTCAAGGCTGGGGGGTGGGGCGGACTAAGGCTGGACTGGAGTCAAAAACCCACACATTTCACCCCACTGAAATAATAGCAAACACGTACACAGAGCTATGTGCCAGGTACTACACAAGGCACTTTACATGAATTAACCAACTGAAGCTTCACAATCGCCCAGGAGGTTTATTATCCCCAAGTGAAAAGTGAAGAAACCAAGGCAGAGGTTTGGCAACTTGTTCCCAACGCTGGGAATTGGCGGAGCTTGGGTTTGAACTCAGGCAGACATGTCCTCTAGTCCGTGTTCTCAAAAAACAGTCTCCCTCCCCCCACAAAAGTGCCTGGTGTCAGGACCCCACAGCCCCGGAACGTGAACCTCCGGCTGCGGGGTCTGCGGCGGAGGGCGGGGCAGGGCGCGGCGGCGCGGGCGCCTCCCAGGGCCGGAAGCGGCGGAGCTGGTCCCGGCTCCACCCCCGGCTCCGAAGCGCCGCCAGCCGCCGCCATGAGTAGCTTTGGACCTGGGTGAGACCCTCTCGCACACACCCCCTCCTCCTTGCACTAGCAGGACCCAGGTCTCCCCTTTCTCCGGGGACCCAGACCCGCGGGCATCACCTCTTTCTGTCAGCAAAAAGGAGTGTAGAGACACGCCCCTTCGCTAAACCCTCACCTCTTCCCTTTCTGTTAGAAGTTTGGGGCGCTGTGGGACTGGGGGTGGTCAGCGTTATGAGAACCGTGCTGACTTAGGGGGGAGGGGTACCTTGTGACTCCCCGCTTCCAGGATCGCGTCCCTGCCACTTAATGCTGTGTGATCTTTGGCGATCACTGCCTCTCTGGGCCTGTGTCTTAGGCTCTGCAAGATCAACCGAGCAAAGCACACGGCCTGCAGAGAGGCAGCGCTCCGCTCCTTACTCGCCCCCCCCCCCCCCAATTACTCATCAAAGACCTCGGGAGAGCCGTGGGGTGGGGGAAGTGGTTTCTTCCAGTTTCTGACTTGCCTGCTAATTAGGGCTTTCTTTTCTTTCTCTCCCCCGCCCCCCCCCTCCGGCTTCTTTATCCTTTCCTGACAGCAAAACCAAAGAAGTTATCTTCAGCATGGGTAAGTAGGGAGAATGGGAGGGCCTCGCTGGGGTGAGAGGCCAGAGCTGGAGGTCAGGAAACCTCTTTGACCTCATCTCCACCCCCCACCCCTTCCCTCTTTTACTTAAAAAACATTTAAAAAGTGAAGTCAGAAGGGGAGAGGATACGGGGTTGTGGACTGGTGTCAGCACCTGACCTCTGGGGGTATGCATCCTAGCAGAGGAGGGCTCGGTGAAAATGTTCCTGAGGGGCCGCCCTGTGCCCATGCTGATCCCGGAGGAGCTGGTCCCCACCTACAGCCTGGACACACGCTCTGAGCTGCCATCACGCCGATTCAAGTTGGACTGGGTGTATCCTTTTACTTTAATCTCTTCCTCCCGCTCCTCCCACCCCCACCCCCCACCCCCACAATCCGGAAGGGACAGAAGCCCTTCCGTGGGACTGCAGCTAGAGGGAGGGTCTTTGTACCGAAGGTGGGACTTCCCAGGCATCTATGACGTGAGGGATCAGGAAGAGCCTGGAGTCTGCAGAGAGCAGAGGGAGGCACATTAGCTCACGTGACTTTTATGATTCATTAGAGCAGCAAACATTTGCTGAGTGCCCTCCATCTATCAGATTCTCTTCTACACACAGGCTAGGTTCCCTGAGCTCACCTTCTAAAGTGGGGGAGACTGAGGCCAGTGAGTCAACAGATAAGATAATTTCAGCTAAGTAATAAATGCTGGTCATACAGTAAACTCAAGTGAGAGGAGTAACTGGGTTTCTCTGAGGAGGGGGCATTTGAGCTGAGAATTGAACACTTAGGGGCCAGGGCTTCTCTGGTGGCTGAGATGGTAAAGAATCTGCCTGCAATACAGGAGACCTGAGTTCGATCCCTGGGGTCGGGAAGATCCCCGGGAGTGGTTACCCACTCAGGTATTCTTGCCTGGAGAATTCCATGGACAGAGGAGCCTGGTGGGCTATAGTCCATGGGGTCGCAAAGAGTCAGACACAAGTGAGTGACTAACAGCTTCACTTCACTTTCATAGGAAGAACAGAAGGCACGGCAGGTCCAAGGGCTCTGTGGTCAGAGTGAGTTTGGTGAATGTGAGAAATGAAAGAAGTTGGTGCTGGTTAAGAACCCTGTCTTTGGAGCCTGGCAGAAATAGGTTGAAATGCCAGCCCAGCCTCTGGCTGGCTTTGTGACCCTGGACGAATCACCTTGCCATTCTGTGCCTGATTTGCCTCCTCTGAAAAGTGGGTGTCATGATTTCAGATTCATAAGACTGTGAAACAATGTGCTCATAATATGTGCCCTATAAACAGAGATTGATTAAAATAATAACTAATCAGTATTGAGCACGTACTGACCATGCCACATGGCATGTGGGATCTTCGCTCCCTGACCGGGGATTGAACCCATTGGAAGTGCGGAGTCTTAACCATTTGAGTGCCAGGGAAGTCCCTATTGAGCGCTTTTTGTATGCCAGGCACTGTTCAAAGTTCTTTTAATATAAATACATCGAATAATATGATCCTTCTCTTTTGTAGGGTTCAGAATATGCTTTTATAGCCAGTGTTCTCCAAGAGCCCTCTGAGGCCTGCAGGTTGGGAATGATTCCCCTTACTTTCCAAGTGAGAAAACTGAGGCCACGAGAGGGGTCCCAGCCCTGTCCTAGGGAATTAGAGCAGAACTGAGGCCAGAACTCTGACTCTGAGCCCTAAGCTTTTTCCAAAACACAGACTGGGGTTTGGGATTTGCATCCTGGGGACCCACTTCCTGTCCTCCTCTCTTGGCCTTGGTTTTTTCCCTGGAGCAGGCAGGAATAGTTGGAGCCCGGAACCTCTTCAAGGCAGCTGGAAATATTCACAGGAATTGAAGAATACCATGCTGTCATGCCAGGCTTGGCTTGATAAGTGAGCATCAGGAGAAAAGCAGCTGAGACAGCAATAGTCCATATGGGCCTCATTCCCCAGTCCTAAAATGGCTGCAGGGTGAAGCAGTTTCTATGGGGTCAGGATAGGCATATTGACATCCATTCAAATGTTTCGCGAACATTCTGGGACTAAGGGGCTGGGGTCCAACAGTCCCCAAATTAGTATCAACCTGCCCTCCTGGGCTCATAGTCCAGTGTGTGGACAGAATCCATGACAGTGACAACTTAGAGTGGGCAAGGCTGGGATGGGGGAACCCAGAGAGGGCAGCCGACCCAGCCTGGGCATCAGGGAAGGCTTCCTGGAGGAGGAGTTACAGACGAGAACAAAACAGCTCAGTTTTGGCTGCTGTGCAATTGACAGTCTTATCAAGGACTGGGTGCAGTTACCACATTAATCAGATAAGTAGGATGAGTCCAGCAGATGAAGTGAGACTGAGGCCTGCTCTGAGGATGTGATAGCTGAGAAAGGTGGCAGGTAGCGTGTAGTAGGCAAAGGGAAAGGTTAGTGCCAAGACCTGGGTGATGGTCATGATCTTGGTGTTTTGGGGAAATCTAGCATCAGAGGGCAGGAGAAGGCAATGGCACCCTACTCCAGTACTCTTGCCTGGAAAATCCCATGGACAGAGGAGCCTGGTAGGCTGCAGTCCATGGGGTCGCTAAGAGTCAGACACGACTGAGTGACTTCACTTTCACTTTTTACTTTCATGCATTGGAGAAGGAAATGGCAACCCACTCCAGTGTTCTTGCCTGGAGAATCCCAGGGACTGGGGAGCCTGGTGGGCTGCCGTCTATGGGGTCACACAGAGTTGGACACGACTGAAGCAACTTAGCAGCAGCAGCAGCATCAGAGGGCAGAAGCTAAGACCAGGGAAGGGCAAATGAGGCCAGCAAGTGGAGCTTGGGCTTTCTCTTAGGGGAACTGGGGAGCTACAGAAAGTTCTGAACAGAAGAGGGGTCACATTCGCTTCAACAAATATTGAACTAATTTGTCCGCTGTATACCAGGACCTCATCTAGGCACAAGGGGTACATCAGTAAACAGAATGGACAGAGGTCCCTGCCCTCCCGGAGCAGGGGGAGACACAGAATAAGTTAAACAGATGGACTTCCCTGGTGGTCCACTGTTTAAGACACTGTACCTCCAATGCAAGGGGCGCAAGTTAGATCCCTGGTTGGGGAATTGCCATGGGGTGTGGCAAAAACAAAAACGGAACATGTGGGATGCTGGTGAATGTACTGCAGGAAAATTAAGAGGGAGGGGGGATGGGGGCATTGAGGGTGTATGGGTTTTCTTTATTTTTTAAGGTTTTTTTTCTTTTGACATGGACTTTTTTTTTAAAGTCTTTATTGAATATGTTACAATATTGCTTTTGTTTTATATTTTGGTTTTTTGGACCCAGGCATGTGAGATCTTAGCTCCCTGACCAGGGATCAAACCTGAACCCCCTGCATTGGAAGGGGAAGTCTTAACCACTGGCTTGCCAAGAAGTCTCGAGTTTGCAGGGTTTTTTTGGTCATGCTGCGAGACTTGTAGGATCTTAGTTCCCCAAACAAGGATTGAACCTGGGCCCCGGAAGTAAAAGTGCTAACTCCTAACCACTAACCCGTCAGGGAATTCCGGTTTGCAGTTTTAAATATCTCAGAACTATTTAGGAGAGGCTGAGAAGGCCTCTCTAAGGAGCTGACAGTTGAGAAGAAAGCCTGAGCAGGGGACACGTGTAAACTGACTTAATGATAATAGGTTTTAACAGGATCCCTCTGGGGAAGAAGGGTAGACAGATTAGTTTCCTGTAGCTGCTCTTAACAAATGCCCACAAACTTGGTGGCTCAAAACAACAGAAAAATCTCACAGTTCTGGGGCCAGAAATCCCCAATCAAGGTGTCAGCAGGGCCACGGTCCCTCTGGAGGTTCTGGGGGAATTTTTCCCTGGCCCCTAGCTTTTGGTGGCTGCTGACAAGCCTTTCGGTTCTTCCCTCACTCCAGTCTCATGCTGCCTTGTCCCACCCAGTGTCAGGGTCTTTTTGTCCCCTGGCTCTTACAAGGACATTTGTCACTGGACTGAGACGGCCCAGCCAGATAATCCAGGATGATCTCATCTCGAGATCCTTAATTACATCTGCAAAGAATCCTTTTCCAAGTAAGGTCACATTCTCAGTTTCCAGGTGGTAATATTTTGGTGGACACTTTTTTTTTCTTCATTATTTGGCCGGGTGGCATGTGGGACGTTAGTTCCCTCACCGGGGATTGAACCCTGCATCCCCTGCATTGGAAGCTCAGAGTCCACAGGACTTCCAAGGAAGTCCCACAGTAGACATATTTTAGGGGGGGGGGGTTATTCAACCTCCTACAGGGCTAAGAGTGGAAACGGGAAAACCTAGCTCCTCTGACCTTCATCTGGGAGTCTGCTAACAGCTGCAATGCAAAATATGCTCCTTAACCAGCCCTTGGGCATCTCTAGCTACGGTTACCGCGGCCGAGACTGCCGAGCCAACCTCTACCTGCTGCCCACGGGGGAGATAGTGTACTTCGTGGCCTCTGTGGCCGTTCTGTACAGCGTGGAGGAGCAGAGGCAGCGGCACTACCTGGGACACAATGATGACATCAAGTGGTGAGGCCAGGGAGGAGGATGCCAAATATCTCCCGCACAGGGCATCATAGGGGAGGTGGGTGGGGCCAGGTCTTCACTTGGCCTGAATTCAGGCAGAATTCAGGGGGGAAAACATCGTGGATTAATTATCATTACGTCAGATGTCGGTGAATTCACTCCAATACCTAGATTTTTCAGTTCTTTTGAAAACTTCAAGCAGGCACACCAGACAGCCCCGCAGTGTGTTGGAATCCCGTGGTGGCAGCCACCCTGTCGATGGGTGTGTTCTCCTGGTCATTTTGGTTCAGGCTTGAGCCCTGTGGGCCCCTGAGTTAGAGACCAGAGGCCTGAGTCTTGCTTCTGAGCCAGGGTACCCAGAGAGTGTCCCCTTATTGCTGTTGAAGAACTAAATCATTGTTCATTGACTAACTCAGGGGTCCCCAACCTCCGGGATCTATCTAATGCCTGATGATCTGAGATGGAGCTGATGTAATAATAATAGAAATAAAACGCACAATACATGTAGTGCGCTTGAATTATCCCCAAACCATCTCCCTCTCTCCCATCTGAAGAATAGTTTTCTTCCACGAAACTGGTCCCTGGGGCCAAAAACGCTGGGGACCGCTGGATTAAAAATAACTCATTCAGCCAACCTGTGGAATGAATAATCAGGCATCATGACTGGGGCTGCAGCTGGAGGGGTCCTGGGCTGCTGTCAGCCCTGCCCCCCCTCACCCACTGAGTCCCCTCCACCTGCTCTTCTCTCCTCAGCCTGGCTGTCCACCCTGATATGGTCACCATCGCTACTGGACAGGTGGCGGGCACCACTAAGGAGGGGAAGGTAACAGTGGAGGGAGCAGGACCCGGAGGCTGGGATGGAGTTGTAGGTGCCGAGTGTGGGGGAGAGTCAGGGAGCCAGACCCCCCAGGTAACTGGCCTCTCTCCTTCCTGCAGCCGCTGCCGCCCCACGTGCGCATCTGGGACTCGGTCTCTCTCTCCACCTTACACGTGCTGGGCCTGGGGGTGTTTGACAGAGCTGTGTGCTGTGTGGGCTTTTCCAAATCTGTAAGTCCTGCGTACGCCCGGCCCTGGGCCCTCGCCTGCCGCCAGTTCCCCTTTGGGTTGGAGGCCACGCCTTCATCGTGACGTCACGGGTGCTGGCCACGCCCCCGGCCCGAGTCCCGGCCCCCCTGCCCGTCAGGCTGTGCGCCCACAGTTGCAGCCTCACCCGCCTGCTCTGGTGGCTCAGCCATAAAGAATTCTCTGGCCTGTGTGGGTAGACGTGGGTTTGATCCCTGAGTCGGGAAGGTCCCCTGGAGGAGGAAATGGTCAACCTGCCCCATATTCTTGCCTGCAAAAGCCCATGGACAGAGGGGCGTGCAGGCCACAGTCTATGGGGTCGCAAGAGTCAGACGCGGCTTAGCGACTAAACAACAGTAAAACAACATGTCTGCCCCCAGACAGACTCCGCAACGATCCTTTGTAGATCAGGTAATGCTTTTTGCATTGTTTTTCACACCACCTTTCATTCTGGAAGGATCCTTATCTGTAGGCATTTTAAGCCCTGTGTCTAGCGCAGCCCTGCTCCTAGTACCATCCAGAACATGGGTGTTGGCAGATATGGGGGAGGTAAGCACAGAAATCAAGAGTAAGGGTTTAGGAATTTGTAGAGCAATTTGACATTCCCACAACATCCAGGTGTGTGATTGGTGGTTTTTTCCTAAAATCATATTTTACATTTTTATTGCATTTCACCAAAATAGTGGCTGCAGCGAATCAGGAAATAAAAAACAACTGGTCCTCCCACTGACCATTTAAAAGCCTCACAGGTTTTCTGAGACCTTTGGAGAAATAAAGCTATTTTGTTGCCAGCATCTGGGGGAAAAAAAAACTCTGCAAAGTCAAAACTAACCTGTGCTTAACTAAAGATAAAAAACAGCGACATTGTCCCAACTTTATTAGTTGTTTAACTTCATAGTCTTACAAGCCATTACAGAATAAAGAGGCAGGTTAGATGCTCTTAGTAAGAATTCCTGAGGGTGTGCTGGTTGCAGAGAAATTGTGGCTGAGGGGAAATTAGATGAATTTCTTAGGGACTAGTCATTTCAAAAGGAAAACTATAAACAGCCTTTAAAATGTGTGTGGCCCTGGATGGGGAGTGTATTTTAATGTGTTCCATATGCCTTGGGCCAAGGCCTTTGAAAATCTTAAAACAGGCCTGAGTGGCTAATGCCCCAGTGGGCAAGGTATTGGTGTTGGAGGGTGGGGAGAGGGGGGTAGATCCAGAGCTGTCTGCCCCTCCCCCCATCCTCTTTCCTCTTCCTAGAATGGGGGCAACCTGCTATGTGCAGTAGATGAATCCAACGATCACGTGCTCTCTGTGTGGGACTGGGCCAAGGAGACCAAGGTGGTGGATGTCAAGGTGAAGTAACCCCCTTGTAACCCCCCATTTTTTTTCCAATCCTCATTCCTTGGGGTCCCTCTGTGGTGGCCAGATCTCAGTGTTCATGAGTCCAGAGTCAGATTCACCTCGAAGTCCTGGCTTTTCCATTTGCTAGCAGTGTGACTTCGGGCAACTGGCTTGCTGTCTCGGTGCCTCAGTTGCCTCATCTGTAAAATGGGAGTTATGGCAGCATCTCCCCTGTAGGGAAAATTTGGCTTTGATGTTGGGATATGGGGTGGGCAGACCAGGCCAAACAGGAGGATCAGTACAAGGTGGCTGCTGTTTCAATTGCCCTGCGATGTCTAAGACAGACCTTGACTTGCATCTCTGGCTGGTGGCCTGTTTTACAGATGAGGAACCCGAGGCATGGTAGAGGGGAGAGCTACTTGCCCAAGGTCATATGCTCATTCTGGGCTGGGGCCAAGAGACCTAGGATGGGCGGCCCATGGTTTGGGGAAGGAGAAGTAGTTGAGAGGCTGGGCTCCCAGTGGCTTAATTCCAGACGGAGTCTGGCTGTGTGTCCTTAGGCAAGTGACTTCCCCTCTCTGAGCTTCACTTTGTCATCTGTAAAGGACGGCACTACTGAGCTTTACCTCACAGGGTGCTGTGGGGTTAAATGAGTTGATGGATGTAAAGGGCTTGGCATGGAGCTTGGTGCAAAGTAAGGGCTTTCCACGTGTCTGCCATGAGATTGGTGAAGAAGGCAATAAAGCTTCACTGGCTGGCCCTGCTTCCTGTGCTTTAGCTCGCCTGTGTAGGGGAGACACAGGCGAGTCAGTTGTGCAGTACACAGCCCACACAGCTGTATTTAGGGCAGTCCTTCCTGGGACGGGTGTGGTGGTCCTGGTGGCTTTGAGGTCCTCATTCTGAATCTCCTCCACCCCTTAAAGTGCTCCAACGAGGCTGTGCTGGTGGCCACCTTCCACCCCACAGACCCCACCGTGCTCATCACCTGTGGGAAATCTCACATTTACTTTTGGAACCTGGAGGGGGGAAGCCTGAGCAAGCGGCAGGGCCTGTTTGAGGTGAGTGCCAGGGGTCCCGGGACTAGCTGACCCTGAGGGAGGCTGGCAGGGACCCTGCAGACAGCTGGAGACACCACAGAGGCTGGAATTTGTAGGGATGCTGAGATATTGCCTGCTGGGGCCTCAGTTCCCTTATTCATACCAAGGGATGGTCCTCCCCAACTCTTTCAAGTTGTGAGGATTCAGTGGGATGAAGAGCTCCTCGCAGATAGTGGATGCTGGGTAAATGGGTTGCTGTGGTTGTCAATACTCTGGATAAATAGAGAGGTCAGAGCCTGGTGACTGGGAGAGAGAGAAAAACAGCAGGAAGCAGAGGCCCACCTTTGGTGAGAGTTGGGTCTTCCACCCGAACAGAGGAGGCCCTGAGAATACCAGGCTCAGATGCAGGTGAAACGGAGATATTGAGAAGAGGATGGGGCAGGGCAGGGGGAGGGATCTAGAGGCAGATGGGTAGGGGGAGGGAAGGAGAGGAGAGGGGTGGGGCAGAGAAGGGGAGACAGCAGGGAAGACTGAGGACAGAGACTGGGACAGAAGTCCAGATGAGAGAGAGGAGGGAGGAAGGGGATCTGGGGTGGGGAAGCGAGACAGTGGGGTCAGAAACTAGGCGATGTGACACCATGGGTGTACACTGGAGACAAGGATGCTCCTCACAGGGCCGCACCTAGAAGCAGGGAGGATGTCCCCTGGACCATGGTCCAGGCTGGTGGGTGAGCTCGGGGAGGCCACCCAGCTTCAGTGACCCTCTGACACATCCCCTTCTCCCCCACCTTAGAAATACGAGAAACCGAAGTATGTGCTGTGTGTGACCTTTTTGGAGGGTGGCGATGTGGTCACCGGGGACTCTGGGGGGAACCTCTATGTGTGGGGCAAAGGTCAGTGTCACTCCACCATTTGGTCCCCAACCCAGTCCTCCCTGACTCCTTTTGAATGTATGATGTGCGTGCGTGAGTGCATGCTAAGTCACTTCAGTTGTGTCCAACTCTGTGCAACCCTATGGGCTGTAGCCTGCCAGGCTCCTCTGTCCATGGGATTCTCCAGGCAAGAATACTGGAGTGGGTTGCTATGCCCTCCTCCAGGGGATCTTCCTGACCCAGAGATCCAACCCACTTATCCCACGTCTCCTGCACTGGCAGGCAGGTTCTTTACCACTAGTACCACCTGGGAAGCCCTGGGTATGATACAACAGGTTAAATCCTTGCTTGACCAATTCTAATGCCTCCATCAAGGTTCAGCTCTATCCCCACCTGCATGAAATCTTCACGTATTCCCTTCCCTTGTCCTCTGCAAACCCCATGGTAGTGATCAAGTTTGAAAATGAATGGGTTAACCCAGGTTTGATGGATGGAAGGATGGTTTGTTCCGGACAAAGGAATGAATGAATAAGGCAGTGAATGAATGTAGGAGTTGTCCTACTCAGTGAACTGAAGAATGAGTAAATGAATACGCTATCTTTCCAGGTGGCTTATTAGATGGATGGTAGGGTGGTTGGGTAGATGGAAGGGTAGGTAGAAGAAAAGGTGAGTGAATGGCTGGATGTGGGACTGAGAGTTTGAGGTGTTTTCTGGGGTCAGTGTGGGGGCAGCTTCCACATGCTGACCCCTGCCCCTGGCCACCCCGCAGGTGGGAACCGAATCACACAGGCAGTGCTGGGTGCCCACGACGGCGGCGTGTTTGGGCTCTGCGCCCTGCGGGACGGGACGCTGGTGTCCGGCGGGGGCCGCGATCGGCGGGTGGTCCTCTGGGGTTCCGACTACAGCAAGCTGCAGGAGGTGGAGGTGAGGAGGGGGAGAGACTCATACAAAGGTGAGGAGATCTCCCACCACCCCACCAGGGCTCCTAACACTAGACCCTGCTCTCCTAGCCTGTCTCCCCTATCCCCACCCTGCCCTCACCTCTGCTGTTGCTGTTCAGTCACTAAGTTGCATCCGACTCTTTGCGACCCCATGGACTGCAGCACGCCAGGCCTCTCGGTCCCGTCACTATCTCCTAGCGTTTGCCCAAGTTCATGTCCGTTGAATCGTTGGTGCTATCCAGCCATCTCACCCCCCACCTCTACGTGTGTCCTAAACTCATCTGCCTGCCCCCCCCACACACCCAGGTCCCCGAGGACTTCGGCCCCGTGCGCACTGTGGCGGAGGGCCGGGGAGACACGCTGTACGTGGGGACCACCCGCAACTCCATCCTGCAGGGCTCTGTCCACACCGGCTTCTCGCTGCTGGTCCAGGTGAGCATCTCTTCTGCGCATGCCCTGCTCCGTCCCCACCTGCCTGTCTCCTCTCCTCTGTACCATTCACTGCTCTCTTACCACTCCTGTTTCTCCTCACCTCCCTGCCCCATTCCTTGTCCTCTGGCCTGGTTAACACCTCTTACCTTCCTTCTACCTGCTTTTGACTTATAACCCCGCCCCTGCCCTAGGACTCCTGCCGCAGAACACCCCCTGGTCCCGCAGTGGGTTAACTGGTAGCACAGCAGGGTGTTCCCAGGACCCTGCTGGAGCTATGCTGCCCACTATTGATCAGGGCGGTGTCCTGTTTCTGTAAGTGCCCTGGCAGGTTGTCCCACAGGCCTCGGGCCACACACCTTGCAGGTCTCCAGCTCCAGGGCTCTAGGAAGGCCCTCTGAGGTCTGCTCAGATGTCCACGCCTCCCTCCTGGTGGACCAGAACTCTATCCCACATCCAGGTTAAAAAGCCCACCTACCAAAAAAAAAAAAAAAAGCCCACCTACCAAGTGGTGGTCTAGAAGGATGGCTTAGAATATGAATTCTGGGGAGTGACTGCCTGGGAGTGAAGACAACCCTGTCGCTCACTCGCTGTGTGATATGAGGCAAATGAGTAACCTCTCTGTGCCTTTATGCAACGAGAGAGTAACACAACTGACCTCACAGGGTTCTATAAGGATTCCGTGAGTTAATTCATATACAGCATTTAGAATGGTGCCTGGCATAGAGTAAGTGCTCATCGAATCTTGGCTGCTCCTTGCTGGAACTTCCCTAGTGGTCCAGTGGTTAAGACTCTTACCTTCCATTGTAGAGGGCATGGACAGGTTCGATCCCTGGTCTGGGAACTAAGATCCCGCATGCTGCATGGCATGGCCAAAAAGAGAAAAAAAAAATTGTTTCTTGTTCAGTGGTTTTCCACTTCCTTCACTCCCAACATGCATTTTCCCTCTTACAAGGTGGCTGAGATCCATGCAACTGGGTTTAGTTTCTCCCTTCTGGCTCTTAGGGGCTTTCCAGGTGGCTCAGTAGTAAAGAATCTGCCTGCATCTCAGGAGACATGGGTTCAGTTCCTGGTTCAGGAAGATAGATCCTCTGGAGAAGGAAATGGCAACCCACTCCAGTATTCTTGCCTGGGAAATCCCATGGACAGAGGAGCCTGGCAGGCTAGAGTCCATGGGGTCACAAAGAGCTGGACATGACTAAGTGACTGAACACACACACATACTATGGTTCTTATTTCCATTGAGGAAGATGAGGAAAAACAAGGACTAGAGGGATTTCCTAGGTGTCCCAAGGCCAGAATGGACTTTAAAGACCCCTGATAATAGCATCAATGTTCTACAGTATTAGTTATACATATTTTTTTAAATTTTTTCGTTCTTTTGGCCACACTGTGTGGCTTGTGGGATCTTAGTTCCCCAACCGGGGATTGAACCTGTGCCCTCCAGCAGTGAAAGCAGAGCCCTAACCACTGGACCACTAGGGAATTCCCAAGTTATATATTAATGTATTACTAGAATTCTATTACTTAGCATTAATCATTATGCTACTATCAATAATTATAGTTCTGTTGATTATCATAGTTAATTATTTTAATAATATATTAATAGGGTATGTTATTATTACCAAATGTTTCATTTGGTGAGCACTTTGTATCAGCCTCATACACCTTCCATGTATTTGCACTTTCAGTCCACAATTTGAGTAAGCAGAATGCCATGAGACACATACAGTGATTGGACCCATTTTACAGAAGATGAAACCGAGGGTTCAAGGAGAAGTCACCTGCCCAGGTGACTGCCATAGTTAATAAATGAGATATGGTCAGACTCACCAGGCTGAGTACCCTCCATGGTTTCCCACAGCCTTCTGGGCACTGTCAGACACCTAAGATCAAGCTCCTACTCACCACGTCTCTTGCTTCTCATTGTGCAAACTGGAAAGCAGAGGTCTTGAGGGGAGGGGACACATTTGCCTGGAGCCCCCCCGCTGGGGCAGGGGTCTGCCCAATCATTGCCTCCTTCAGATACCCTGGGCAAAGCGTCGTCTCTGGGTCACCTGTGGGGAGAGTGTGTTGCTGAGGCTAGTCCAGCACTTCTTTCTGGCATCAGAGGTGGGGGATGCGGAGGAAAGATCTGGATTGGTGGTCTACATGCTGTAATCTCTCCTTCCTGCTAGGGCCACATGGAAGAGCTGTGGGGCCTGGCCACGCACCCCAGCCGGGCACAGTTTGTGACATGCGGGCAGGATAAGCTGGTGCACCTGTGGAGTGTGGAGTCCCACCAGCCCCTGTGGAGTAGGACCATCGAGGTAAGGGGCTGGGGGACTTGATACACCCTTCTAACAGGACCACTGTCTCAATGTGTCAGGGTTCAGTACATCAAACAGAAACCACACCCAGTGTCTTTTAGCAGAATGAGATTTAATGCAGGGAACAGGGTGCTTACAAACCCGCTTGGGAGGGCTGGGGGAGTGGGTTCTCGACTGGAAGGAAGCCTAGAACAATACCCCAGACCTGACCTACCTGAGGAGCTGCTGCCATTTTCATAGGAAGGTGGGGAGTCAGGAACCCCTGGGTTCAAGAAAATTCTGTCCTCGTAACTGTGATCCAGGAATCAGGATGCTGTGGTCACTTAAGTGTTGGCTCTAGAGCTATACTGTCTAGTACATATGGCTCTTCAAACTTAACTTTAACTGTAAGAATGAAAGGTTCAGTTTCTTCTTTGCACTAACTACATTCCAAACATGTGACTGCATGCGTGTGTACATGCTCAGTTGCTCAGTCATGTCCAACTCCCCTGTCCATGGAATTCTTCAGCCAAGAATACTGGAATGGCTTGCCATTTCCTTCTCCAGGGGATCTTCCCAACCTAGGGATCGAACCTGCATCTCCTGTGACTCCTGCATTGCAGGCAGATTCTTTACCTGCTGAGCCAGCACATGTGGCTAGTTGCTACCAAATTGGCAAGTGCAGATACAGAACATCTCCATCATTGTAGAAAGTTCTGTTGCACTGTCTTGCTAAATCTAGAGTGACTCAATGCTGGCTGTATTTGCAGTGACCAAAACCAGATCCTCTGAGCCCTTCCCTTTCAAGGCTAGTGGCTGCTCACCTGCACAGCAAATGTTTTCACAACCTAACTGGTCAGCGGAAGTGGCAGAGTGGGTGGGGCCTCTACTTTGCGTCTTCCAGAGCCCACAGTAGTGTAACTGATTGTTGGACACAAATCACAGCTGACCCTAGCCACATGGGCTCCTGGGCAATGTAGTTTTTAAGCTCCCTTGCCTGTGCAGTATGGGAGAGTAGAAAGTCATTTGTCATAGTCTTCACACTACCTTTTGAGGTCTTGCTCTAGGAATCCAGGGTTACCTGTGATCCTGGAACACTTGATGGCCTTTCAACTTCTAGGAGTCAGGGATGGTGTGTCCTAGAGATTACTGGGGCCATATGTAATAATCCTCACCTTGGCTGCTAACTGAACACTTACTATATGCCAGGTTCCATGTTCAGCACAGCAGTTCTCTAGCCAGGGCATCAGAACCACCTGAGATGTCAGAAACACAGAATCGAAATCATGAGCTCTAAGCACAGGAAGTCTGATTCAAGAAGTCTGAATTTGGTCCCAGATTCTGCAGTTTGTAACAAGCTCCCTTAGGTTATTCTGTTTTAGGCAGTCTCCCTACGATGCTTGAAACTGCGTTAGCACTTTACCCACATCATCTTTTTTTTTTTCCTAACTTAAAATGTTTAACTTTGTACTGGGGTATAGCCAATTAACAATGTTGTGGTAGATTCAGGTGAACAGCGAAGGGACTCAGCCGTACGTATCCGTGTATCCAATCTCCCCCAAACCTAGCTCCCATCCAGGCTGGCAGATAACATCATCTTTTTAACTGCTTCCGCCCCCAACCTCCACAAGGCAGTAGGAATGATGGATCCTCACTTGGAAACAGGCCCAGAAAGGTAAAATCACTTGCCCATCAACAAGTGTAATTACGATCCTGCTGCCGCCGCTGCTGCTAAATCACTTCAGTCATGTCCAACTCTGTGCGACCCCATAGACGGCATCCCACCAGGCTCCCCCGTCCCTGGGATTCTCCAGGCAAGAACACTGGAGTGGGTTGCTATTTCCTTCTCCAGTGCGTGAAAGTGAAAAGTGAAAGTGAAGTCCCTCAGTCATGTCCGACTCTTAGTGACCCCATGGACTGCAGCCTACCAGGCTCCTCCGTCCATGGGATTTTCCAGGCAAGAGTACTGGAGTGGGTCGCCAGTGCCTTCTCTGGATTACAATCCTAGCTGACTTTTATTGAGTGCTTCCTGTGGGCCATCTTACTTAACCAGCTTACCATTCTCGGGGCTTTACACCTTGCTTATAATAGTCCTGGGAAGTGTGTGTGTTGATGTTCTCCATCTGAGACAACCAAGGCCAGGATGGAGAAGCTTATTTGATGTCACATCACTAGGAAGTGTCAGAGCCACTGTTTGAAGCCAGGTCTGATTCCATGGTGCTCTGTTGCCCCACACCCCAATTAAATATTTTTTTTGCTGGAGATTAGATAAAGATGTGGGGAAACAGGCACTCTGACACACCTGGTGCTAAGCTGATATAATTTTATGGCAAGCAGATTGATAAGATGTATCAAAAGACTTAGAAATATGGACAGTCTTGATCCCAACAGCCTCACTTGTAGAAACATCCCTAGGGAGATCATCGTGGGTGAATAAAGCTGTGGGAATTTAAAACGGGAGTGAAAAAGGATTCAGAGTCCACAGTGACAGGAGGAATGTTTTCTGTTCGAGCCAACATGTTAAAGGGAAGGAGAGTGTTTTCTGAGTGTCTGTGGCAGGGGGATACCGGAGGGGAGCAGAGGGAAGTGAGAACCCTTAGGCAGGCTCTGAGGCTGGGAAAAAACAGCTTCCAGCCCTGTTTCTTCTCTCCCTCCTCAGGATCCTGCCCGCTCTGCCGGCTTCCACCCGAGTGGCTCTGTCCTGGCCATCGGCACAGTCACTGGCAGGTAACACTGACGGGCATTTGAGGTGGGCTTCTGTGCTCCCCCCAGAGACTATCCCTTGATTCCCCCCTCCTTCCTTACTGCCCCAAAGCCTACAGAGAACAATAATTAGGTCCCAACTGGTTGCCAGGACTTGATCTCCCATCATTCCTCTTTGGGAGTCCACTTTCTCCCACGTCTTTCTGGGGTCCCTCCCTCAAGGCCGCACAGATTGCCACCCCTCTCTACCAGATCAGCTCACCCCTCCTCCCCCCACCACGCCTTCTCCTTAAAGATGGCTGCTGCTGGACACAGAGACCCATGACCTGGTGGCCATCCATACAGATGGGAATGAACAGATCTCAGTGGTCAGCTTCTCTCCGGGTAAGGAATGCGACGGGGGACGCTGGAGAGGCAGGGCCTGGGAACAGAAAAGCTGGTTTACAGGCAGGAGGAAGGGTTGGAGCCTGTGTGGCCCCGGCCTAGGGGTGGGGCCAGGACTATGGTAGGGATGGAGCTCGGGAGTACTGAGTTGTCTGGGATAGTGGGGGGGCTGAATCTGAGAGAGGAGGGGGTAGAATCTGGGTGCTTCCTCATAGCCCCCTCCCCCTCCCCCAGACGGGGCGTACCTGGCCGTGGGCTCCCACGACAACTTGGTGTACGTGTACACGGTGGACCAAGGCGGCCGCAAGGTCAGCCGCCTGGGCAAGTGCTCGGTGAGTGGGCCGTGGCCCCCAGCCCGCCCCGCCACGCCTTCCAGGGGGTGCAGGATTAACCAGTTTTCTACCTCAAGGAAGCACAGCTTCAACACTCAACTGGCTGCCCTGATTACTACGTCTAGGAGTCTTAGCTGGGCACACGACACGTTTACCCTCTCCTGTGTTTTAAGCCCGCCCTTCGTGTAGCCCCGCCCCTCACAGTCTAAGCCCGCCCCTTCGTGTAGCCCCGCCCCTCACATTCTGAACACACCCTCTGTGTTATAGCCCAGCCCCTTGCATTCAAAGCCCGCCCCCTCTGTGTCTAGCTCGGCCCACTTGTTCTAAACTCCCCTTGTGTTCGAAGCCCTCTTTGTCTGGCCCTGCCCATCACGGTCTGCCCCGGCCCATGGGAGTCTGGCCCCACACTCCAAAGGCTTGTGTATCCTTCCTCTAGACCCCTTGTGTTTTCACCCTACCTCTGTATTTTGCCTTCCCCCCATCCTGGTCGGATCCTGCCCTCTCCAGCTCTAACCCCACCCCTCCCCTCCCCTGCAGGGCCATTCCAGTTTTATCACCCACCTGGATTGGGCCCAGGACAGCAGCTGCTTTGTCACCAACTCTGGGGACTACGAGATTCTGTACTGTGAGTTCTCTGAAACCCAAAGGCACGCCTCTCTCAGCCTCTCTACTGCGCATGTGCGATTTGCATAGCCTTCCCTGGGTTCTGGCAGATAGGGCAGGGCATTCAAGTCCCTCTCCTCTGGCTGGTGTATTCAGGGGCTGATCTGTTGGGCTGGTCTCCTGACTTCTGGTTTCCTCCCTGGTGGACCCAACTTTTAACCAATTCCTCCCCTCTCTGGTTGTATGGGTTGGGTACAGGTTTCTAAGCAGATACCCTTGCTCTGGCCTTGGGGTGTTATCACCACCCAGGATTTAGCCCTCTCAGCCAGTCTGAAGAGGTAGAATAAGCCACGGGACCTTAACCTCCTGTCTTGGACCTCAGTGTCTACTGTCTGTGAAATGGGTGTGTTGTCAGTAGTTCTTTGTGCTCTGAACATCTCACCTCTGTTTTCTGCCCCAGGGGATTCATCTACCTGTAAGCAGATCACTACTGCCGAAACTGTGAGGAATGTGGAATGGGCCACAGCTACTTGTGTCTTAGGGTTTGGGGTGTTTGGTAAGTTGTGGAATGGACAGAGTCTTGCTGAGGACAGGAGTTCTGAGAAATATCCCTGACTGGTGGTTTTTACAGCCTCTTATTACGAGGCCTGGAAACTCATTCCTTTACCCATGTGAGCAGCAGTGTTTGTGTCAGAGGAAAGAGGAGGGTGAGATGACTGCTTAGGTCCCTTGGAGCTGTAATGAAATGAGAACAAATGGGGTTGGTGCCTGGCCCAGAGAATTTTGCGCGGCCTGTGTCCCAGTCATGAGTTCATTCAGGCATTAATGTACTCAACACATATTCCCTGAGCACCTCTCTGCACAGCTGGGCCGTGCCGAGACCCAGTGGTGACCACGACAGCCCTGGCCCTGCCATCATGGGTCTCACAATCCAGTGGACAAGATAGACCTGTTCCCAGACAACCCAGAATAGATCAGGCTGAGGCAAGGAACTCCAGAGAGGACATCTGGCTCCAGTCTAGCAGGGAGTCAGGGAGGACTTCCTGGAGGAAGGGACATCCAAACTGGGCCCTGCAGGATGAGGAGTTACATTCCAGTATGGTGAAGAAGGAAAGCAGTCTTTAGGCAAAGGGAATAATAGCCATGTATAAAAGCCCAGAGGTGACAGAGCTTGCTATTTGGAGAAATGCAAGAAGGCAGGATGGCTAAGTCATTGCCGAGTTCAAGGGAAGCACTGGTGAGGACAAGGCTGGACCAGTGTGAGGGGCCTGACAGAGCATGGGGGTCATGGTGAGAAGCCTGGACCGTGGAAGGGTTTTTGTTTTGTTTTGGCCACGTTGTGTGGCTTATGGGATCTTTGTTCCCCAACCAGGGCTTGAACTCAGGCCCTTGGCAGTGACAGCATGGAGTCCTAAACACTGGATCACCATGGAATTCCCCATGAGAAGGTTTCGAATGATGGAAGATAGGGTCAGATACATATTTCTGAAAGATTATTCCAACTCTCCTCCCTGGCTAGAGACAGGCTAGATGAGAGGAAGGCAGGGAGGCTGCAGCTGGGGGTTCCTGGCCCCAACTGATATCTTATCATCACCGCCCACCCCCAATCTTGTCCGCAGGGATCTGGTCCGAGGGAGCAGATGGTACTGACATCAATGCTGTGGCCCGCTCCCATGATGGGAAGTTGCTGGCTTCAGCTGATGACTTTGGCAAAGTCCACCTGTTCAGCTACCCTTGCTGTCAGCCTCGAGTGAGTCCCTGTGGGAGCTGGCAGGGTGGAGGTACCAAGCAACCCTTTCCGGATCCCAGTTTTCCCATCTATACAAAGAGGGCAGTGACTTTATCCCAAGGGCCTTTCTTACCTTGAAACTTGATAAATTTCTGAGTCCATAGTGCTAAAGCTCTGAGCATCTGCATTATGAAATCTTTGGTTCTTTTATCCTATTAAGTCAAGATATACTTACTGAGTACCTACTATCCACCTGGGCACAGGGAATACAGCAGTGAACAAGACCGGTGACCTCCTTTTTGCTTCCTTCTTTCCCTCTCACAGGCCCTCAGCCACAAATACGGCGGACACAGTAGCCATGTGACAAATGTGGCCTTCTTGTGGGATGACAGTGTGGCCCTGACCACGGGGGGCAAGGACACCAGCGTGCTGCAGTGGCGGGTGGTCTAAACTGCGGAGGGTGGGGTTCCCAGGAACATGGGGCCCAGGTAGAGTCAGGTGGTGAGGCTGCAATTCTATTTTCGGGAGATGTCTATTGCCGAGTAGAGTAATATATACCCAGAGTATGTCTATAGCAAAGGGGGTTATGGGGGTGGGCGGGTGGACTGACAGACAGAAGTCTCTATTTATCGGGGTGGGAAGAGGGGTCACATTGATTTGGGGGAGCCATTAGAGTGTTTGGTTCAGAGTGTTTTTTTAAGTTTATTATTTTATATCATCCAGAAATAAAAACATGTGCACTGAGGTGGAGTGTCAGGGTCTGTGTATGGGAGTATCTATAGATTGTGTCTATAAGTATATGTGTGTGTGTGTGTGTGTGTGTGTGTATTACAGTGTTTGTGATGAGAGACCATTATTAGGTCTTAATTGGTCTTTAAGCTTGATAGAAACCAAGCTAGCTCTAACTTAGGCCAAAGGAGTACTCAGCTGGCCGACATAACCAAACAAGGAAAGGCAGTTGTCCCCTCTGAATTTCAGGGCCCATGAACCAAGGGTTTGAGGCCAATCAAGGTATTCCATACCTTCTCTGATCTTCTGCAAGTCAGCTTTTTTCTCTGGGAACAGCATTCTCCATGCAACAGAAGGATGGCACCCGGCAGTTTGAACCCCAAGCCCAAAAATCCCAAAGAAGGGCTATGAATGGCCCATCTCCAAATCAATCAACTTGGACTGTTGGTTGGTCTACTGTGATTGGTTAGTTCCACTTATGTGCTGACCAGTCCTGGACCGATGATTGTGGCCAGGAAGATGGAATCATTAAAAACATGGAAGCCTCACTTGAACCATAGGGTTGAAATAGGGCAAGGAAAGTTTTCAGAAAAGAGGACTGACACTATAGAGATCTAGCGGATGAGGTATGAGCGTTCTGCATTACAAGAGACAGAAACCTAATTTCATCCAGCAGAAACAATAAGAAGCAATTGCCAGGTCGTGGAACTGAGTAGTCCAGGAGGGTTCTAGCTGGATTGTGGTGATTGGGTTTCTCCCTTTGGGGATTTCTCAATTTTTTACCTGTAATCTTGAGCAAATTTTGAACTTTAACCTTTTATTGATGTGTTGATACGTTACATTCAGAAAAGTACACTCATCATAAATGTACAAAAACAAATGGATCCAATCCATGCAGCCATCTCCCAGGTGATAACATAGAACATCCCCAGCCCCCAGAAAGCCCCCTTGAGTCCCTTCCTAGTCATTGCTCCCCTCTCCCCTCAGTAATCGCTACTCTACTTCTCACACTATAGAACAGTACCCATTTTTGAACTTTAAATCGGAGGTCAGCAAACTTTCCAGAAAGGGCCAGTTAGTAAATATTTTAGACTTTAGAAGCCACTCAGTCTCTGTCCCAAGTAACTCTGACCTTGTCTGTGTGAAAGCGACCACAGACAACGCGTGCATGAATGAGCTTGGCAGTGTTCAAATAAAGCTATTTATGGATACCGAAACTTGAGTTTCACAACGTTTTTGCTGTGTCATGAGATACTGTTGTTTTAGTCTCATTGTATTTAGAAGTGTGAAAACCATCCTAGCTCACGGGCCATACAAAGATGGGCAGTAGATATGATTTGGTCCACAGTGGTACTGATAGTTTGCCCACTTTTGCTTTAAATCATGGAGTATGAACTCTTTTTGGATCTGGCTTCTCCCCTGGAGCCGGGTTCTTAACCTCGCAAGGCCTCAGTCTCCTGGTGTATAAAATAGAAGTTAATAATAGCACCTTCCCCCTAGGGGTGCTGTGAAAATGACTTAAATACCCACGGAAAGTTTAGGACAGGGCCTGACACATAAAAAGCCTTCTAGAAATGTTAGCTGATTATTTTTACACTTGAGAACACACACCGTGGCTACAGGCATTCTGCCAGGCCACATGACAACAAAGCCAGAGGAAGTCTTTCTCTCATGGTGTTCCTGTCTCCAGAGGAATCAGATTGGCTCAGCTTGGATCCTGTGCCCAGTCTCTATGGCCCAGGGCAGCAGTCCCTAACCTTTTTGGGACTAGGAGACTGATTTTGTGGAAGACAACTTTTCCATGGCCAGGGTAGGGGGATGGTTTGGGGATGATTCAAGTGCATTACATTTACTGTGCATTTTATTATTACATCAGCTCCACCTCAGATCATCAGGCATTAGATCCTGGAGGTTGGGGACCCCTGGCCTAGGGGCTAGGGTCATGTGATTGGCCAGGCCTGGGTCACTGGCTCATCTCTTTGCTTAGGAAGGGGTTAATGTATGATACCTAGGACTGATAGCCCCACCTACACCTCATGGAATGGTGGGGGAGTTCTCTCGGAAGGGAGGAAGGGAGATGAAGTTACCAGCCACCTCAGCCTATTTATGTCAAGGTGAGTGGTACACTGGAGGGCAGGGTCAGCAATGTTTCTGAGAGTTTGAAGACCCCTGTTCCCAGTATCTATTGTTTCAGAACAAAGCTTTTCAAAATTTAATGGTTTAGCAGGACTTCCCTGGTGGTCTAGTAGCTAGGACTTTGTGTTTCCAATGGTGGGGGCCTGGGTTCGATACCTGGTCAGGGAATTAGATACTACATGCTGCAACTAGATCCAGTGTGGCCAAGTAATTAAAAATAAAATACTTTCTTTAAAAAAAAAAGTTCAAAGGAGAGTTAAAAAACTTAATTGCTTAAAACAACAACCATTTTGCTATGACTCATAGTTTGGTGTTAGCCGTTCACACATGATGAAAGTTTGGGTTCCATCTTCTGCTGTTGTGAATAATGCTGTGATAAATATTCATACATATGCATGCATGCTAAGTTGCTTCGGTTATGTTTGACTTTTTGTGACCCTATGAACTGTAGCCCACACAGCTCCTTTGTCCATGGGATTCTCCAGGCAAGAATATTGGAGTTGTTATGCCCTCCTCCAGGGGATCTTCTTGACTCAGGAATTGAACCCATGTCTCTTATATCTCCTGTGTTGGCAGGCGGACTCTTTACCGCTAGCGCCACCTGGGGAGCCCAAACATTCGTATACAAGATGTTATTTGGACATATGTTTTCATTTCTCTTGGGGTAGAATTACTGGGCCATATGGTAATTCTGTTTAACTTTTTGAGAAACCTCTGTGTGTATGCGGTTAACAATTCTGAAATAACTATAGACTCAGAGGAAGTTGCCAACAGAGAATAGAGAGGTCCTCTATACCCTTCATCCAGTTTACCCCGGTGGTAACATCCTATGCAACTATACTACACTAGCAAACTTGGAAACTGGCCCTGGTGAGTCTACAGACCTTATTCAGATTTAACCTGTTTTACATGTCCTCTTGTGTCTATGTGTGTGTATGCAGTTTTATCACATGTATAGATTTTTTTCAGGAGGATTCCGGAAAAGGTTATAAATTCCCTTTTGTTTCTACAGTATTTCCAAATTATACCTGCTGTTTATATACAAGTATGTTTGCTCTCTGGTCTTTGGCTAGTTAACAAGCCCTAATAAGCACAATGAGTTCTGTCATCTGGGCTGAACGTACTTCAGGTATGGGATGATATTCTAAAGAAGTCTTTAAAGTAGTGATAGGATATCCTGCTTGATAACATCTAGTTTCAGTTTTGAAGTAGTGTATTAGTCAGAGAAAACCCCAGACAAACAGAGCCAGTGGGGTTTATATATTATAAGGAATTGGTTCCCTCAATTGTGGAAACTGATAAGTCCCAAGATCTGCTGGGTCAATCAGCAAGCTGGAGAACTAGGAGAGGCAGAGATGCAGTTTCCAGTCTGAGTTATTCACATGAAGTGCTTAGAATGGTACTTTGACTGTAGTAAGTGGTCATTAATTGTTAGCTGCCCTTATTTTTCCCTCATTTCTTCCTTTTTAGGCCAACATCTTCTCCTGTCCCCTTCTCTTATCTCCAGCCACTTGAATCGCGGTACTTGCCCTTCCCTGTGACATTTCATGCCTCTGAGCTTCAGCACATGCTGTTCCTTCCCTGCTGGTATACCCTTTTGAATTTGTCCACCCAGACAACTCCCATTTGATAGGCAGAGTCCAGCAATCATATCCCGACTCCAGACCCCTACGTTTTTGATCAAACTCTCCTTTCCTGGGATCAAAGTCTGCTTTCCTGTCCTCCAGCTTTTTGACCCTTCCCTACTGTCCAAGTTCTGGGGAAGTAAGTGGTCCAGCTCCATCAAAGCATCCCTTTCCCTGGGTCTTGGAGCTCTGTCGCCCTCTTGTGCCCAGCCTCAGACCTGCGTGGAAAAATATGCATAGAAAGTTCTGGGAGAATAGTGCAGGTGATGGGAAAGATTGAAGGCCGAAGGAGAAGGGGACGACAGAGGATGAGATGGTTGGATGGCATCACCGACTCACTGGACATGAGTTTGGGTAAGCTCCGGGAGTTGGTGATGGACAGGGAGGCCTGGCATGCTGCAGTCCATGGGGTCTCAAAGAGTCGGACACGTCTGAGCGAATGAACTGAACTGAACTGAGTGCAGGTGATTCTCCACAGTGCACCTAAGGGTCACTCTCAGCCTTTCTCCTCCAGCTCTGGGTACTGTGAGACTCCCTGTGTGGACTCCACGCCCTGTGTGGACTCCATGCATGAGAGTCCATTGGTTGGGCTCTTCCCGTTACAAGCACTGACAGGAAATCTGAAGGTCAGTAGTGGGGGAAGAGGTTGGAGTATTTATTTCCCAGGCCTCTCTCTGCATCCCTGCAGTTTTGCCAGTGGATGTGTTCTCTATCTAGAGCTACAGCTCCTCTTGTGGCTCAGACGGTAAAGAACCTGCCTGCAGTGTGGGAGATCTGGATTCGGCCCCTGAATCAGGAAGATCCCCTGGAGAAGAGAATGGCAATCCCTTGGACAGAGGAGTCTGGCAGGTTACAGTCCATAGGGTCGCAAAGAGTAGGCACTACTGAAGCGATTCAGCACACAAGCTCTTTGAATGGCTACCTGTTTCCTGCCAGAATCCTAACTGAATCACGTTACAAACTTAGGGTGAGTCCATGAGAGAAGGGGACCCTCGCCCACCAGGGCACCTCAGAGTTTCTCTTTAGAAGGACCTTGGGATGGCCAAGGAGCTGACGGGAGGACTTGTCTGAAAGCTGGTAAACTTTACATGGGGTTATTTGTGGAGAGGGGCTAAATTCTTCATGACACTTCCATTGGTATGTCTCTCTGCCTGTCCCCTTGAGGGAGGGTAGAAGCAAAAAGCTTTTATTCCTGTGTGCATTTCAGGTCACTTGGGTACTTGGTTAACTCTTACTTTCTATTTGCCTCCAGAGCCCTGAGAGGAAAGGGGTACTATGGTTCAGAGAGGTGAAGTCACCTGTTCAAGGCCACACAGTGAATGATTATAATAGCTACCTTAAACAAAGCAGAACAGAACTGTTTCATTTCATTTCCATGAAGTTCGAGAACAGGCAACACTCATTTCCAGTAAAAAAAAAAAAAAGAAAAAAAGGCATGGAGTGTCTCTGGGGGTAAAGTAGAGAGTGAGTGCCCTGGAAAGGAGCAAAAAACCCAAACAAAACAGTGGTCGCTGGTGATGGAAATGTTTATGTTTTAATTTGGGTGCTTAGTCACATGGGTGTATCTGTTTGTTACAACTTATTGGGCTGCTCCCTTAAGATCCCGGCATTTTTATTCTCAAAATAAATAAACAGGGATTTTCCTGGTGGTCCAGTTGTTAAAAATCAGCCTTCCAATGCAGGGGAAGCAGATTCCATGCCTGGTCAGGGAACTAGGATCCTACATGCCATGGGGCAGCTAAGTCAGCACACCTCAACTAGAGAAGCCCTCACGCCACAATGAAGACCCAGAGTAGCCAAAATAATAATTATAATTGTGTGTGTGTGAGAGTGTGCACGTGCGTGCGCGCTCAGTCATGTCTGATTCTACGACCCCATGGGCTGTAGCCTGCCAGCCTTCCCTGTCCACGGAATTTTCCAGGCAAGAATACTGGAGTGGGTTACCATTTCCTTCTCCAGGGGATCTTCCCCACCTAGGGATTGAACCCTTGTCTCTTGCATCTCTGGCATTGGCAGATGGGTTCTTTACCAGCTGAGCCACTGAGGAAGCCCCAATAATTATTATACTAAAAGAATAGTAAATAAACAAAAAAGAATTTGCAAGCCCGATAGCTGTCACTTTTTTTCCTCCACAGTGTGCCAGGTCTTAGTTGCCAAGTATGGGATCTAGCTCCTTGACCAGAGATCAAACCCAGGCTCCCTGCATTGGCAGCTCAGAGTCTTAGCCACTGAACCACCAAGGAAGTCCTAGCTGTCACTTTTTCCTAAAAAAATAAAATTTATTTTTTATTAGTTGTCACTTTTGAGTGTTACATCCCAGGTCTGTCCAAAGTGCTTTGCCTAAGAATGGATCAGTTTATGAAGGAGATGATGATAACATATAAATCAGCAGATATTTTTGCAGCACTTAATATTTATGTATTTACTCCTTGAAAACAACGTGTACTGCACATGTACTATGTAGTAAAGTAACCAAACAGAAAAATGACACTCCTCCTAGTGGGAAAGCAGATAATTAGAAAAACAACAACAAAAGAAGTGGAATACACAGACTGTTGGGACACTTTCTATGGGGAAAAGCAAATAAAGCAGGGAGAAAGGAAGTCTTGGGTGGGGATGTCATGTTTTACAGAATTTATAGTATGACATCCTCGTGATAAAAGGACTATGAGAGACCACACGATCAGAAGAGGAAACAGAGGCACCCAAAGGTCACCACCCTAAGTCTGGGCAAGAGACAGGGCTGGAGCTGGAAACCCCAAGAGAGATTCCTTCCAGGGGTGGCCCTGACCATGGGCATGGGGAACTAACAGACCCCTCATTCTCTCCCTTGGGGAAGTGGGAGTGCAGTGACCACAAAGTTAATGACTTGGGTCTGGGGTCTCCCTAAAGCCCCGTCCCCCACCTCCCCAAAGCTTAAGGCTTTATCTAGTAGGAGTGCGGGGTTGGAGAGAGGTAAGCAAAGGAATTTATGAGATGGAGGCTCCCAGGCTGGGGACGTTGAAGGACTCGGGGGTGTTTCACCAGCAGGTGAGGTTTCTCCAGAGCTGGAAGGCTTTAGTGGGGTGAAGGGGTTAAGGGGGAGCGATAATGGAGGAGTTAACGGGGGCGGGCCCGGTCGGGGCGGGGCGGGGCCTCGGCTGGTGGCTCTGGCCCGGGGCCGGGAGGAGTCGCCGCCGGGTCCCTGCGCCGCCGCGGAGCCCGGATCCCCCAGCCGCAGGGAGAGGCGCCGCCCGCCCCGTCCAGCTGCCCCGCTCAGGTAGGCGCCGGTTCCTCCCCGGTCCGCGCAGGTCCGGCGGCCGCCGGCGGCCGCTCGTCCCCGTGTTCGTCCGCTGCCTCAGTCTCCCGCGTGGCCTCGGTCCCCGCCCCTCTCTGGGGCTGGCTCTCCCTGCGTCTCCGCGGCTGACTTTGTCTCTGGGTCTGTCTCCATCTCTCCGTCGGTCTCTGATGTCTCTCTGGATCTGCGGTCCCTCTCCCTCTGCTCGTGTCTCCCCTTCGCCATCTCGATGTCTCTGTGTCGGTATCTTTTATCTCTGCCTCTCCGTCTCTCTCTCACTCCGTTTGCCTGTATCCCTGGGTCTTGATGAACTCTCAGTCTATACGGATCTCTCTGCCTCCGTCTCCCCGTTTCTGGGCATCTCTTTGCCTTTTTTCTTCCTGTCTCTCTATCTCTCCATCTCTCCGTATGCCTCTGTCTCTGTCTCCACGTATCTTAGACCCGGTTCTGGCAACTTCACTCCGTCGTCATCCTTCTCCAACTTTCCCCTGGGCTGAGGATCTTCTTGGGAGTCGGGTAGGGGGCAGTAGGATTACCACCTGGGGCAGGTGGACTTTGAGGACCCCTGTGACCTGGGCTCCCCCTTAACAGAGTCACCCTACTGCTCTGGAGGTCGCCCCCACCCCACCCTCCAATTTCAGGAATTCCTGGCTGGGGGAGGGGGTGAACTTCCTCCCCAACTTCCTCCAGTCCAGGATTTGGCTGGGTCACCCATTAACTCCTTCCTGCAGTGGCTTCATCCCCCCCCCGCCCCCCCTCGCTTCAACCACCCTGAAGGACAGCTCTGGAATTTCTGTGAGATGCTGGTTGTGGAATGAATGTCATATATACTCAGGTGGGATGAGGTCTGGGGGATTTTCTGGAGGGCAGAGATAAAGATGATGGGGGCCACACCCCTCCTCACCCCCAACCAGGGCCTCCACCAGCCACACTTCTCTTGAACTCACCAGTGTGTCCCTGTGTGCTCAGTTGTGTCCGACTCTTTGCGACCCCGTTGACTGTAGCCCGCCAGGCTCCACTGTTCATGGGATTTTCCAGGCAAGAATACTAGAGTGGGTTGCCATTTTCTTCTCCAGGAGATCCTCCCCTCCAGGGATCAAACCCACATCTCCTGCTTCTCCTGCACTGCAGGCAGAATCTTTACCGCTAAACCACTGGGGAAGAATTCACCAAGGGCCCCCCAACTCTGTCTCTGTGGATGAGCTTAACTTCAGGTTTGGGGTGAGGATGGGGAGGTTGTCCTCTCTGGGCGGGGCTTCAGTAGGAGAAAATGAGAGAGACTGATAGTTTTTTTGGGGGGGAGGGAGCTCCAAAACTCTGGGAATCACAGCATCAAGAAGTTTTGAATATGAACTCTTTTTTTTTAATTAATTTTTTAATTAGAGTATCGTCAGTTTTGAATGTGAAGTCTTTGCATGAAAGGACCCAAGTATGTGAGAATGATCCGAAAGGAAGATTGGGAGAGCTCAAACCTTCAAGTTAAAGGTCTTGGGGTATTTGAATCTTTCAGTCCAAAAAGATGGGCTTTGGAATATTGGCAGTTTTCAGTGGTCGCAATCAAGAGCTCAAAAGTGCTGTCAGAGCCAGCTAGACCAAACCCCCCATTTCAGAGATGGGGAAACTGAGGCCCAAGTGTAGAGGTCCCCAAGGTGAATCAGTTTCAGGCTGGGTTGGGACTCTGGTTCCACTGAAGCCCAAATCCAAAGAAGTGGCTTCTTTTGCTGCCACTACCTCAGATTAATGTGGGGAAGGAGGTCTTCACAGGGAAGAGGGAAGACTGCCAAGGTAAGTGTGAATGGCTGGAACCCAGGAGGGAGCGTTTTTTTAGAAGCAGAGGAGAGAAAATATTTCTAAAGCCACGGTGGTGGAGAGGGAGAGGGGATAAGAGTTGGTTGGAGTGGAAGGGGTGGAATTTCAGAGAAGGAAGGAAGAGAAGAGGGGAAGTGGGGAGGGGGGCAGAGATTCACTCCCGCCTGACTCTGTCTCCTGACCCTCCCCATGAAGCCCACTGCTCCTGCAGGACAGGGCCTATAATTTGGTTTGTGTCTAGACAAATAATAACTCAGCCTCAGCCAGTATGTGATCCAGTGGGGTGGGATGAGACAAAGTTTCTGGGCCAGGTACAGAGAGGCAGCCTGGGCTCTTAGTGTCCCCACCAGGGAGAAAGAATTTAGGGGCCAGGTAAATGTGACTACCCACCCCCCGCCAACATTGAATTCTTAGTATTTTACAATTCTGCACAATTTTAGAACTTCAGGCTGCTGGAATGTAAAAAAAAAAAAGAAAAAAACACAAAACCAGAAGAGATAAAGGGAGAAAAAGGAAATGGGGTTCACCATATCTGTAAAAAAGAAAGGGGAAATACAGATTCGTGTTTGGTGGGCAAAGATAATGATCACTGAGAGTTTAATAATAGATTATGAAAGTTGTACAATTTTTTTTTTTTAAAAGCATAGAGCGTTCTAACAATAGAACTTGAGAATCCTGGAATGTGAATTTCCTGGGATATTGGAAACCTAGAAGGGTAAGGGTGTGGAAGCCGCCATAATAATAATAATAGAATGGAAGGAAGGTAAAGCTCTAAATGGTTATAATAGAACAGTAAACCATGGCCTGGACTAACAATAGAACCTGAGGATCTGAGAGCCTTGGGAATCTAGAACATCCGAGGAGTAGAGTCAAGGACCCTTCCTGGTGTCCCTTCTGGGTGGTGTGGGGGACATGTGTGGGGGGATGGGTATCCCTTTGATAGAAATGGGGAAACTGAGGCCAGCAGAGTGGTCACGGTGGCCTGACTGTCCCCGGTTTCCGCCAGCCAGCCGCCAAGGCGCCAGGTGGGGAGCGAGGCTCTGTGATCACATTTCGTTCCCCTAATGAGCAGACCAACCGGAGCTGACTGGTCCCCACGGGGCTGACAGGGGAGCAGGAGCCTTCAGAGGAGGGAAGTGGGGAGTGAGAGAGGTGACCTGGAGGCTTCTAGGACAAGGCTGGTGAGTGACGGGGGGTGTGGGGGCTATATTACCTCTCCCTCTTGCCCTTTCAAGCCCCCAGCCCCAAGCCTTCAGCCTTGCTGGACTGAGAAGCTGGCTTGAGCAGCTGAGACTGTGCAAAGTAGGGTCAGGGGTCTGACAGTCCTTTCTGTCACCCCACTATCGCTCCACATTCCCAACTTATCTCTCTTCCCTGGCCCTCTGAGAGGGACCAGCAGGGACTAGGAGGTTGAGGGGTGTGGGCTTGGGGGAGAGACTTCTGGGCAAGGGAGTCAGATGATGGAGGGGCATGGAAGACCCCCGAGGTCACTTGCCTTCTGGTGGTGAGAGAGCCTGTGGGTTTTTCAGCAGAGTCTCGAAGAGGGCTGAGAACCTCAGAACGACTTGAGAAAAAATTACAAGGGTGCAGGGAGGGAAGAGAGAAAACATTCTTTTTCGTTAAGAACGACTGATCTAAAAAAAAAAAAAAAAAAGAACGACTGATCTAGGCAGCCTTGACATGTCATGTGACTTAGACAGCTAACTGCCTTGTTGGTATCTTTGTGTGGGGGGGGTTGATGTTGGGCAGATCTCAGGTGGGGGAGACGAGAGGGCTGAATGCCCCTCCCCCCACGCCTAGCATCCCCCAAGAAGCAGGTGGGTTGAAGAAGAGGGAGAGGAGGAGGGAGGGGCGAGTGTCCTACTGGTTGCCCCTGGAGGAAATTAGCAATGGGAAGTGCATTTCCTTTGTCTGCAGGAAATCAGTCTCCGGCCTGTGTACCCACCCCAGCCTCAGAAGAACTGGGGGGTTCTTGAGAGGGTGGGACAAAGGGAATTTCTCCACTCTAAGCGCCTCCTCTCATTATGAACTGGTTCATTTCTCATGTCAGCTCCGCAGTGCCTGTGGAATAGTAATAATTGTTCAAACACTGCTCAATTTATAGATGATATCACCTCTACCAAGGAGGTTTCTTTCTTTAAAGTTAATTTTATTTTTCAAATTGAAGTATAGTTAGTTGATTTTGGTGCTGTTAGATAGCATCACTGACTCAATGGACATGAATGTGAGCAAACTCCAGGAGATGGTAGAGGACAGACAGAGGAGCCTGGCGTGCTGCAGTCCATGGGGTTACAAAGGGCTGGACATGACTTAGCAACTGAATAACAACAGTAGTTGATTGACAATGTTGTGCCCATCTCTGCTATATGGCAAAGTGACTCAGTTATACACATTCTTGTTTTTAAATATTCTTTCCATTATAGTTTGTCACGGATGTGGAGTTAAGAAAATATTCACACACAAAATTATTCATAACCAAAAGTTGAGAGTTAAGTTACATTTTACTGGGTGAGGATTTCTAGGACTTCAAGCCTGGGAGTCAGCATCTCAAGTCACCCTGAGAAAACATGCTCCAAGGAGCCAGGTTATATAGATGTTTTGCAACAAAGGGCAGGTAGTCTGAACATCAGAAGATTATTGTCAGTTAAAGAAAACCAGATATCCCAAGTTGAGGAATTGAGCGCTTTTCTATGTATTATGGGAAGATGTAAGAGTCTGGGTTCAGTGAAATCATTCCTTTGATTTGCACCTCAGCTATCTGGGGTCAGTATCCTGTGTTTTCACATCCTGAGCTTCCTAGGGGTAGGGGGAACTCACCATGGGGAGTGGTTGCAGTCTGGTGGCTGCTAGATGGCAGGTATTCTTTCCTTCCTGAGTTCCCTCAAGGCTCACCAGCTCACCATCCATTGTGGCCGCAGTTGCTGGTGACTGTGACATCCTTGTTTACTGATACAGCAGGAACTATTTCATTTCTCACAGGATATTGAATATAGTTCCCTGTGAATAAGTTGGGAGATGTTTTATCCTCTTCAATTTTCTGTAAGAGTTTGTATTGAATTGATATTTTCTTCTGTGTGTTTTTTTGGGGGGGGCCATGCCATGCAGCATGCAGGATCCTAGTTCTGCAGACCAGGGATCAAGCCCACACCCCCTGCAGTGGAAGCAAGGAGCCTTAACCACTGGACCTCCAGGAAGTCCCAAAGATTTTTGTATCTGTGACGTGACTGGTATAAAAGTTGTGCCCCACCTCCCCTTCATGCAGAAGGGGAAACTGAGGCTCCTGAAGGAGAAGTAATTCCCTTGGTGTTACAGGCTGAAGGAGAGACCCAGGGCAGAGAGAGAGAGGTGTTTTGAGTGATTTGTTCCAGGCTGAAGGAGGGGTGGTTCAGTTCAAAGGGAGGGACCAGATTGCACTGTTCCAGTCAGCAGCAAGCCCCCTCCCTCCCATCTCCACAGGATCCAGGAGTGTCTGTGAGTCTGAGGTGCGGGCCGCCCTTCTGTCATGGAGGACCCCACAGCGGGTAGGATTTACTAAGCCGGGACTCAGCCCTGACCTTTCAAAGTCAATTATGCAGCAGAGAGAGCCTGCCCTTTTCACTTTTTCCTTCCTCATCTCTTTATCTCTGGGACCCTGCAGGGACTCGCTGGAGCTTGAAGTGGGGGGTGGTGCTGCCTCAAGGGGAGGGGGAGCCTGTGTGGGAGCAGGGGCTGACCAAATGCCTGTTCCCTGAGTCCAAAGGCATTTATTGAGTGCCTACTGTATGCTGGGCCTGTCCTGGGTGCTGGCGATAGCTACAGCAGTCAATACCCGGTCCCTGCTCTCCCAGAATGTCCATTCAAGACAGACAGGCAGACACAAACAAGATGCAAGGTGATGTGAAGAGAGTTGTTTAGTCACTCAGTTATGTCTGACTCTTTTACGACCCCACGGACTGTAGCCCGCCAGGCTCCTCTGTCCATGGGTTTTCCCCTAGGCAAGAATACTGGAATGGGTTGCTATTTCCTTTCCCAGGGGATCTTCCCAACCCCGGGATGGAACCCATGTGTCCTATGTTGGCAGGCATACTTTTTTTTTTTAACCATTGAGCCACCAAGGAAGCCCTGGGACTATGGATAAGCATATTTTCATTTTGCATTTGTGCATTTTCTAAATTTCCTTCAATAATGACAGATTTCCCTCACTTCTTGAACTTCCAAGTACCCAATCTATTCAATCTATCCCTTTAACGTCAACTTCATAGCCATTGCCTCTGTCCTGACTCAGTCCTCTTTCTTGCCTTGACTTTTACAACAACCTTCTCCAGCTGTGAGTAAACTAACAAGAAGCACCTCACAGATGTGTGTACCTCTCTCCCACCAGCCATCTATGATGGCAGAAATCATGTCTTATTTATATTTATCTCCAGTGTCCAGTCCCGTGCAGGGCCTAGAGGAGGCACTCAGATGTTGGAGAAACTGAAGTTCTCCTCAAATAGGATGTAACCTCCTGGAAAAGAAGAGCCCTATCTTGAGATTCTGTGATTCCTGTAATTCCTCCACACAATGGGTGGGTGTGGGTGGGCAGGACTGTGGGTAGGGAGGGCCTCCCTGAGGAAGTGATGGAGGTATGGGAGCTAGTCCTAAGTAGATCAGAAGGAAGGACAGAGGTGGTGAGACTGGAAAGAAGGTCCAGCCTTGAGCCTGCTGAGGTGGGGGAGGGAGAGGTGGGCACGAAAGTCAGCTAGGCTGTGAAGGCTGGTCAGGCAGCGCCTTGTCACCTGGGGGGAAGACTTGAGATTTTGTCCCAAGTCCATGGGGAAGTTATTGGAGGATTTCAAGCAGAGAAAGATTAATAACAAGAGCTGATGGACATGTTAGAGAGACCTGTCTGGCTGCCACGTGGGGAGTGAGTGGAGGGAAGCCAGAGTGGCATGCAGGAAAGCCTTGGGGAGGCTCAACTGCAAGGTCCAAACCAGCGGTCATGGTGGAGCAGAGTGGGCAGCGGCCGGGGTTTTAGAGACATGCATGGGTTCAGAATTTAGTGTGGAGGTTAGGGAGAGCCCAGAGGACTCTCCCATGGGAAGATGCTGCTCAGGCACCTGGGAGGTTCCTGTGGGCCTGCTGGATGCCTTGGGGCTCATCCCTTCCCCTCTTTGGCCCCTCGGTTTCCTCATCTGTCCTACTGACTCAACCAGTGGTTTTCAAAATGTGTCCTGGGGACCCTTCAGAGGTGGACTTCCTCCCGCCACCTCCTTTTATCTAGAGCACTGAGTAACTTCCCCTTTTCACTGTCTTAGATGAGATTTCCTGTTGAGATATGTTGTTTTCTTTTAAGTGGTTCCACTGCCTACAAACTGATGCAAACCGCTGGATGGAATGGCCTCTAAAGGTGCCTCTACCTCAGGACTTCACTCCCCTCCTCTCGGGGGCTGACAGTGGTCCCGGGCTTGGTCCAACACTGTCTTTTGCTCTGTGCCTAAAGATCTCCCCAGGACCAGGGGGTGACATGCCCAAGACTCTCACTCGGGGAAGTCAGAGAGAAGCGGGAAGAGATAATGAAGGGGGTGGTCTCTGAGGGAGGGGACTCCTGGCACTGCCCCCAGGGCTCCCCCTTGGTCGGTTGAGTTCTCATAACTTCCCTGCCCCAGCCCCCTGCAGCTATGCTTCCATGGGCTGTCAGCCCAGGGCCTCTCTCTGTCCAATTATTCTTGGGTGAAAACTGACGTTCAGGCTGGAGAAAGGAGGTCAGAGCCAAGATTTTCCCCCTCTCCCGTTATCAGGACCTTGGACAGGTCTCTGAACTGCTGTGTGCCTCAGTTTGTCAAATAAATTCACATCCACAAAGTGCTAAAGACAAGGTCTGCTATGTAATAGGACTCAAAAAAACTTTAGTTATTATTATCACCACCATCATCATCATTGTCAAGAATTTGGAGCCCTGGGTTAGGAGTAGGAAGCTGGTTCCATCACTGCCTTGCTGTACATCCCTTGAGGGGACCCATCCCTCTGGGTCCTGTCTCTATGTCTATAATATGATAGGTGAAACTAGTTCAGCATTTCCCAAAGCATGATATGAGACTTGTGCCAGTTTTAAGTGGTTTCTGGAAGAAAGTTTAAAAAAAAAAACTATTAGGGAAAAACTATAACTGACATCTCAAATCTGTGTTTTCAGTGATCTGTTGCTTAGATTAAGCATCATTAAGGTGCCTACCCTCTGGAGCTCACCAGAGTCAATGACAAAAGGGCGTGGGGAGCAGAGGGAAGTCCCTGACACCTCTCACGGCAGTCCTCTTTCCCCACAGGTATCGCAGAGTCAGCTCTGAACTGTGAAGCAGGGCCACCTCATCTCAACTGCTCAGCCCCCACCAGGACCAAGCTGGAGCCCCTCCCATGTCCCCGTTAAACTTCCTGTATTGGTAACCCTGTGCTGACAGAGCCGTTACTCACCACCTTCCTGTTTCTTTAAAACCCTTCCACATTCCCCAGACTAAGTCCTCCCTATCTTTCATCCCTCATAGGACATCCCCTTTTTTTGTAGTCTTCTCCTCTTTGGTTACCTCCCTTATTTCCTTATTTCTTACTGGGTTCCTAGGAGGTGTCAGCACCCCTATCCACCTGGCCTGGTCTTCTCCACTCCCAAACTGTGGGCTGCCCTATCTCAACACTATCCCATACATTTCCTGCGTCTTCTTGGACATTTCACCTCACTGTTACTTCAGCATAGCCATGCTTACTTTCTACATCCTCCACAAATCTCTGTCTCTCACCACTGCCCACTGATGCCTTCATCTCTCCCGTAGAAACATTCCCCTTGGTCAATCGTGTGTTACCCCAGTACTCTCCCATTTAAGCTCTGGTTGGGTCTCTAAAACCTCCTTGACAAAGCTCTTTGTTAATCCTGCCACCCCCAAACCTCCCTCCTGTCGTAATTCTATCCCTTCTCCAACTTTTCTCTCTGAAGCCTCTGTCCTTCCCTGCCTAGCCTGGCCCACGATTCGCAGCCCACCTCATCCTCTAACCCCGTGAACTGCCTCCCACCATGTTCCCCTGAGCCTCCAAGGAGGGGGCTCAGGGAGGCCTGATGGCCTCCCGCCCCCCGTGGCCCCACAGCCCCCGTGGGCCAGGGGAAGCACCCCAAAAGACCCAGTGCCAAGGATGGGCAACCGCACCTTGGAGGGCTGCCACGTGGACTCTCGGGTGGACCACCTCTTCCCACCCTCCCTCTACATCTTCGTCATCGGCGTGGGGCTGCCCACCAACTGCCTGGCCCTGTGGGCCGCCTACCGCCAGGTGAGGCAACGCAACGAGTTGGGCGTGTACCTGATGAACCTCAGCATCGCTGACCTGCTGTACATCTGCACGCTGCCGCTGTGGGTGGACTACTTTCTGCACCACGACAACTGGATCCATGGCCCCGGCTCCTGCAAGCTCTTCGGGTTCATCTTTTACACCAACATCTACATCAGCATTGCCTTCCTGTGCTGCATCTCGGTGGACCGGTACCTGGCCGTGGCCCACCCGATGCGGTTCACCCGCCTGCGCCGTGTCAAGACGGCCGTGGCCGTGAGCTCCGTGGTCTGGGCCACGGAGCTGGGCGCCAACTCGGCACCCCTGTTCCATGACGAGCTCTTCCGCGACCGTTATAACCACACCTTCTGCTTCGAGAAGTTCCCCATGGAGGGCTGGGTGGCCTGGATGAACCTCTACCGGGTCTTCGTGGGCTTCCTCTTCCCCTGGGCCCTCATGCTGCTGTCCTACCGCGGCATCCTGCGGGCCGTGCGGGGCAGCGTGTCCACCGAGCGCCAGGAGAAGGTCAAGATCAAGAGGCTGGCCCTCAGCCTCATCGCCATCGTGCTGGTCTGCTTCGCGCCCTACCACGTGCTCCTGCTGTCGCGGAGCGCTGTCTACCTGCGCCGCCCCCGGGACTGTGGCTTCGAGGAGCGAGTCTTCTCGGCGTATCACAGCTCGCTGGCCTTCACCAGCCTCAACTGCGTGGCTGATCCCATCCTCTACTGCCTCGTCAACGAGGGCGCCCGCAGTGACGTGGCCAAGGGCCTGCACCACCTGCTCCGCTTTCTGGCCAGCGACAAGCCCCAGGAGATGGCCAACGCCTCGCTCACGCTGGAGACCCCGCTCACTTCCAAGAGGAACAGCATGGCCAAAGCCATGGCAGCCGGCTGGGGGGCAGCTCTGCCCACCCAAGGGGACCAGGTGCAGCTGAAGATGCTGCCGCCGGCACAGTGAACCTCGAATCCTGCAGAGCCCCCACTCCCCCACTCCCTTCCCTTCTGGCCCAGTGTATGCAAATTGTATGTAAATAAGGCCCTGATACTATTCATAAAATGTAAGAAAATAGGAAAACAGTGAGGCTGATGTGTCACTGATCAGTCATCATCCTCTGCCATGACCCTCTGACAATTCAATAGAACTGTGCCAAGCCCTGTGCTGAGTGGTGCCTGACCCAGCAGTGACAAATGGCAGCTCTGGCTCTGTCCTCACGGCTCCCCTTCCAATGGAAGAGACAGAGCTATCCCGGGAGGGTGATGCTCCAGAGTGGGTAGGGCTCAGGCAGGGGAGCCCAGGGGCTGGGGGAACCCAAGAGGGTCTCTGGCACAGTCTGGGGGATGGAAATGGCTTCCTAGAGGAGGGGACCAATAGATTAAGTTTCCAGAAGGTAAAGACAAAGAAGTCAGGATTATTTCCAACAAGGGAGTAAAAGTCTGTGATTCAAGGGGAAAGTGGAAGGAGAAATTCATTGAGTATTGAACAATCACTTGTGTCTTTGGGAAGCACCTGGTCATATAGAGTAGAGAGAGAGCAGTACAGAACATTTTAGAGTTTGGAGATAAACAGATTTCTCCAAGTGTGCCTGAGGAGGAGGAGGGAGCATATCAGAATCCAAATAAAAGGCCATTGGTCAACTGTCTGGAGGAGCAGGGAGCAGGATAGGCTTGAGAACGGGGCTCAGGACAAGAGAAGGGTATTCATTTATACTAGAGAGATTTATTTATACCTATGCTGGCCGGTATAAACAAACAGTGACCAAGACAGCCCAGGCCCCGCCATCATGGAGCTCACAGTAAATGAGTAAATAAAGATAAATATTAAATTTGGAATCGAAGGACTTCCTTGGCAGTCCAGTGGTTAAGACTCCGCACTTCCACTCCAAGGAGCACAGGTTCAATCCTTGGTTGGTGAACTAAGATCCCATATGCTGTGTGGTGCAGCCAAAAAAAAAAAATGGAATTGGTAAGGATAATGGAGCAAAATAAAGCCAATTGAGAGGACAGAAAAAGACATGGAGTCTGATCTGGATCAGGAGAGTGGGGAGGGCTCACTGAGAAGGGGGCATTTGAGAAAAGACCTGAAGGAGGTGAGGGTTCAGATGGGAGAGCACTGCAGGCAGAGGGAACAACAGGTGGAAAGCCCTGGAGTAAGAGAGTGCCTGAATTTTGAGGGCCAGCAAGTACACACAGCAGTGTGGTGGGAGCGAAGGTGTGGGAGGACATTAAGAATGGAGATGAGACAGGTAGGGACGGGCGCCGATGTCCCAGAGCATTGTGAATCCATACGAGGACCTTGCCTTTTATTACAAGATAAATGGGAACCACAGAGGGGCTCTTAGCAAAGAACATTTGGGATTGACTTAAACGTTAACAGGAGTCCCAAGCTGTTGAGTAGGGAACAGAATAGGGCAAGTAAAGGCAGAAGCCAGAAGCCCAGGCAGGAGATGCTGACAGCTGGACCAGGGTCAGGGTGGAGCAAGCAAGGATCAGTGTCAGCTTTGGGATTTCTCTTGAAGGAATCCAATGATGGAAGAAATACAAGACCCTGTGAGATTGTGTAACCCTAGTCCCTTGCCCATCCTGGGAAAAGGGTGACCAGAGGACCTGAATTAGAAGGAACTCTGGGAATGATCCCAGGCACTATTCACCAGAGAGGCCAAGTCATTAGCCCAAGGTCACACAGCCGGTGAGTCAGTGCTGAGACCATCCTGGGTTCCCTTTCCCCTCCCTGCCTCTGCCTCTGTTCCCACGCCCCAGAGTGGTCATGGCTGCTGCCCTGGCTAATGGCGTTCCCCTTCCTCCCCTGGCCCTCAGGGGTCAACCAGGAATGGCTGTCCTTCCAGAACCAGACTGGAGAGCAGGAGGAGGAAACACCCAGCTCTGGACAGGCCTTGACCCCTCTGGGTGTATAAGAGGCTCCAGGCTAAGGAGATGTGAAGCCTACACACACACACACACACACACACACACACACCTCCCCACCCCCACCCCCCTAAGGAGATGTGAAGCCTACACACACACACACATCCCCACCCCCACCCCACCCCCTACACGGGCATAAATACACCCTTGCCCCGAAAGTTCCCGGAAGTGGTTCCTGAGAGAAAGAAAGAGGAGGGAGGAGGGGAATGAGGGGGAAAAAAAAAGAACTTAATGAGGACAACTTTTTTGCAGGAGGAGGGTTGGGTCACTGAGATGCAGGAAGTTGGGGCTCTGGTGTTGTGGGAGAAAGAAAAGAGGGAGGCCTGGGATCTGGCAGGGGGGTGGGGGGTTGTAATTTTCCCACCCTGTCTCATTGCAGTACAGCTACCAGGATGGACATGTAGGGAGCCAGAACCTTTCTGAACATGGGCCCCTCGGGGAATCAGATGAAAGCCTGAACACTACCCCTCCACCAAATGCTCATTCCCATTCATTCAATAAGTATTGAGCACCTACAGTACGCCAGAAATTGTTCTAGGAGCTGAGGAAACAGTAGTGAATTATACACCAAAAAATCATGTACAAATTTAGAAGTTTCCTAAATGCATCAAGTGGAACCTCAGCCCCACTCCTAAGTAGGTTCTTGGACCCCAGGCTAACACCTTCAGGGATCAGGAGAAGACTCTAGACTGGGACTGAAGAAACCCAAGGGGTTTCTCTCCTGATTACCCATGGAACTCTGGATAAATCCTTGTCAATTCTCTGGCCTCAGTTGGTCAGTCTGTAACATGGGGGAGCAGTTGGTTCCGAGGGAGTGAGTGATGGATCTGTAATAGGTCCCAAGCTCCTTCACACCTTCAGTCCAACAGGGATCCTGGAGAGGAGTTGTTTTTATGGAGTCTTGGCATTCTTAGTAATTTAGAACATCAGGGTTCATACATGTCAGTATCACCATTATCATAGATGGAGAAATGGGAGTCCATCAGGGCCAGGGAAGTGACAAAAGACACACAGGGAGTCCGAGAGGTTGCCGAGGAAAGCCCTGGGTCCCCCGACTCTGACCTGACGTTTGTTTCCTTCGGTACACAGCTCTGCTCCGTGGACTTTCCCTCGCCCTCTGCCTCTTCGAGAATCTCTCAATTACCCATTAGCACTCCACCACCAGGCATTTCTCTCGGAAGACCTTGTTTACACGATTTTGCTCCCCGCTGGGTAAGGGATGACAGTCTGGGACATGTTCTTTAAACTCCTTCCTGAGCCAGCTCCCTAGGGACCCTCCTCCCCAGCGGAGGAAGTGGGCCTGCTTGAGAAAGGGTAAGTTTATTAGCCAAGAGACTGGGTTATCAACCTCTCCTGGCTGAGAGACCTCGTGCCACTCCCCTGGCCCCTTTTGGGGCCTGTTTGTCTGTTACTTGGGAAAGGATTGAAAATAGCTGTTTCTGGAGATAAAATGCACCCTCACGCTGAAGTTAGCAATAAGGATGCTAATACCTGTGCAGTTATAAGGGCTGTTTATTGGGTGATTCGCATCATTCTAAACACTTAACATAGTTCACTCATTAAGCATTTATATTCAAGATTCTCATGCAAACCTCATAAAAACCTAATAAGGAATGTGCCTTCTTATGATTCCCATTCTGTAGATGGGAAGGCTGATACTCAGAGAGGTTAAGTCACTCGCCATACACAGCAAGTAAACCGCGGAGCTGGGATCTCACTACAGGTCTAGTTTCCAGTTTCTCACTACATGGCTAGTTTCTTACGACCATTGACAGCTCTAAACTGAGGGAGAAAAAATAAATAAAATAAACTGAGGGAGAAGGTGCATTTGGGACTCCTGAGCCCTAACTAGGACTAATTAAGACTGCTCCTTTGGAGAAGCCGCCCAGGTACGCGACGTCACGGAGGAAGGCAATGACGTCAGCCAAAGCGGGCGTGGGAACGCATATAGGCTGCAGCGAGCCGTTTAACGGCACCACCCTCTGACAGCCTCACTTCCGCCGTATATTTGCATATTCATCGATGGACGTCGGAGCGTCAGCGTCGACGCCATGACGTCATGGAGCGCCCCAGCGGTTCCCCGGGGCGTACGCGCGTACGTACGCACGCACGGCGACGAGAGGGCGGGGGAGGAGGGAGCGATCTGAGGCGCCCCTCCCAGTCAGCAAGGTTGCGTGTGCCCCTTGCGGCAGCCAAGATGGTGGTGGGCGCGTTCCCTATGGCGAAGCTGCTATACTTGGGCATCCGGCAGGTCAGCAAGCCGCTTGCCAACCGCATTAAGGAGGCCGCCCGCCGAAGCGAGTTCTTCAAGACCTATATCTGCCTCCCGCCGGCCCAGCGTGAGTCTGACCCCACGTCCCTCCAACCTTTCCATTCTCTAACCCTTCTCAGGTGGTTGCTCAGGAGATGGGCTTCTGTTCACAACCAATCACAGCCCGAACCGGCAAAGTCTTGAAACCAATAGGGAGGGTTCCTTGGAGAGGGGCATACGAGTAGCCCAATAGTAAGAACGGGCATGGGGTGAAGGGCGGTACAAAGTGCCCGCGCTTGATTTGGGAATACTAGCCAATAGAGGAAAAGAGCGCGAGGAGACTGACGTCTAGACGAGCCAATAGTGTGGGTAACGGGAGTGATTTGGGCGGGGCATGCCAGGACAGAGAGGAACTGGGGAGAGCTGAGGAAAAACTTGCCCGGGTTATTTGCCAAACCATCCTTGGGTGGCTTCATTCCTCAAACTCCACCTCGTGCCTCAGTTTCCCTCCCGTCCTGGGAAGTGAGGGGTGCTTTTTTCATCTGTTTAGGTCATTCGTTTGTCCCAGTTGTACTCCGGGGAATAGGCCTAGGTTAGGGGCGTGACTCGTGGCAAAGTCAGGCGTCTGGAAGCGTAACATGGGAATCTGGCTAAAGGAGTCGTTTTAACTAACGTGGACATTCATCCGTCTATTTATTAACCCACGCATACACCATATTTGCTCTTCCATTCATTCAGTAGACAGGTCATGCTGGCTTTTTGCTGGGCTGGGAGACACATGATCCATCATTGTCACTCCAGAGCGGTCAGGATGGTGCCAACTCCAGAGCTGAGAGACCTCCTGACCCAGGGGCGTGTGGTCGGGAAAGCTGTCTAGACTCTAGAGGAAGGCTGCCTGAGCTGAGATCCGAAGGGCATAGTAAACATTTAAAATACGGGCTATTGTGAGAAGATGATCTATGTGCTAGGGGCCTGTGGGAGCAAAGAATAAGGAAATTTAACCTAATTTGCCGGGTCAGGGAACCACCATTAATCCAGCTGGTACTTCATTTAGTTGGTGTTTTCTGAGTGTCTGCCCTGTGACTGGCCTTGTGCTGGGCAGTACTGGTGAAACAGCAGGAATCAATCTAGCCCTAGTCTGTGCCCTCAAGGAACTCACAGTCGGGTGAGGATAGGCCCGTCCTTCAAGGTCATGACCCAGAGTGGGCAGAGCTTGGATAAGGGAGCCCACTGGACACTTGACCTGATGTAGCATTCAGGGAGAGCTTCCTGGCAGAGGAGACCTCTGGGCTGGGAACTGAAGGGTGAGAAGAATGTCACCAGACAGCACAGGAACAGGGATAATGTTGAGGGAGAGTGAGGAGTGTGTGTAAAGGCCAAATGGTTAAGGGAAGCACACTTCTTTTCTTTACAAGCTTGGATGCCTCAAATTTGCTTTGCAGGGCCTGAAATTCATGATCTTTTGGTGTTTGGTCGGTTGTCTGCCAGAGTTGCAGATCTTAGAATGGAAAAGTGTTGGATTTCAGTTACCGAAGTGCTTTCCTATAAGCTTTCTCATTTGACTCTCACACTGTTTTGTCCCCATGTCAGGGAGGGGAAATGACTCCCTGCAGTTTATCAAAGAGAAAACTAAAGTCTTGAGAGCAGAAGGGAATTGCTGAGGTCACACATGGAGTCTGGGCCAGACCTAAACCCTGGCCCTTTAAGGCAGGACTTAAACCCTGAATTCTGGATTCCCAGAGCTGGTTTCTGTTTCCTGCCACTGCCTTTCTCCCAAACACCGTGGGATGTCTTAGTATTGTGGTTTAAAAAGCAGCAACTTGAGTCAAACTGACATGGGTTCCAAACTGGGTCCGCACTTCTCAGCCAGGTGGTTTTGGGAAGGTCACTAACCCCGTAAGGTTCAGTTTCCTCCTCTGCGCAGTGGATATTATATAATAGCTACATTTAATGGGCACTCACTTTGTGCCAGGCAGTGTGCTAAGCGCTTCACAGCATTAAATCCTCACCAATTATTCTGAGTTAGACACTGTTATTATTCCTATTTTGTGTATATGCTGCATGTACATTTATGCTATAAATAATACTTACCTCATCCTGTTGTGAGGAGTAAGTGGATGTAAAACGGTAGGTCAGTGCATGGCTCTGAGTTGTGGCTGTCGTGTAGATGTTATGGATACAGCAGAGAAGAAAAAGCAAAACATTTTGTCTTCAGGAGACCTTACAGTCTCAGTTTTGGGGGAAAGCCAGACAATAAAGAAAACAGTCAAGTGTGAAGTATATTCGATAGCATAAACTGCTCTGGAGAAAACATCAGGGATGCAGAAGGAGGAGTATTTGGGGGACAGTTGTGAAGTTTAGATAGGATTATCAGGGTGACCTCATCGACAACATGAGGAGAGGAGGGAGCAAGCAGTGCGGGTGTCTGGGGGAAGAGCTTTCTCACCCAAAGTCTCCACACCTGCCAAGGCCCTGAGGTGAGCACGCGCCTGGCATGTTTGGTGAACATCGAGGAAGCCAGTGTGGCTGAACAGAGGGACTGAGTGGAGGCTGAGGGCCGAGCGGGTGGTGGGAAGAGGGCAGACCATGCAGGGCCTGGGGGCCTCTGAATGGCTGGGACTCACGGAGGGTCTGAGCAGGGGAGGGACAGGATCCGAGTCCAGTTTTCATGGGATCCTTTTGGCAATCATAGGTGAGAGTGGTTGCAGGGAGGAGACGACTACAGGAGTCCAGGTGGGTGGGGAAGTCACTTGCCCACTGCCTCACACTCTTTCCCCAGCCACTTCTTTCTAAAATTTCACACTCCCCGATAAGTTGAAAGAAAGAATGGTATGGTCATCAGTTATATGCCCTTCAACACCTAGTTCACTCTTATTAGCTTTCAGCAGATTTGTTTGGTCTTTGCCATCATACATGAATGTGTGTATGAATGTATACACACAATCTTTTTTTTTTTTTCCCTGAAAAATTTGTAAATTAGTCTTGGACATGGTTCTAAACTCCTAAATATTTCAGCCTGTATTTTCTAAGAACAAAGACCTTCTATATAACACAGAACCAGTATCACACCTGAGAAATTTAGCATTGATAACAATAATATTGGTGACAATAAATTGTTTAATATACAGCTTCTATTTAATATATAGCTCATATTCTGGTCCCCAAAATGTCCTTTTTAAGCTGTTTATTATTTTTATTTTTAATCTAGAGTCAGCTCAGTGATCATGCACTGCATTTGATGATCCTGCCTCTTTAGTATCCTTTAACCTACAGCAGGTTTGGCAGCCTGGCCCAGTGCCTGTCTTTGTAAATAAAGTTTTATGTCCATTTGTTATACATTGTCTGTGGACACAGAGATGGATTTCTGTGGCCCACAAATGTAAAATGGTTACTCTGTGGCCCTTCACAGAATAAGTTTGCTGGCCCTCCTCTATAATAGTATCCCTGTCCTTGTGACGTTGACTGGGGTAGTTGTTCATAGTGTCCTGCAATCTGAAGTTTTCTGATCACTTCCTCTGATTTGATTCACGTTGAGCATATTTGGCAGGAACACTACAGAACACCTAAGGACACCACCTCAGGGGGCTCCTGATGTCTGTTTGTTCCGTCATTTGTGGTGCTAACTTGGATCCCTTGGTTAAGGTGGCAACCACTAAAAGAACCTTTCCTTTTCCCTTTAGTAATGAATAAGCAGTAGATTTATTTGAAAGGTAGCTCCAGCAGGATTTCCTGTGGATGGGGTGTGACAGGTGGTCTGGTGGAGGGGCGGGCTGCACAGAAAGCACCAGGAGCTCAGTGGGGGGACAGGTTTGGTTGGAGAGGCTGTTTGATGTTGGAATGCACTGACTTATCAGATTTACACTTTTTGAATTATGTTGTTGTATTGTCTTCATACTGCTAACTGCTGTTCACCACGGCCCCTGTCCCAGGCAACTGGAGTTTTCCAGAGCTATGGCTACTGTGTGTTCTCCCAGGTCAGGCCTCCCAAGCTGACCCACACATCCAGCGACTGTACCTTTGGCTAAGATTCTTTAGGCACAGAGGGTGAGCCTGGCCATGTGTCTCCTCACAGTAGAAGCTGGAGGAGTAGGTGTGTCTGCCTGAGAAAGAACAGTAAATGCAGGAAGCATAAGTCATCGGTGACGCACTGTGTTGGGGAGGCAATGATCTTTTTCAACCAAGATTTCTTGGGGAGAGAAAATAAAAGAGGGCAGTGATGCCAGGCAGGTTGGGGCCATGCTTGCAAAGTACACCGTGGGAAGAGCTGTGGGAGGTCTCTGGGCAGTGGGAAAATTCCAGTGTGTTTCCACTTGGGCCATTGGAGAACACTGGTCATTTTTCCAGTTTGCTACCCTGGTGGGCAGAATAATGAGCCTTCCCCTCCCACCCTGCCGAGATGCCCACATCTTAATTCCAGGAACCTGTTTGAATGTGTTATCTTACGTGACAGAGGAACATTATTATGTGTATGATTGAATCAGGTATTTGGGGAACAAGAGAGCAACCTGAATTGTACAGGTGGGCCCAGTGTAATCACCCCAGTCCTTATAGGTGAAAGAAGGAGACAGGAAAGGCACCCATTTGAAGACAGAGGAGGGACCGTGAGCCCAGGAATGCAGGTGGCCTGTGGAAGCTGGAAGAGGCAGGAAAACAAATTCTTCCCTACAGCTTCAGGAAAGGAGCTCTCACTTACTGACACAGAGCGTAGCCTAGTGAGAACCATTTCAGGCTCCTGACCTTTGAAACTGTGGATAACAAATGCGAGTTGTTTTAAGCCACTGCCTTTGTGGTCATTTCTTACAGAAGGAATAGGAAACTAATACACCATGTAATTCTCTCAGGCGACTGGGAGAATTTTTTCAGAAGAGCTCAGCTGTGGTCATTCTTACAAGTTTTGGCTTTGGAGTTGGTTTCTGTTTTCTTTTGCTTATAAAGCAATGTGGCCTACTGTTTAAGGGCTTTACACAGCGACTGTTTTATTTTTCTCTCACAGTTTTGTGCCTTGACTGGGCTCAGCTGGCTGGTTCCTCTGCCCGTCTGTCCTGGTGGTATCTCAGGGGGTTTCAGTCAGAGGGCAGCCGGGCCTGGAGTCATCAGGAGGCTCGACTGGGGTGTTGGGATATCCCATTCCCTGTCTCCATCTCAGTGTTGTCTACAGACCTCTCTTTTCCACATGGTCTCTCCGCTCATGGTCGCTCAGGGCTCGCTGGAGCCGGATTTCCACGAGAGAAGGAGCAGAAGCTTCAGACCATTTAAGGACAGGACCTGGAACCACACAGCATCACTTTGGGCATGCCCTGTTGATCCCAGCAGCTCCGGCACAGACCAGAGGGAGTGTGGGAGGGGACCGCACAGGGCGCGATACAGTCACCAAAGGCAGTTTGCCACAGGGGAGACACTCCTGGCTTGGCATCTTGGCACCACTAATAAGCTGTGTGACTTTGGGCAAACAGCTTGACCTCTCCGAGACTCCCAAGTCCATGTTTGTCAGATAAGGGTGACGATAGAACTCATCTCCCAGGATTCTCGTGAGGATCCAAGAGCCAGTGGATATCAAGGCCTAGCCCAGAATGTGTGGATCTGTTCGTTAGTGCTGGCTGTGATAATCTGTTTTTATCCTACGTGGGCATTACTGTCCAGAGGCTGAACACTCTGCCTCCAGGTAAAGGCTTCCCGCACTCAGCGTGCTGCTCTGCCGTTCGCTGTGTTCCTGGGCAAGTCCTTCTGCCTTTCTGTACCTCGATTTCCTCCTCCGCACAGTGTAGCACTCACCTCATAGGTCTGAAGGGAGGATCTGTCAAGTACGCGAATACCCTTAGCCCAGGCCTGGCACGTTCTAAGTTCAGTGACTTAGAGTGAACTCTGTATCTTGGTTGGGTGGAGTGGGCAGAAACTAGTCTCTGGAGCTGAGCTGTCTGCCTGCATGTGAATCCCAGTTCTGCTATTTTCTGTGTGTCCCCAAGGTAAGTTATTTTGCTTCTCTGGGTGTTACTTTTGTTGTCTGTAAATTGTATCATTATAATTCATATTCCATGAGTTCATATATCCATAAAGCATTAAACAGTTCTTGGCTCTTAAGTGCTGCATAATTCTTTGTTGAATATATGGAGATGTCAGGCACCATACTATTTTGATCATTATCATCGTCTTTGGAGGGTAGGGCTTGCAACTATCCATTTATCATCCTATAGTATTTTTTAAATTTTAAAAAAATTATTTGTGTATTTAGTCATTACTTTTGGCTGCATTGGGTCTTCATTGCCGTGCTCAGGCTTTCTCTAGCCGTGATGCACGGGCTTCTCATTGTGGTGGCTTCTCTTGTCGCGGAGCGCAGGCTCTGGGCATTCTCAGTAGTTGTGGCACAGGGGCTTAGTTGCCCCAAGGCATGTGGGATCTTCCCAGACCAGGGATCAAATCTGTGTCCCCTGCACTGGCAGGCAGATCCTTAACCACTCTACCACCAGGGAAGTCCCATCATTATCTTAATACTGAACTTTCGAGTGCATTCCTTCTCAGGGTGCACTCCCTGGTGGCCTCTTGGAGCTGAGCTGTCAGTACTTAGGCCTCTAGGTGGTGTTGGTGTCTCTTCCTCAGTCATTCCTCATAGCCTGGCCACAGGCAGAGGAGTTGGGCCCTCCCCGTGAACATTTCTAACTAGCACAGGGCAATTTATGTTGATCTGATGGGACTGGAGGTATATCTCTGAGCAAAGAAAAGTGAGAAGGTCGAAGAGAGAGAGGACAGTGTGGCTGAGTAGAGAACCTCCTATGACCCAATGCTTCCTAAAATACTTGAAGCATCCTTTGGAATGAATGGTTTGTACCTTCAAGGAAGAAGAGGGACTCCTCGCAGAGCAAGGAGAAATCAAGAGCAAAGAGCCAAGGAGGGGAGCGAGCACAGAGGCTACCTGATAGTCTGGGGACATCGACAGGTTCACGTGGTCTCAGGGACAGAGGCTGTGTTGTGGGAAAGCTGGACAGGGGACCACCTTGTGCACAACCAGCTCCCAGGGAAGGTACCCCTCAGGGGAAGAGAGGACTAAAAAACCCATCCTGCAAAGACACACACCCTTAGATCTAGGTAGAGATTGAAAATGTCTTCCTCTGTGAATTGGTGGCCACTGACTGTTCCTGTGTGGGTTTGAGGCTTAATTTATACTCTTTGAAAGGTCCTGGAAACAGCAGGCTGAGAATGAACCTGGGTCTGTGTGCCCCTAAGCACCTGGTCAGGACAAACATTAACCCTCCCTGGAGGAGGTCTCCCCCCTCTGCCTGGGCCTTGGAGAATTCCTTCAGGTAGAGTTCCAGCAAATATGATCTCATGAGAAAAAATTGTGTGCGGTACAGAGAAGCAGGCACCATGATCAAGAGTCAGCAGATACAAAATATGGCAGCTCAAGACCTGCCAACATTGTGGATACAGGAATGGTCAGATGTGGACATAAAAGAGCTCTGCTTGTGTATGGAAAGGATAAAATAGGAGGGATACAAAAATACAAATGAGTGCAATACAGAATCACCAGGGAGTTGGGTAAAAAGCCAGATAGAACTCCAGAAAGTGACAGATACAATTGACATTCAGAGCTCAATAGGATTACACAAACCCCAGACTAAATACAGCTGCTGTGAAGACTGATGAGCTGAAAGTAGATGCCCTGAAGGGGAAAAAAAGTGAGGTGGGTGCTCCCCGTAGCCATCCAGGATCCTGATTGGGTCCATCTGGGGAAGGAAGAGCTGGGCATTTTTATTTTTAATATTCTTCAGAAAGGATCCTCGTGTGCATGACTGTTTGAAAACCACTTCCCTGAAGTCTATTTATAATCTCCAGAGCACCATATCAGTTATGTTACACAGCAGCAGGCTGCTGTTGGTGACTTCCAAACAGTTTCATCATGCTCTCCTATTAAGGAAACATTTTGAGCATTCTCCCCTAGTATGAATGTATGTATGTGTGTATATGTATATATGTATGTATGTGTGTGTGTGTGTGTGTGTGTGTGAAGTGAAAAGAAAGTGAAAGTCGCTTAGTCATGTCCAACTCTTTTCGACCCCATGGACTACACAGTCCATGGAATTCTCCAGGCCATAATACTGGAGTGGGTAGCCTTTCCCTTCTCCAGGGGATCGTCCTAACCCAGGGATTGAACCCAGGTCTCTGACATTTCAGGCGGATTCTTTACTAGCTGAGCCACAAGGGAAGCCTGTGTGTGTATATATGTTACAATATGAAGAGAGAGAGAGAGATAACTATATAGTTAATTAGGAGTCATATATAGCTGACATATTAATATATATTATGTGCATATTAATATATTATGTGCATTAAAAACATTTAAAAATTAGGAAGGATGAAACTAATATTGAGATAAAAATTTTTTGTTTTATGTATTCCTAGCCCCCCAAATATTTTTGCCCTCACTAAGAATATTTTCCTATACAGACATTGTTAAGTGCATTTGGAAGCTCTCCATGAGACCCTCTGTGAGAGTTGCGACATTCTTTGTGGACAGCTGTCACAGCTGGCAAAGACCCCACTAAGATACAGAGGTCCAAAGGAGGAGAGTGTGCCGTCAGCTGCTTTTAATCCCCCTGCTCAGTTTTCATCCCCACCCTTCATATGCAGAGGCAGTTGTTGGAATTTCCTCTTGCTGGTCTTGTTAGACGTTCAGTCCTTGGTTTCTGAGCAGGAGTCTTTAAGAAGCCCCTGTGTGAGAACTTGGTTTGCAGCCTAGACTGTCCCTGGGAATCGATTTGCCCAGCTGCAGTGCGCTGAGTGGACAGCAGAGGGCGCCCGTGTCAGTCCTTTTCTCTTTAGGTCTGCCACCTGGGGATGCTGGCACCTGCCGGTGGAGGGGCCCTAGAGGCCTTTTCTGGGTGTATCTCTATATGCCTGTGGTGGTGGTTGTTGAGTCGCTCAATCATGTCCGACCCTTTGCAGCCCCATGGACTGCAGCACACCAGGCTTCCCTGCCCCTCACTATCTCCTGGAGTTTTCAACCATCTCATTCTCTGCCATCCCCTTCTCCTTTTGCCTTCAGTGTTTCCCAGCATCAGGGTCTTTTCCAGTGAGTTGGCTCTTTGCATCAAGTGGCCAAAGTATTGGAATTTCAGCTTCAGTCCTTGCAATGAATATTCAGGGTTCATTTATTATATGCCTAGTAAAGCTTAATTTCTTCTCGTGATCTTCTTCCTCTCCCTTTTCTTACCTTCCTTCCTCCTTTTTCAAACAAACATAACTGTGACTTCTGACATTTTCTCCCTCTGCACCAGAGAAACTCCTTGTCCACCTGTCCTTGAGACTCCCTGGTCAGTTCCTTAGAAACCTATCCTGATGGCTCGGCCTCCCAGGGTGTGCTCCTGTCTCTAACTGGGTTCTTAACCCTCATTTCTAGCTAATTGGTTCCCTCTCTGTTTCTGCTGCCCTGGCTCCAGTTGACCCCACATCAGACCCCTAAGCCACTGTATTTCTTCAGATCCCCACACTCCCTCTCTTTCCTCAGTGATCTTCCGGCTTCCAGACCCACCTCGGTCCTGCCTTTGATGTGCACACAGCCACAGTAGCTCCCTTCTGCTGAAGGCCTAGTGTGTGCTGAATTCTGTGCTGTGTTTTATCTCTTTTCTTTTTAAAATTGAATCATGTTTTATTTTGGGGTTTTAGGGTTTTTTTTCCTCTGAAGTTTTTTGGGAGGACTTACTAAATTTGCAAAAGTAATATATGCTTATTGTGAAAGAAAGAACAAGACACAAATTAGTTTGTGCTCATCTGTGATGAGTTGGAAACCCAGCCAGTAAATCTCAACCAAACCTTAAGTCTAAGGGATGTTTATTGTTGGTGGAGAAGGTGGCTTGTGGTTGGTTTGGTGGCTTGGTGATGTCATTAGGAACCTGAGGACTCTTTCTATCTTGGTGTTCAGGCAATAACTCCCCTCAAGGCCTCAAAGGAACTGCTGGAGCGCCAAATATGCCTTTATACTGCTGTGTCCAAAGGGAAAAAGTGTGTGTGTGTGTGTGTGTTCATGCGCGTGTTTATATGTGGGATGGGGGTTCTAGGGAAATGAGAGAAGGCCCTGCAAGGAGAAAAATATTTTCCCAGAAGCCCACCAGGGGACTCCCCTCACTGCTGATTGACCAGAGTTGAGTCATAGGCTCTCGCTGTCTGGGTAGGTCCTGGTGGTCAATGGATATAGCTTCTGGGCTCTAATGGCAGGAGTGGGCTTGGTCGCTCCATCGTGTCTGACTCTTTGTGTCTCCATGGACTGTAGCATGCCAGGCTTCCCTGTCCTTCACCATCTTCTGGAGCTTGCCAGGCTCATCTGTCCTGGGGATTCTCCAGGCAAGACTACTGGAGTGGGTTTCCATGCCCTCCTCCAGGGGATCTTCCCCACCCACGGATTGAACCCAGGTCTTCTGCATTCCAGGCAGATTCTTTTACCAGCTGAGCTACCAGGGAAGCCCATTGGCAGGAGAGAATGGAGTTAATAAGACAGTAAAGAATGTTACAAAGTGAACACAAGGTTGTCGTCGTCCTTCTCTATGTTAATTTATTTCACCACACCCCATGAGGTATGCTATCACTGACATACCTAAACGGACGAAGAGACTGAGCAGAGCAGTTATGCAACCTGCCCAAGGGTGCACGGGTGCTGAGTGGTAGAGCTGGGACCGGATTGACTGGTTCCAGTTTGCACCCAGTGTGTGCAGCCTCATTCCTAGTCTCTACAGGCAGCCTTGCTGAATCTCCCACTGGACATTTCATTCATGCACAAGCCTTGACTGTGCCAACATCCCCACAAGCCAGGGTTTATGATCCCCACTTTGAAAAAGAGGAAATGGACAAAGTCAAGGAGCATTAGTTCCTCCTCAAGGGCTATAGATAGTATTCTTTGCGATGTCCTGTGAGCTGTTTTGCAGGTACTGACATCCCCACCAGGTGGGAGACGTCAACTGTATGCTGCCCACAAGCTTGCAAACCCCAGACTGGTTTTGGAATCAGAAGATTGATAATGTTGGCCCCCGATTACCTCACCAACAACCAATCAGAAGAACGTCCACCAGCTGATCATGCACCCCACCTTCCCTCTGCCTCATTCTGTCTCTAAAAACCTTTCCTTGAAAGCCATCAGGGAGTCTGTGCCTGGACTGCTTGCTTGGTGCCCTGCAATAAACACTACACTTTCCTTAACAACAACAAAAAAAGGAAATGGAGGTCTAGAGAGGTTGAGAAACGTCCCCAAGCTCACACAGCATGCAAGTAGCAGATCCAGAACTTGAATCCGGGAACTTAGAGCCCAGTAAACTCTTAGCCTCTGTTAGCTGCTTCCCTTGTGCCTCTTACATCCCCAGATGCCTTCTGTACTAAGTTAAGTTGTACAGACTCTCCAGATCTGGACAGGGAGTAGAAGTGGAATTATATTCTGGAACAAGGACTTGCTTCAGTCCATCAGGCATCTGTGTACTTGACTCATTCTGTCTTTATCTAGTGCCAGCTGTGTGCCAGGAGCTATTCTAGGAGGTGTGACAGACAACAGAACAGACAAAAGACGCTCCTCTCACGTTTGAAGTGCTAGTACCCGCCTAGTGACTCCAGGGCACAGGGAGGTCGTTCTTCCCGGGGTGAGTCTCAGGAGCGCAGCCTGTGTCTCGTCCTCAGCCCTGAGCCAGTCCCTGTGGCCTGGGAATGCCGTGCTCCGATTGGCCAGCCTGAGGGCGGGTTAACCCTAAGAAATCTTTTAGACCCAGAGTGTGGGACATGAGATTCACCAAGGTGTGGAAAGACAGAACCAACTGTGTTTCCTGTGGTGACTGGCGCGTCACCCCTGTCTCAGGAGGCAGTGAAGGGGGACTGGGCCAGGTTTGCCAGACAGGGTTCCCGCTTGTGGCAGCACAAGTCTCTTAACACCCAGAGCACTGTCGGGGTGCGCTCTCAACGGGCTGGAAGGCATCCAGCAGAAAGGGCAGCCGGCCCAGGGACTGGCTCAAAGCTGTGTTTACTCTGAATGGTAATTTCTTAACTGATGATAATAGTTCTCATTTATTATGCTTTCTGTGATCTTAACAAATGATATTAACCACCTTATTAGGGAGTTTATGTGATTGTCCTGGTTGTATGAATGATGAAATAGCCCAGAGACCGTTAAGTTCCCCAAAGCAACACTGAATAAGAAATCAAGCCTCACAGGCTCCCAAACGCCTCCTCTTACATTTAGTTACTAATATCTGATTGTCTGCATATTACTTATTGTAGTACAATACCGTATACAGTGCAATACAGATCTAAAGGTTAGTAAAGATGTATAGTTTAATGAGCATTAACAAACGCATATGCCCATACAATCAGCATTCAAGACATAAAACATTCCCATAGCTCTGGGAGAAGTTCCTTTCTTTCCTGCTCTGCTGCCCTGTATGACCCCTCTCACTGTAGATTAGCTTTGTTGTTGTTTTAGTTGCTAAATTGTGTCCAGCTCTTTGGACTGTAGCCCACCAGGCTCCTCTGTCCCTGGCATTTTCCAGGCAAGAATACTGGAGAGGGTTACCATTTCCTTTTCCAGGGGATCTTCCTGACCCAGGGCTTGAACCCACGTCTCCTACATTGGCAGATGGATTCTTTACCACTGAGCCACCAGGGAAGCCCATAGACTAGCTTTATGTATTGTTAAATGTCATGTAAATGGAATCACACAGGATGAAGCTCATGTCTAGCTTTTGTTCACAAGATGCTTTTGAGATATTTCCTTGTTGCTGTATGTATCAGTTCATTTTTAAAAATTGCTTTTAGTGTATATTCTTTTATTCCAATACTTATATGAATAGCCTACATTTTGTTTATCCACTCTCTTAGTCATTTGGGTTTCCACTGATTGATGAGAAACTTGAGTAAAGTGAGGAAGTACTGATGTTTGGAGAGGAGTGTTTCAGGCATGAGGTGTAGTGGGTGCAAAGGCCCTGAGGCTCGAGCTGCCTGTCCAGTTCTAGCAACAGTGGGGAGGCTTGTGTGGCTGGAGCAGAGGTTGATGGGAAGAGTAGGCGGTCAGAGGTCAACCTCCAAAGGTCACTCCCCAGGCACCTTCCAGAGGTGTTCTGGGCGTGATCAGGTGTATTATATGCATAAACTTAACTCACATAACAGATTGTGTACTATTCACTTTGTTCCGTGTCCTATTTTTTCCCTGTTAACTGCATACCTTGAACATTAGGTGATTCTTGGGTTAGGCTCTCCCAGAGAATGCTGTCATCAGCGTCGCAGTCTGTGTGGCACATGGCAGGTGGCCTTCAGGCTGCAGATGTGGATTCACCCCACGCCCCGCACTCCTGCAGGGGGAGTGTTAAGGGAATCCTTCCCAGAGCTCCAGTTTCACCGGATTTGCCTGAGGAATCTGCTGGGTTCCCTGCCTTCCTCCCTCCCTCTTTTCCTTCCTTCCCTCCCTTTTCAATGGCTCTGCTCCCAGGAAAAGAAATTCTGGGAGAAGTATGAAAAGAGAGGCAAATCTCCTCTCCCTTCCTACTGATGCATTACCCCATATCGAAAACCAGCCAGCATAACAAAGGAACAATTTAGAATATTGATGGAAGGAATGCTTTCCCCAGTCCACCTTATTAAGACGTGCATCTGTGGTCAAAATTTACTTTTTATGTTCGGTAGTTATTAATATGTATCAAATTGTGTCATATATGATATTTTGATCAGCTGATATACTAGTAACATGGAGAGGGAAATGGCAGCCTACTCCAGTATTCTTGCCTGTATAATTCCATGGACAGAGGAGCCTGGGGGGCTCTTTGTGACAGGGTCACAAAGAGTCGGACATGACTGAATCAAGTTAGCACACACACATACTAATAATAATTATAAGGGTGACTCAGTCTTAGAGAAGAATTTAACTAAGATCACAAGAAATGAAAATTTTGATCTTAATTCATAGGCACATTTTTTTTGTTTCAGAGAAATATAATAGGACATTTGTGCATAATAATATGTCATGTTAGGATAAAATTTTGTAGAGAAAGTAGAATATAGATTGAACATTAAGAGAGTAAGGAACAGTGCAGACACTGTTAAGGAGGAGCTGCTGGGTGTTTATCTTTAAAATGAACCATAGTAGGGCTTCCCTGGTGGCTCAGTGGTAAAGGATCCGCCTACCAGTGCAGGAGACACGGGTTTGATCCCTAGTCCGGGAATATCCCACATGCCTCGGGACAACTTAGCCCATGTGCCACAACTACTGAGTCTGCGCTCTAGAGTCTGAGAGCTGCCACTGCTGAAACCTGAAAGCTCTAGAACAAGATAAGCCGCCGCAATGAGAAGCCCACACACCGCAACTACAGAGTAGCCCCCAATCACCACAACTAAAGCCCATGCAGCAATGAAGACCCGCACAGCCCAAAAATATAACAGATAAAATAAATTTTAAAAAGAAGAGTAAGGAACACTGCAAAGCACTGTTAAAGAAGAGCTGCCTGGTGTGTATCTTTAAAATGAACCTGGAAGGCATTACGTTTCTATGGCTCTTTAGCCCTTTGCGTGTGCTTAGAAGAGTGATGCAGTGGGTTTCTTTTAAAATTCATTATGTTCTTTGCAGTTAATTTAAACTTAGGATGGAAAAAATGGATCTGACAACTTCAAAGTGTATAAAGAGGGTGCACAGTTCTTCCAGAATTTGTTGAGAATACACAGGAGCAACGCGATGCTTATTTGGCTCCCACACAAGGGTGTCTCCCTGTAATTATTCCTGAGTGCGTCTGTGGGTCTGGGTCTGCGTCTGTGGGAATGTGGGCTGTGGTTTGGGGACACCGTCCAGCTGCTCTCAGCCTCCTCCCTCTAGCATCAAGGTCCCCTCCTTCTTGGCACTGGCAGGACATGTGTCCTTCAGCCATTCCTGGAAGAGGTCTTCATCTTTCTTTAGCAGCAGAAACTGGCCAAGGACCACATAGGCCTTGTCAAAACCGCTTTCCTCCAGCTTGTTGCCCTGGTCTTTGCCAGCCCGGCCTAGGCTTCCCACTGACTTTTCCCCCATGGGTTCTGCCTGAAGTCTCAGTGCTTTTGGGAGATTGTCCTCTTGATCAGGCTTCATCCCCGGCTCTGGTTCCTATATCGGCTTCTCTCACCACCCAACTCCTCCCAGCGATACCTCAACCCACTCAGGATCCATCTTACTTTCTTTCCTAGTTGGCTCTCCAGTTGTCCCAACAGCGTTGACTGAATGAAGCATCTTTTTCTCACCAGGCTGATTTGTCTTCATACCTCAGACTTTTCACTTTTGGTCTCCTTTTTTCAACATATCTCCTGTTGAGCATCTTCTCCACACCGTGGCCTATGCTGAGTGCTGGGGACACAGGGGTGAGACAAACCCTGTCCCCGCCTGTTGTATTCATCCTTATCTCATCCACCCCCCAGCACTGCCCAGCAGCTTCTCTGTGCTGGGCCCCGTGCTGGCGGGGACACAGCCCTGCCCCGAGTCTCCAGTGCAGAGCGGGACACGGGCCCGGCCCTCCATGAGGAGGGGTAGTTAGTGGGTCCATGCTGGGCTGGGCCAGCCAGGAGGGGATCTGAGCCTGCCTGTGGGTCTGGGGGAGGACTTTGGAGAGAAGGGGATGACTCAGAATTCAAGGAGGAGTGCGCCCCAGTGGAAAGATGGAGGCACAGGTGCAAGGGTCAAGGTGTGAACGGGAGGAACGAGAGGAGGCTGGGGCGGCTGAAAGAGGAAGGACTGATGGCCATCCAAAGACAGATCACACGGGGCCATGTTAATACGTTTGGACCTGGTCTGGGAGGTCATGGTGACAAAAGAAATGAAGGACAGCAAGGAATCAATTAATTTGCTTTATTATTTTTCAAAGAAAGTTGATTTCTGCTAATAAAAGTAATATTTGCTCAGTGCAGAAGACCTGTCTAGCCTCTTGTCTGTGATGTCGGTGTCCTGTTGTACGCTGTGTTCCTGGGTACACTCTTCTAGGCCTGTCCCCCTCAGTGCTCCCGAGACTCCTGTCTCTCAATATTTGTCAAGAAGGGGTGATGACCTCACTTTGAACTCCTCTCTCAACTCCTGTTTACAAGTGACGGAATCGTAAGCTAATGGGCAGGGGCATAAAAGCTCCGGAAGTGTACAGCTTCAAGCTCAGCTGCATCCAGGAACCCAGACAATTCCTGGAAGGCGCAGTGCCGTCCCCGGGCCCTGTGTTTCTCTGTGCTGTCTTCTTTCTCAGGCAGTCTCTCTCTTTGCGGACAAGATGGCCTCAGTAACTCCAGTTTCACATCCCACTCACCAGGCAACCCCAGAGGAAGGAGGAGGCCTCTTTCCTGAAATTCCAGGGAAAGTCCCAGGGCTGAATGCCAGCATCTGAAGATGAGGGTAGGGTCAGGTTTACCTGAAGATGTGGGAACAGTGAGGGAGCAGCTTCCCCACAGGAGGGTCAGGGAAAGTTTCCAGAAAAAGAGGAGTGGATGCTGGGCTGGCAAACCCAACAGATACCTACTTCACCGGGGCTTTAGAGGGAGAGCAGGGAGGGGGCTCTGGATTCCTGAAGAGAGGGACCTGGGAGCTACCGGTATGTCCGTGACCTAGATCTTTCCTGTCCCCCTGATGGCCGAGGTCACAGCTCAGCAGAGCCCCGTTCTAAAAAAAAGTGCCTCAGTGAACGATGTGGCCTCACTCCCAGCAACTCCTGCCCTTGCCTTCACTCTTGACCTCTGGGCTTTGACCACCAGTCCCAGGCCAGAGGGGCAGGCCTGTAAAATTTCAGCATGGCGCCTGCTCCCTCAGTGGTTCCTGGAGTCCCCCTAGTTCACCCTCTGCAGCTTCCTGTCGGGGGGGAGAAGGGGTTCTGAGGGTCCTCAGTTTATCCCCACTCTCAGGGGCACCAGGGCCTGCCATCCTGGTCTCCTGCTCCACCCCACCCACGGTGCCCCCACTCACTCCTTCCAGGCCACTCCGCCCTCTCCCCTCTGCTTTTGTGGCTTCTGGCTTCTTTCTACCCGATCGCCATCTTAGTGGGACTTGAGGGAAGAGCAGAGTATTTCATCTAAACAGTCTTGACCCCAAATTCTGGGTCCAGGGTGGCTTGTTTGTTGATTTTTGGGGAAAAAAATTTTAGTTATCTGTTTTGTCTTCAGTTTTTGGTTTCAAGTTCACATAGTTTAAGGTTCAAAAGAGTTAAGTAGGGGAAAGTCTCCCGCCACTTCTGTTCCCCAGGCACCCTGTTCTCCACAGAGGCAACCACGGTTATCTTGAGTTTTTCCAGGAAGAAAAAACCAAAAAACAACTGTGCATTTCCAAGCAGATGCTGATATGCACCCCCGCCACCCCACTTCTTTTTCCATGAATACAGCAAACAGTAGGACTGTGCTGGCCCTCAGTGCTTTTCACTGACCATGTTCCGTGTCATTCTGGGGAGAATTATCTGTTGCAACATAAAAAACTTCCTTACTCTCCGCTGCTGACAGATTCTTGTCATTTCTGAGACTGTAGATAGTCTCGTAGGGTTCCCCCCCCTTTTTTTTTTAATTGTTATATCATAAACGATGCTGCAGAAAGGCCAGACAGGCCTTTCACACCTGCGGGGTGAATCTAGCCAGAAGCGAAATTACTGACTCAAGGGTGTGCAACAGAATTACCCTGTCAGCCACGAATGTTCCCAAGGGTTCATTTCCTCCCAGTCTTGCCACCTGGAGGCTATTTCTTTTTTTTTTTTTAATTTATTTATTTGGCTGCACCATGTCTAGGTTACAGCATGTGGGATCTGGTTTCCTGATCAGGGATCGAACCCAGGTCCCCTGTGTTGGGAGCATGGAGCCTTAGCCTCAGGACCACCAGGGAAGTCCCTTCTTTTTTTTTTTTTTTTAAATCTTGTTCCTTTGAGCTCAGGGTAGACTTGAAGAAAAGTTGTGAAATGGGGCAGAGTTCTTGCAGACCTTTCCCTCAACTTCCCCCCATGACAGCATCTTCTCTAAATGTGGTACAGGAAGCAAACCCAGGGAAGGAACACAAGTGCCGTGCTGGTAACACAACCACCCATGGCATTCCCATTTCACCAGTTTCTTCACCAAAGTCCTTATTCTGTCTCCAGATCTCATTCGGTATCCTGAATTAGTTGTCATGTCTCTGTAGTTCCCTTTAATCTGTGACAGTTGCCCGTCTGTCTTTGTCTTCCTTGACCCTTTCGAAGAATACTGGTTAGTTAATTCTGTAGACTGTCCTTTGATCTGAGTTTGTCTGATGCTTTCCCATGACTGGAAAGAAGCGCCACATTTTTGGCAAACATAACACAGAGCCAGTGTGTGCTTCTCCGTGCACTGGTTCAGGGAATTCAGGGTATCAGCCGGATTTCTGGTCATACTAACCTTGGTCACGTGGTCGAGGTAGTGTCTGCTAGGTTTGTCCAGTGTGAAGTTAGCATTTTTCCATTTGTAGTTAATCTAATTTTGCAGTATATACAAGTACCAAGTCATTAAGTCATTGAAATTAATGTAATACTCTATGTCAATTATACCTCAATAAATAAAATGAGAGACTTCTCGGTGGTCAGTGGCTAAGACTCTGTGCTCCCAATGCAGGGGGCCCAGGCTCAATCTCTGGTCAGGGAACTGGATGCCAGTGCTGCAACTGAGACCCAGCATAGCCAAATAAATAAATAAATAAAATTTTTAAAATGAAATAAATCTCTTGGGGAAGACACTCTGAGACTATACAGATATCCTGTTTCTCCTTAGACTTCTGCCCACTAATTTTAGCATCGTCTGTGGATCTTATCTGCGGCAGTTATTATTGTATTTATCCAGTGTTGATTTTCTGTTTCCTTCTTTTATTTGGAAGTCTAACATAGGAAGAGCTGTTCCTCCCTCTTGGGGGCTGTGTTACCAGTCACTGCGGTGAGGGAAAGGGGGTTCACCGAGGACGTGGAGACTGGATCCAGGCCCAGCCTGCCTCCAGCCTGTGGTCTTGGCATTTGTAGGAGCAAAGAGGACCCGCTGGGTATTGCTAACAGCGACCTTGTCTCCCAAGCCTGGAGGAGCACATCCCCGTGTGTTTTCTGTCATCTCCCTGCACCACACCCAGTGAAAACTTTTCAATGCTGAGATTCGGGAGCCTCAGCCCAGGCCTGATTATAACAACGACAACAGCTGCCCAGTATGGAAACCTTCAGCTGGCTCCACAGTCTTGATGGATCTCACACAGCCTATGGGTGAGGATTATTATTAAAGCCTTTTTATAAAGCAGGAGACCGAGGCTTGGACAGGAAGCATCGCTGGGCCTCAACTGCTGCTGAATCCAAGGCTGGCTCTTAAAATAGCAGGTTCCCCTGCAGGAGGGAGCAGAGGGACAGCGTCCCACTTTTATCTCGGCCAGCAGAGGGAGACCGAGACCCAGTGTCCCCTGAGGTCCCTGTTCCTGGAGAGGAGATTTCTCCTCCGTGCTGGGCACCCGCCTAAGAACAAGACAGCTACTCAGTTCACCTGTTAAATTCAGAGCCCCTTTCCACATTGGCCATAGGCAGCTTTCATCATTTCTAAGACCACAGCATCTTCGGGTTCACCTGCAGGAAACGGAAAACACTCCAGCTCTTTTAGAAGAAAGGATGGTTCTCAACATTTTATTATTAATATAAACGTTTCCAAACATACAGCTACATTGAAAGAGGTTTACATTGAATACCCATATACCCACCACAGAGATTCTCCCAGTAGCGTTTTACTGTACTTCCTTTACCACGTTTTGGCCCATTAGCCCGTCCCTCTATCCATCGATTAATCTGTCTTATTTTTGATGCATGTCCAAATAAATTAGGCAGAAAGTAATTTAATACAAAGGATGAGGTTTGCAGAGTCATGGGAAGGGCTAGAAGAAGTGCCTCTTGGCTGGGCTTCCAGGAACGCCACCACAGAACTGACCCACCAGGGGAGCTGCTGCCTCTGACGCTGCCTGCTGGACTTTCGTATTGAAGAGCACACCGATTTAATGCCATCCAGGGGCCAAGAAGCCATCACACCCCTGAAGTTGGTAATAGGACACTGGACGTTCACCTTGGAAAACCTTGAGGTCCCTAACCTACCTTCACCAGCAGAACCCATGCAAAGTTGCAGTTGGGGGACCCTGTCTCTGTAATGTCTCCTTGCAATGTGATGCATCTCATTGGCGGACTCTAACTCATATCCTGGTCTCTCGTGGCCAGGCAGTTGGGGAGGTACCCTTCAGAGCCTTGCAGCCGGTTGGTACAGGAAGGCCCAGTCACCAGGGACTGTCGCAGCACTAATGAAATCATCTGCTTCTGGCAGCTGAGTTATTCCCCACTTATTACCACTCTAAATCTCACTGCCAGGAACATCCTTGAGCCACTACTAGAGAAAACCCTTGCAAAGCAATGAAGAAAAAGAGAAGAAAAAAAAAGCAGTGAAGAGCCAGTGCAGCCAAAACAAAACAAAAAAAAGAGCATCCTTGAATGCCTGTCTTTCCCCCTCCTGGATCTCTTGCCTCTCTGGTGCTAGGAGGAAGACCAGCAGACTGGCCTGCAGCTCAGGAGAATCATGAGGAAGGAGAAGGTACAGAGAGAAGTTTCTGCACCATCTTATGGTTCGTGAACTCAGCAAACTGGGGCCTTCGGCTCAGCCTGTTCACTTGCTTAGGGAAAGAAATTTTCCTTGCCACCACATGCTTCATCTTCCCTAGCTATCAGCCTTCACCCTCCAGCTAGAGCTGGAAACCTCTCTCATTGGGTCTGTTTTGCAGACAAGGAGCCCCAGACCAGGAATCTGTGGTCCGTAACTTAGAATCTTGGAGAGAGGAGACCCCTGGTGACTCCAGGCCGTGTCCTCAAAGTGAAGGTTCAGGAGGAAGGGGAGGAGTGAGGGGAGGGGACGCTGCCCTCCCAGGCCCGGACGCTCTTCCTGTAGTATTTCCTGCAGTTGTCCTGCTCTGATTTGGCATTGTCCCCGGAGATGAGCCGGAACTCCGTCTCAACGGAGCAGCTCTGATGGAAGGAGTGGCAGAGCCCACAGCCCTCTCGGTGCCCTCCCTGGGATCCAGGGCCGCACTGCCTCCGCTGGTCAGCTGTGCATCGCCTGGGGGCCAGGGACAGCTCAGCCTGGGCAGAGCTGGGAGGCGGGGCTCCCTGCTTGGGGGCGTCTTGGCCCCCTCTCCTCTTCACTCTAGTTCAGCTTTTATCCCCCTTTCTGGGGACTGCCCTCATCTCCTGTGGTATTTGTCGACTTCACCCAGCTAACATCCGCTGCTCTTCCTTCCTGGCTGGCTTAGTCTGTTCTGTTCTATTTTATATTCTTCTGTTTTTTGTTTTTTTTTTTTGGCCACACCATGTGGCATGTGGGATCTTAGTTCCCCAACCAGGGATTGAACCCACATTTCCTGCATTGGAAGGTGGATTCTTAACCGCTGGACTGCCAGGGAGGTTCCCTCTTAATTTTTAATGACTTTATTGAGGTATAATTGACACACCATAAACTGCACATATTTAAAGTATACAACTTAAAAAAAAATAAAATATACAACTTGATAAGTTCTGACAAACGTGTACACCCGTGAAACCATCACCACAGCCTAGACAGTGAACATAGCCGTCACCCCAGGGTATCCCCGTGCCCCTCCCAGCCCCTGCCTGCAACTCCCCGATCCCCAGGCAACCACTGATCTGTTGGAGAGCAGCTTGCATTTTCTAGAATTTTATGTAATTGAAGTTACTCAATGTGAATTAAAATGTTTTTACTTTAAAGAGACACTGGTTACCACACACCGAATTGATTTTGCAGCTTATGATCATAGATCTGCAGTTTACAACCCCTGCTTGGAAGGCTGTCATACCCACAACCCACCTCACATTCACCGCCCTTCAGAAGATCCTGGCCTTCACACCTCCGGTCCCTATACTCACCCTGGGTTCTTGGCTCAGGGAGGGCAACCTGTTAAGAGAATGGCCACAGCAGGAGGCAGAGGAGAGAAGAGTGAGGACTGACTGGGTCCAGGGGGTCCCCAGCGGGGCAGTTACTGGAGAAGATGATGTGTCAGGTCCTCCTGCTAGAGTGGACCCTTGGCCCCATTAACTGGCTGCTGGCGGGGCCCACCACCCTCTGGGGTTTCTCCTGGCTGGTGCCCACTGACTCTGCAGCAACAAAGCTTCCCGAGAAAGATCCAAAGTCTCCTCAGATACTTCATGATTAACTTCCCAAGAACCTGTCTTGCCCATGAAGGTTATTCAAGTGATCTTATCACATGGCCATAAAACTTTAGGTCATCAAATGGTGTCATGCACCACTCACGTGCCTCTGGCCCTAATAGTCACCCATAAAGTCCCCTCCTGGTGAGTCCCAGCGGTCCCGCAGATCAGCCCCTCAGGAGTGGCTGGTGTTCAGGGTGCACCCCTGGAACTGAATGCGGAACAGGTCCCTGGCTAGCAGTTGAAAGAAGCTCCCTGCTAAATGGTCCCAGCCTGTGGGGGTTAGCATGCATTCCTCTGGACTCCAAATCTTTTGATAAACCCATACATACTTCCTTTCTTGGAGAAGAAGGTGATAAATTCCTAGAATCAGAACTGTGAGTCAGTGTTTTCGTTTTCTTCCAATAAATACCCAGGAGTGGGATTGCTGGATCATATGGTAGTTCTATTTTTAATGTTTGAGGAACCTTCATACTGTTCTCCATGGTGGCTGCACCAACTTAACTATCCCAACTTAACTGTCCACGAGTTCCCTTTTCTCCAAGTCCTCACCATCATTTGTTATTTCCTGTCTTTTTTATAATAGCCATTCTCATAGGTATGATAGCTCATTGTGGTCTTGATTTGCAGTTCTCTGATGATTAGTGAGTATAATAGCTCATTGTGGTTTTTGATTTGTAGTTCTCTGATGATTAGTGACGTTGAACATCTTTTCATGTACCTGCAAGCCATCAGTATATCCCCTTTGAAAAAATGTCTGTTCAGATCCTCTGCCAGTTGAATTGTTTGGTTTTTCTGTTGTTGAATTAAATGAGTTCTGTATATATTTTGGATATTAACCCTTTATCAGATATATGATTTGCAGATATTTTCTCCCATCCCATATGTTACCTTTTCTTTTTGCCTATGGTTTTTTTTTTTTTTTTTTTTTTTACTGTGCAGAAGCTTTTTTAGTTTGACTTGTTTATTTTTGCTTTTGGTGTCAAATCCAAAAAATCATTGCCAAGACTTATGTTAAAGAGCTTACCACTTGTTTCTTCTAGGAATTTGATGGTTTCAGGTCTTACAGTCAGGTATTTAATCCATTTTGAGTTAATTTTTGTATGTGGTGTAAGATGTGTGCATGCTAAGTCGCTTCAGTTGTGTCCAACTCTTTGCGATCCTATGGACCATAGCCTACCAGGCTCCTCTGTCCATGGAATTCTCCAGGCAAGAATACTGGAATGGTTTGCCATTTCTTTCTTCAAAGGATCATCCCAACCCAGGGGTCAAACCTGCGTCTCTTATGTCTACTGCATTGGCGGGCAGGTTCTTTACCACTAATGCCACCTGGGATAGTGGTACAATTTCATTCTTTTACATATGGTTGTCTGGTTTTCTCAGTGTCTTTTATTGAAGATAATATTTCTTCATGATTCAGTCTTGGAAGATTGTATGTTTCTAGGCATTTATTCATTTCTTTTAGGTTGTCCAATTTGTTGGCATATAATTGTCTGTAGTACTCTCTCTTGATCCTTTGTATTTCTGTAGAATCAGTAATAACTTCTTCATTTCTGATTTTATTTGATTTCTCTCTCTTTGTTGGTCAGGCTAGCTAAAGATTTATCAATTTTGTTTATATTTTCAAAGAACTGGCTCTTGGTTTCATTGACCTTTTATATTGTCTTTTTAGTTTCTGTTTCATTTATTTCTGCTCTGATATTTGTTATCTCCTTCCTTCTATTACCTTTAGGCTTCATTTGTCCTTCTTCTAGTTCCTTGAGGTATAAAATTATGTTGTATATTTGATATTTTTCTTGTTTCTTGAGGTAGGTGTTTATCACAATGAACTTCTCTCTTAGAACTGCTTTTGCTGAATCCCATGAGTTTTGGTATGGTGTATTTCATTTTCATTCATTTCAAAGTATTTTTTATTTCTCCATTGACCCATTGTTTGTGCAATACATGTTAAATCTCCACGTATTTGTGAATTTTCCAGTTTTCTTGTAATTGATTTCTAGCTTCATACCAGTATGGTCAGAAAAGATACTTGACATGATTTCAGTCTTCTTGTTAAGGCTTGTTTTGCGGCCTAACACATGATCTATAATTGGAGAATATTCCATGTACACGTGAGACTTGAGAAGAATGTGTTTTATGTGACTTTTGGATTGAATATTTGGCTTAGAGAAGTCTTTTAAATGTATTTGTGTTTTCAAAATTACATTACTTACTAATGTTGTCAAAGGAACATGAGTACTTAAAGAGTCAAATACATCTATGATTTATGATAAAAAGAGGAAAACTCAACTGTCTTCTTTTCTACGTCAGTTCCTGTTCCCCAGTTTAACAGTTTAATTTTATCTCTTTTATTGTATTTACCACTGCATTTTCTTTTTTTTTCCCAATTATTTTTACTAGTTGGAGGTTAATTACTTTACAATATTGTAGTGGTTTTTGCCATACATTGACATGAATCAGCCATGGATTTACATGTGTTCCCCATTCTGAATCCCCATCCCATCCCTCTGGGTCATCCCAGTGCACCAGCCCCGAGCACTTGTCTCATGCATCCAACCTGGACTGGGATCTGTTTCACACTTGATAATATACATGTTTCGATGATGTTCTCTCAGATCATCCCATCCTCACCTTCTCCCAGAGTCCAAACATCTGTTCTATACATCTGTGTCTCTTTTTCTGTCTTGCATATAGGGTTATTGTTACCATCTTTCTAAATTCCATATATATACATTAGTATACTGTACCACTGCATTTTCAAAAATTGTTTTCCCTCTTAGAACTGCTTTTGCTGATTCCCATGAGTTTTGATATGTTGTATTTCATTTTCATTCATTTCAAAGTATTTTTTAAAATTTCTCTTTCAATTTCTTCATTGATCCATTTGTTGTGCAATATATGTTGCTTAATTTCCTTTAAAATTTAAAAATAGAACTATATACAACCCAGCAATTCCACTCCTAGGCATATATCTGGAAAAAACAGAAACACTAATTTGAAAAGATACATGCACCCAGTGTACATAGCAGCACTTTACAATAGTCAAGACATAGGAACAACCCAAGTGCCCATCAACAGACTATTGTGATTTTGCTGGGAAGAAGGGGGACCTCAGTTCTTGTCTTCTTTGAAGGAAGAATTTAGCAAAGAGACTAAGACTGTGAAACAAAAATAAAGCATTTATTAGAAGCAAAGTATGTGTGGAAGAAAACACAGGGGAGCTCAGAGTGAGCCGTGTGTCAGTAGGAGAGATGAGGGCCGCTTGTATCCGGGGGTCTCTGGGTTGCCTCTGGCACCATCTTGTCCGTGTCCGTCTCTGGTGACTCAGGGTCCTCCCCAGTGTGTGTGCGTCTCTCAGCCAAGATCAGTTCCAACGTGAAGGTTTCTGGGAGGTTGGCAGGACAAATTATGGGCTGGTGTCTCCTCCCTCCCTTTTTGTCTCCCCTCCCTGAGGACCTTTTCTGCAGTGTGTCAGGCAGGGAAATCCCCTTAACCACAAGAATTAGAAGAATGTGGTTGCTTTGGCTTTTACCCGATCAAGGCCCAGTAGTCCTGATGGTACCTTATGTCTCCAAGTATCAGCCAGGAGACCATTTGGAGCTGTTCAACCTGGGGCCCCATCTATCTCCTGCCTCAGTTGGATTAAAGGATGTGAGATATATATCTAATATGTGTGTGTGTGTGTACGTATACATACATACATACATATATAGAGAGATGTGTGTGTGTGTGTGTGTATATATAATGGAATGTTACTTGGCCATAAAAAGTAAATAGTGCCATTTGCAGCACCATGGATGAACCTAGGGAGTATTATGCTTAGTGAAATAAGTCAGACAGAAAGTAAAATACTATTTGATATCACCTATATGTGGAATCTAAAAAATAATACAAATGAATGTATATGTAGAACATAAGCAGACACACAGATACAGAAGACAAACTTGTGGTTACCAAAGAGGAAAGGAAGGTGGGAAGGGACCGATCAGGGGTGTATCTGTTTATCTGTTAATCTGGGATTAACAGATACAAACTACATGTAAGGTAGATAAGCAGCAAGGATTCACTGTGTAGCACAGGGAATTATACACGTTGTCTTGTCATAATCTGTAATAGAGTATAGTCTGCGAAAAGACTATCACTATGCCGTACACCTGGAACTCTTGTCCACAACACGTAATATATTCACAATATTGTAAATCAGCATACCTCAGTTCAGAAGAAGTGAAGGTTGCAGTGTGCCACCATGGCATGATGTCAAAAATTCCAGCAGAGTGACTAAGGGCAGATGAGCAGGTTAGGCCAATCCTGCCTTTCTCTTGGCTAAAGCGACCTGTGAAATTCTCTCCTCCTTGGGAAGGGCAGCATTCTTGACTCCTGAGAGATAGGATAAACATCAAGCTCTATTTAAGATATAAACTTCAAAACAGACAAGTATGTTTGGACAAAACTTGGATGCTTATAGTGACATTAAATACAGTAAATTTGAGGACACCTGAAGGAAAGATGAGCCTCATCCACTCATTAAACATTGCCTGAGTGCCTTCTCAATGCCAGGTGCTGGACTGGGCATTTCTGGGAACCTGCCCTTCAGTCTAGCCTCCAGGCAGTGACAAAGGAGTTCCCCATGAAGCAGGGAGAATTTGCCAGAGGCCTCAAGAAACTTGAAAACAGTGAAACCAGCATTTTTGGTGAAAGGTCAAACAAGCCTGAGTGAAACTGATTTCTGTAACCATTTTAGAAGCAAGGAGTTCTACACCCATATTTAAAGAAAAAAAAATTCAACCTAGAATAAACAGTGTCATGATAAGGAAGCCTGGGGAGCTTCGGGAGCCGAGAGTAGTGTTTGATGCAGCCTAGCTATCAGAGAGGTGTCTTCCTCTAGGAAGAAGAGACACTCCAGCTGAGACCTAAAAACGAATTGGGCACAGTGGGAGAGGAGGAGTGGGGGATGGTATCACAGGCAGAGGTGAACTCAGGTGTGAGATGAAAGGGCGAGCAGAGTGGGCCTGCGCCCAGCCCTTGCAGAGTGACCCAGTGGGGGAGACAGATCTGTCACCAGTGACACCCAGGATTGATCAGGGCTGGGATGTAGGAGCCCAAGGAGCTGAGGATGCCCCGAGGGGTCTTAGTCCTGAAGAAGGAGACACCTGAGACACATCTTGAAGAACAACTAGGAGTTAGCAGGCATTTCATAGAGAAAAATCAACAAAGTCAAAAGATGGTTCTTTGAAAAGGTTAATACTACTCAAGGGGAAAGACAAATTTCCATTAAAAGGGATGAAAGACGAAAGATGAATTCAGATCCTAACTCTAGGATGACAAGAGTATATCATGATCAACTGTAGCCCCAAAATTTGGCAATGTAGAGGAAATGGACAGTTTCCTTGAAAAACACAATTAACAGTATTGACTCAAGAAAAAATAGAAACTCTGAATAGCCCTTTATCTGTTAGGGACATTGAATCTATAATTTAAAACCTTCCCCTTAAAGAAAATCGCAGGCCCAGATGGCTTCAGTGATAAAATTCTTCCAAACATTTAAGAAAGAAACGAGGTCATTACCCAAACTCTTCTAAATAATAGAGAAAGGGGAACACTTCCTTATTCATTTTATGAGTCGAATGAGATACTGATGCCACAACCTAACAAGGTCATTATAAGAAAGAAAACTTTTGGGCCAAGATCCTTCTAAACATGGATTCAGATATCCTGAACAAAAATGTTAGCAAGTAGAATCCAGCACTGTATAAGAAATATAATACGTTATAACCTAGTGGTATTTATTCCAAGACTATAAGGCTGGTCTAGCATTTGAAAAGCAGTCAAATATGTGGGGGCCTAGTTTTGGACAGTCTGTTCTTTCCCAGTCCTCTATTTGTCTGTCCTTGTACCACTACTGTCTTGTCTTAATTACTTTAGCTTTGTAGTTAGTCTTGAAATCTGATTGTGTAAATCTTCAAACTTTGATCTTCTTTAAAATTTTCTGTTCTTAGGACCTCTGCATTTCCTGTAAATTTTAGGGTCAGCTTGTCCCTAACAACAAAATACTTCATTAAGATGTGTGTTGAAAAAAAAAAAGATGTGTGTTGGGATTGTCTGGGTTATGCAATGCCCTGTGATTCAGCAGTTTCATTCCTGGGAAACCTTCCTACTGTAGGCTCCCTGAGTGTCCATCCGCGGGGTGTGGGTGAATGAACTGTTCAGTCAACACAGTGGATGAACTGAATGCATGGCAACACCATGAATCTCACATATTGTTGAACAAAAGAAGTCAGAACAGAAAGAGTGATAGAGTGATCTATCACAAGGAAGACAGAATAGGATTTAAGGGAACATATCATCTATCATAAGAGGTCAGAATAGTGATTTTAGGAGTACCGACTGGAAGAGGGCCATTTGGAGTGTGGGAATGTCCTAGATCTTGATCTAGGTGATGCTTACATATTACAGAATTATCCAGCTCTTGGGGGAGAATGGGTACATGTGTATGTATGGCTGAGTCCCTTCACTGTTCACCTGAAATTATCATAACATTGTTTGTTAATCAGCTACACCTCAATACAAAATAAAGATTTTTAAAAAATTATCTAGCTCTGCAGTTAACACTTGTGTACTTTGTGTAAGTTATATTTCACTAAAAAGGGAAAAAAAGAATGGATTGGGGGGGGGTCACTGCAGAGAAAGTTATTTATATAACTCAACTGTATCATCACTGTGTACCAGCCCCAGCCAAATGGAAAATGGAGTTTAAAATACCATGAATAATAATGGCAAAACTATTAGTACCTAGGAATAAATAAAATTAGAGAAGTGCAAGGCTGGCAGAAAGAATGGGAGGCTAAGTGGAGAGAGAGACACACTCATGGATTGAAAGACTCAGTGCTGGGAAGATGTCACTGTCCTAAACATGATCTGTAGATTTGGGGATTCCAACCGAAGTCTAGGACAGTGGCTTTCAGCCTTTTGCCCATGTTCCAGTTGCACACACAGTCACATAGTCCCACGCAAAACAGGAATAAACGTTTTGTGAAACAGCCCTTGCCCTGAGTACATAAGATTGGCTTGGATGTTTTATATTCTTTTTTGTTGTTGTTATATCGATGAGCTTGGTCTTTTGTTGTTGTTTTAGTTCCACATGTAAGTGAGATCATAGGGTATCTGTCTTTCTCTGACCACTAGGGTGATGCCTGCAGGAAGGGGTACCCCTTCCAGGGCCCTAGAGGGTGCCCTTTTCTAACACCTGTAAATGCGTTGTCCGAGGAGGCACACATGCTGACAAAGTGAAAGACTTCATTGGGAAGGGGCACCTGGCTGGAGAGCAGAAGGGTGAGGGAACCCAGGAGGGCTGCTCTGCCACGTGGCTCACAGTCTCAGGTTTTACGGGGATGGGATTAGTTTCCAGGCTGCCTCTGACCAATCATTCTGACTCAGGGTCCTTCTCGGTGGTTCGTGCATCGCTTAGCCAAGATGGATTCCAGCGTGAGGGTTTCTGGGAGGTTGGCAGGATATATCATCTCCTCCCTCCTCCATTGGCTTCCCAGGTGGCGCTCGTGGTAAAGAACCCGCCTGCCAATGCAGGAGGCATAAGCAACTTGGATTCAGTCCCTGGAGGAGGGCACGGCAACTCCCTGTAGTATTCTTGCCTGGAGAATCCCATAGACAGAGGAGTCTGGCGGGCTATAGTCCATGGGGCCACAAAGGGTCAGACATGAATGAAATGACTTAGCACTCACCCTCCTCCTTGGGCTCCTCCTGAATTCTGGGTTAATTTTACAAGACATGCTGTGGGCGGGCATATCCTCCCTCCTCTGGTCCCTTCTGAATTCTCCAGGTTAGTACTTAGCAGCAGTACCTCATTCTTTATCAGGACCTCCTGTTGCAATACAGGTCATGCAAGTGGTTATCATCATACGTGACCAGGGTCAGTCACCAGTTCCCTAAAAATTACATTCTTGCTTATACTTTTAATGATAGTTTGTGCAACCACACTGATCTCATGACCCACTTATGAGATACGCAGTTTGAGAACTGTCATTCAAGAGAAAGTCAAGTCATCCTAGAAAATCATTGTCCACCTGAGAGCAAACTGCCATGTGCTCCATGGAGTAAGAGGAGAGAAGCTGGCTGACCTTGATCCTGAGGACACATCAAGGCATCCAGACCCCTCTGCCAGCCGGCCCTACCCTGACACAGCCCATCACAGTGACTCCTTTCTAGCGTAGTCACGTCTCACCGAACAGTGTCTTCATGATTGTTGCCTTGTATGTGCCATTTATTTTCATTTTTCTGACTAGTCTGATGCACAGAGGGCAAGGGACTGTACTATGGCCCCTGAACAGCTAGTGTGTTAAACCTTGACCTGAGAAAGAATGGTCTGGCCTAGGGAGATCGGGGGGGTGCGCAGTGGAGAGGGGAAGAGGGGCTGCTGGCTTCCTCCTCGGCCATGTTGGGAGCCAAGGGAGATGGTGAGAAGAGTGCAAATATAAGAATAAAATATATATTACAAATCACTTGTAGGAATGGGGGCAGAGGGGCCAGGGAAAGATGAGGTGCTCATCTCTTACGGTGTGACTGGGGGACCAATAGGAAATACAAAAGATATCATTTCTGTTGTGTTAGAATACAACATTTTCAAACACCTGGAGCATCCTTTCTTTGAAGTATTACCAAAATCCACATACTTTTGTGATTTGGTGCCTGCCGTTGCCCAGTTTATAAGAAAAAAAAAGAAGAGCAAGTTCTTCTTTTACAGTCAAAATTTTGTGTTGTCCCTTTTTGTCCTTGAAATTATACTTACAGTTTCGTTCCCTGAAGAATTCTGTCTAATGAATGATGTATCAGCAACCAAAATATGTACAGAAATTCAAATTTGAATGTTTAATTTCCTGTGTAAGGTTCTAAATGTTAAAATGTTTTCTTCTGGTTTGAATTGCCTTTAAAATTATTGGTCCAAAAAATAAAATTATTAATCCACAATTAATTAAAACATTTTATGTGTTCTACATTTTCTGGATAATTATTAAACATTAAAAGTAAAATGAGAGGTAGGAAAATGAATCTCCAGATGAGCCAGAAAACAGGGCATCACCACCAGTAATCCCAAGTATCCTTGGGTGAATGTTAACTGTCACATGAGTGAGTCAGGGTTCAGCATCCATTCTGCCTTGGTTTCTAAGACTCAAATGCTGAGAATCTTCCTTCACAAAGAAACAGCTAGGCAAGGAAGTTTTTTGTTCCAGCAGCATCAGTCAGCTCTGAGCTTCTTCTAGGATATGTGCCCAGAACCTCAACGTGAGGAGCTCCGTCTTCAGGGTCGATGAAGATCTAGGCTGGAAGCCAGACTTGCAGAGGATTGGGCACCCTGTGCTCACAGTCGCTTAGCATCCATTCCCACATTTCAGCTGCCCTTTCTTTGGATCCAGGAGGCCCCCCACCCCCCACCCCGCCACTGCATTTGGGGAAGATCTGGAAAGAAAGGTTTCTGCCTTTCTCAAGTGGGTGGGATGATGGTACCCAGGGAGGTGGCTTGAGAGACAAGCAGGAGCTAAGCTTTCAGCAGTTGACCCTTTCTTTACACCTCCTGGGACTTTGTGCCCTGGGAGCTCCTAGTCACCTTCTAGGAGCTTGGTCCCCAGTCTTAGAACCTCCCCTCTGGGGCACAGTTTCTCATTCCTGGCCCCTTGCCAGAATCTTCTGGGAGATTTATTTTTATTTATTTATTTATTTTTTTCGGGGGGGGGGAGATTTAAAGGATGCCCTCAGGGTCACCCCAAGAGGGGTGACTGGCGTTCCTCAGACCAGGCCAGGGGCAGGGTCTTCTTTAAAGCACCCCCTTGGTGATTCTGGCGGCTGTGTCCCCAATTCTCCGACCTAGAAACTGAGACGTGGGGGGTGGGGGTGGCAGGGGGCCCCCGAGCGCACGACCTGACCCCTCTCTTCCCCCGCAGTGTACCACTGGGTGGAGATGCGGACCAAGATGCGCATCATGGGCTTCCGGGGCACGGTCATCAAGCCGCTGAACGAGGAGGCGGCCGCCGAGCTGGGCGCAGAGCTGCTGGGCGAGGCCACCATTTTCATCGTGGGCGGCAGCTGCCTGGTGCTGGAATACTGGCGCCACCAGGCGCAGCAGCGGCGCAAGGAGGAGGAGCAGCGCGCCGCCTGGGAAGCCATGCGGGACGAGGTGGGCCACCTGGCGCTGGCGCTGGAGGCCCTGCAGGCGCAGGTGCAGGCGGCGCCGCCCAAGGGCGCCCTGGAGGAGCTGCAGGCGCAGATGCGAGACGTGCGCGCCCAGCTGCACGCGGGGGACCCGCCGTCCACACCCGGGGCCGCATCCACGTCCCAGGCAGTGTCCTCACCCAAGAAGTAGGAGCTTGCTGAAGCCTGAACTTGGACGTGGCCTTGTGTGCCCTGATGTGGCCTTCTCCCTGAGTTACCCCTGCCTGTGCTGGCCCAGGGGAAACCACCAGGATGTGGATGGATGGAACTTGGCTTAGGTCACCCTCCTGCTGACCCCTGATACTTCCTTCCTACTGTGACCAGCGGCCCCTCCAGCCTCTGACTCAGGTGGTGCAGTCCGCAGTGCTCAACTCTCCCACCCACTCAGAACTGCGCAGACCCAGGGCCCAGCCAGCAGGACAGCAGGCTCACTCCTCTGGCAGAAGACCTGGAACCGGACTTGAGCCAGATCAACCTGTCAGCCCCCATTTATGATGATCAGTGTTAGGTTTCCCTGGGACGCTCATCCTTGACACCAGAATACCTCCTTCCCTTTGTCAGGTGGCGCCAACCATTGTGAGGAAATGTGTCTTTCAATGTGCTTCTGCCTCCCTCACCTTCCAAGGTGGGCTCTCTCGGCATCACTCCTCTCTTTGAGGGGAAAAAACAGGGGATCTTGGCTTACAGTTGATCCGCCAAATATTATATCTTTCCCCTTAACCTGATCCATGGTCTCTTCCCCTGAGACACTCAAATGGAATTTTCCAACAGAACCAACCGCCACCCCCTTCCTTCAGTCTAGGGCACAACCCGCTGGAATGGCTGTGCGGGGCCTTCTAGCAGTGCTCTGCCACTCCCACTGCTGGTGGAAGATTCGGTCCTGCCAATGGCTGGTCTGGCCTGTCTTGCAGTCTGAGCCCTCTGCTTACCTGTCCTCAGAGTCCCAGGCCTTTCCTGATGTGTCCTTTCCTGCCTTCCCACCGTCTTCTGCAGTGGCATCGCTCAGGGGACTGCCCGCCATGGATTGGATGACCACATCCTCGTGTTCCATCAGATCTGTAGATCTGTGTGCTCTTGCTCTCCTCTCATGGGGCTGTGGTCCAACAGCCCCTCTTCACACAGCGTTACCGTCCTGCCTCCAATCCCCAAGTCCCACCTCCATCCCACTGGGCTTGGCTACCAGTTATTACCTTTGTTATTAGTTTCCAGGACTGCCATAACAAATTACCACGAACTCGGTGGCTTAAAGCAACAGGAGTTTAGGGACTTCCCTAGTGGTCCAGGGATTAAGGCTCTGCGCTTGTAGTGCAGGGGGCACAGGTTCAGTCCCTGCTTGGGGACTCCACAGGCTCCCTCCCTCCACAGGCTCTAGGGGAGGATGCTTCTTGCCTCTTCAGCTTCTGTGGCCTCAGTCACCCCTGGGCTTGTGGCCATATGTCCCCAGCCTCTGCCTCCACCTTCCCCTTCTCTTCCTCCCTGTCTCTTTGTGAAGACTCCCGGCATTGGATTTAGGGCTCACCCTAAATCAAGGATGATTTCACATCAAGATCCTTGACTTAATTACATCAAAGACTCTTTGCAAATAAGGTCCCATAACTTCCTGGGTGAGGCAGCCCAGGCGTACGTTGGGACTCCTGCCAACCCCGTGGGACATTTGGGGAAGCACGAGGGTGAGAGGAGCAGTCCGGGAACCATCGTTCACAACGTGGCTTCTCTTCCAGGACTCACCTCTGAAGCGGGAGGGGTCTGGGCCCCACCAGGCAGCATTCAGTCTTTCAGGCTGTTGCTGTTGTTTAGTTGCTAAGTCGTGTCCGACTCTTGCGACCCCATGGACCATAGCCCACCAGGCTCCTCTGTCCATGGGCTTTTCCAGGCAAGAACACTGGAGTGGGTTGCCATTTCCTTCTCCAGGGGATCTTCCTGACCCAGGGATCAAACTTGTGTCTCCTGCATTGGCAGGCAGATTCTTTACTACCGAGCCACCTGGGAAGCCCCTTTCAGTCTGTAGATGTTGCTTACTTAAAGGAGCCCTGGAGTGAGGAAGTCAGCTGAAGGATGTTTGAGAATCATGCGCTGATCTCCAGAACAGGTACAAGGCTTATTAAAATTAGAAGAGAAGCAAGAAGAAAGATGAGAGGGAGGTGGACCACTCGGGGAGGGGGCAGAGATCTCTACACAATAGCGAAAGGAGGGGGTGCAATTCTATCAGAACAGCCCCCCATTACACCCAGGATCTTAGCATTTGACGAATGAGGTGAGACCCATTCCACCTGTTTGCTAGCAGCTGTAGGTGGAGTGGGAGGGGCCAGCTTTCTCTCCCTTCCTCTCTCACCTCATTTCCCCAGGGGAGTGAAAACCATCTGGACACAAGACCTACCCAGATAGAAAACCAAGAAGCTGGGGTTCTGAGACAGCATTTTAATTCCTTCTAGAAGAGCCTCCACTGATGTAGAGGGAGCTGAGGAGGTGGGCCCAGGCAGGGATCCTTTTAAAATGGGAAGTGACTTGAGTGGGTTAAATGATGAAGAAGGCAAGAGACCGAGCTGGCACGGCATGATGGAGTGGTTGATGGAGCCAGGTGAACCTGTTTCCATGGTTACCTCTGGTGGGGGTGGGGTGGGGCCACCCTGGCACTGACACATCTCTGGAGCGGGGTTTCTGGAGGCCAGGGACTGTAACTGCCCTCCCCACATCACGTCAGTGTCAGTGACATCAGTGTCAGTGACCTCTCTTGTCAGTTAGATGCGGTCATTATCAGGGTGGTGGTGGTGGTTTAGTTGCTAAGTCATGTCCGACTCTTGCACCCCGTGGACTGTAGCCCGCCAGGCTCCTCTGTTCATGGGATTCTCCAGGCAAGAATACTGGAGTGGGTTGCTTGCCATTTCCTTCTCCAGGAGATCTTCCTGACCCAGGGATAGAACCCTGGTCTCCTGCACTGCAGGCAGATTCTTTACCAACTGAGCTACAAGGGAAGCCTCTGGTGGAGTTAATTACTGAGTTCCAGTTAGGCGCGGGGCACTGTTCTAAGTGCTTCACATAGTCGGCATAACATTATTTTCTTTGTTTCCTTGATGAGGAAGCTGAGGCACAGAGAGGGAACGTCACCTACCCAGGGTCACACAGGAGGGGAAGAAGCAGAGGTGGGAAGAGAAAACGGGCAGTCTGGGTTGGAGCGCCTATCCCCTGCGCCACCCTGACCCTGATATAGTGCTGCTCTCACATCTCCGACTCTGAACTCAGCCCTGACGCATACTCATGTGTGGCGAGACTTTGTGGGGTGTAGCCGCTTCACCCACTGCGTGTGGGTGGGGTCAGCGCATGTGAGGGGAAAGAATCGCCCCCAAAACGCACAAGACCAGAGGATGGCTCATCGCTCTGGTTTCCTGCTAGCTAAAATTTTGTATCTATTTGTGACTTGGGAAAAGGGGTTAGAATAAATTTGTAATTCAAATTGGGTGTCTTCAAGTTGGTGTATTTTTTCCCCCACATTTAAAAATCCCTGTTAACTTTAGAAAAGCTGTCCTTCGTTTATTCTTTCATTCAAAGAACTGTCACCGAGGGAATTGCCTGGTGGTCCAGTGGTTCGGACTCTGCGCTTCCACTGCATGGGGCAGGAGCTTGATCCCTGGGTGTTGCCGCGCCTGACCAACAAACAAAAAACTGTCACCAAGGCGCCCACCATGTTCCTCACCGTGTTCTGTGCAGAGCTGGTGTCCCAGCCATGAAGGAGACAGCCCCAACCCTACCGCCCAGGGGCTTACAGTCCAGTGTTTCTCTTCCAGTGTTATCTGCCCTGTGGTTTATTTGGGAAGGAGGCCCTCCTCCCCTCCTGAGGAGGGCTGTAAGCCATAAGAAGCAAATTCTTCAACAGTGGCTCACAAAAGCCTCATCCGGTGTCCTGAGGACTCTGCCTCTCCCATCTGCTGGCAGGCCCTGTTGACCCCCATGTTAGTTTCCCCGTTGCGCAGGCCCTTGCCTGGGGAGAGTCACCCCAGGAGAAAATGGACTTCCTAAAGCCCCCACCTGACCCCCTGGCCCATCACTGAGCTGGCCACTGTGATGCTGTGGGCCAGGCTGGGGTCCCCCAGCCCCATAGGCAGAAGGAGAGGAGAAGCATGTCCAGAGGAGGGTGGAGAGGGCACCATCTACCCGCTTACTGGACAGATGTTTACTGCGCTCCTGGCTGCATTCTATCTAGTAGCTGGGAGTCAGCCAGGGACTAGACAAGGTTGCCGCTACCACGGAGCCATCAGCTAGTGCGGGGACGTGGACAGTAAAGGAAAACAACTAGGGTCTTCCCTGGTGGCTCAGTGGTAAAGAATCTTCCAATGCAGGGGATGTGGGTTCGATCCCTGGGGGTGGGGTGGGGACTGAGATCCCACATGTCTTGGGGCAATTAAGCCCGCGAGCCACGACTACTGAGCCCACGTGCCACAGCTAGAGAGCTGTATACTGCAACGAAGACCCAGCGCAGCCAAAAACAGGAAGGAAGAAAGAAGAAGAACTAATCCCTGTCTGGGTGATGAGGGCTGAGAAGAAAGTTTCAGGAGTAATGGAGATGGGGATGTAAATCGGCTGGTCAGGGAGGAGATGCGAGGATCCCTGTTGGCAGCCGCCAGAGTGAGAAAGGGTTAATAGGCCCTGCAACGGTGTGGGGTCTGCCTCTTCCTGGTCCTGCAAGAGGCTCTGCTACAAGAACAGAGCTGGGGTCAGCCTGGCGCTGCCTGTCTTTGGGAATAAAGATTTATTGGAATCCAGCCACGCTCATTTGTTTATGTCTTTTTATGGCTGCTTTTGCACGGCGATGGCAGAGTTGAGTCATTTGTAAAAAATACCATTTTGCCTTCAAAGATGCAAATATTTACTATTTGGCCCTTTACATAAAAAAGAGTTTACTGACCCCTGGAACAGAGTAAGCCAGGGAAGAAGGATGGGCAAAGGGCTCAAGAGGACAAAGTCTGGCCCCCTTGCCTCAGCTGGCACAACTCTGGAGGGGCCAACCAGCTCCGACAGCCCCATCCGGTCAGCTCCTACGCCCCTCTGCCTGGTCCTGCTTCCATCACTCTTCCAGTCCCCACCCACGGGAGCTACTCCCTGGAGACGCCGCAATAACCCTGCCGTTCTCAGATTGCAGAGTCTCCATCTCAATCTACAGCAGCAAGGTGAAATAAGACCTATATTTTACATAATACACCATATATATGTATAATAATTCACAACTCACCCTCTATGATGGATAAACATTGTGTAATTCCTGCATTATGTGACATAGCATATAATGGTATATAAAAACATTTTATGTAATATGTCACATACCACTATATATTTTGTGTGTGTTTGTGTGTAGAATTTATCATTGCAATGAACATTTCAGTAATTTACCCTTAATATGTGCCGTGTAGTCTGATATCTCCTGTTTTATTGTGTTGCATTTAGAAAAACTACAGATAAATATGTATCATATACCTAATATGTATCATAAACATAAAATCCATCATATCATAAAACACATGTATGTTAATATCATGTGTTATATAAGGTAGAGCGCTGAAGAATTAATGCCTTTGAACTGTGGTGCTGGAGAGTCCCTTGGACAGCAAGGAGATCAAACCAGTCAATCTTAAGGGAAATCAACCCTGAATATTCATTGAAAGGACAGATGCTTAAGCTGAAACTCCAGTATTTTGGTCATCTGATGAGAAGAGCTGACTCATTGGAAAAGTCCGTGATGCTGGGAGAGATTGAGGGCAGAAAGAGAAGAGGGCGTCAGAGGAAGAGATGGCTGGATGGCATCTCTGAAGCAGTGGACGTGAAGCTTGAGCAGACTTCACCGGAGATGGTGATGGGCAGGGAGGCCTGCGTGCTGCAGTCCATGGGGCCGCAAAGAGTTGCACATGACTGGGCGATGGAATGACAATGTTAATATCATACATACCTTGTCAGAACAAAATTTCGCTAAACAATAATTGCCCTTACTGGTTTGTGATGAACTCTTGTTACTTTCTATTCACTTTTTTTTTTTTTTAAAGAAAAGCATACACATAGGTATGGATTATACTAACCTCTGTAAAGCAGGCTGCCTTGGGCCTCAGTGAAGACTTTGGCTTTTACTATGGGGTGAGCAGGAGCCAGGGGAGGGCTCTGAGTGGAGGAGGAATGCGAGCTGGCTTAGTTTTAACGGGAGCCCCGTACACACTATGAGCGTGGGCAAAACTGGAAGCTGCCAGCCCAGTGAAGAGGCGACTGTGATTGTCCAGACAGAGGTGATGGTGACTGGACCAGGCAGAGGCAGTACGGGTAGGGAGAAGTGGGATTCTGGGCAGGTTAATATTTCAAAGGTAGAGCAGACAGAATTTGCTCAGGGATGGGAGATGGGGAGTCACTGATGGCTTCAAGGTTTTTGCTCTGTGTACCGAGAAGGGCCACGTTGGTGCCCAGGGGCTGAGGCTGCAGGAGAACCAGTGTGAGGAGATGTGGATAGCCTTCCCCTTCCCCACCCCTTGGTTGTCTCAGATCTGGGTGCCCTCTGGCAGGCTTCGGTTATTCTGAATTGTAGCCGGCGGGGGCTGGTCCTGGGCGCTGTCCTCACACTGTGTAACTGACATTGTTTATCTCCAGTGTGCCTCCATCAGGGGACACTCCTAGGGTCCATTTGGGACACCCTGGAGGAAGGAGGCAACTGGAGGTGGCGGGCTTGGACTTGGGACTCTGGTCTTAGGGCTGTCCTCACCCCTGGAACAGCAGTGCTCAGGCCAGGCTCCCCAGAGGCACCTCCACCAAGTCAGGGCTTATATGGACCTGGTTTGGGGGGTGCATGAGTGCAGTGGGCTCTGTCTCACTCAGGGGTCACATCCCTGTACCTCGATATTTATATTTGGAAATTGCACAGTCTCTTCCTAAAGTTCAGCCACTTCAGAGAGACAAAAGTTCCCTCCCTAAAAGGAGTCTTGTTTCTGGTGGGGGCGAGGGGAACACATTGGCAAGAACCCTTTTGGGAGTGGTCTGGCTGCAACACGTCTACTAAAGATCTCCCTTTGTGGGCACGGGTGCTGTCCCCCTCTTCCCTCTTGTGACAGTCAGGGATCTGCCCATGCCTCCGTGGCCACCATGAGCGTTTCCTCAGGAAGATGCCCAGAGCTGAAAGAACCAAATACATTAAAGATATTTATTCTGGGCTGTGTGCTTAGTCACTCAGGCGTGTCTGAGTCTTTGCAGCCCCACAGACTGTAGCCAGCCAGGCTCCTCTGTCCATGGGATTCTCCAGGCAAGAATATTGGAGTGGGTTGCCATGCCCTCCTCCAGGGGATCTTCCCAACCCAGGGATCGAACCCACGTCTCTGCGTTGCGGGTGGATTCTTTACCGACTGAACCACCAGGGAAGCCAAAGACAATTATAATTAATATAAAAATGCCTCGTAGGGACTTCCCTGGTGGTCCAGTAGTTAGCACTCTGCGCTTCCACTGCAGGGGGCATGGGTTCAATCCCTGTTTGGGAAACTTAAGATCCTGCAAGCTGCGTGGCACGGCCAAAAAAGGAATGCCGTCTAAAATCTCAGTGAAGTGTCAGAGGAACTGTCGACACTTGTAAGGATCAAACTTAAAAAAATTTTCAACCCACACAAGTGCACGGTGGAATTTCATTATTCTTTTAATTTGCACTTTCTTGTTTTAACCCGTAGGATGAACATCTTTTCCGCCACTTATTGGACATTTGTACTGCTTTTGAAAGATGCCTGTTTTCACTGTCTGTGAATTAATGTCCATTTCTGGTGTGTTTTGTCCTGCTGAAGTTTTTTCGTTTTAAAGTAACCAAATCTATGAGTCTCTTTCCTTTTAGGCAGTTGTTTTGTTTGTTTGTTTCTGTGTTTATTTGAGAAGGGCTTCTCTACCCTAAGAATTTATATCTTCAATGTCTCCCTTCTTCTCATATTTGTGTTAATGTTTCCTTTGTGCTTGTTGTCCACTAAACTTGTGTTGTGCTGCATTTTGGTTTCTGATGAGTGTAAGGTTGGGTGCGATTTGCGATCTTCAGTTTCCAGATGTATGAGGGACTGGTGTCTCGGAGTGCGTGGAATGGTACATCCTTTCCCTCCTCATCTGAGACTGGACAGCAACGTCCGCTACGTCCCCCAGATACAAGTACCTCTTTCTTGATCCTGTTCTGTCTACCATTTGTCCATCCTGCACCAGCACCAGGTCTTTTGAATGCCAAGAGCTTGAAAATATTTTTTGGTCTCTTCAAGGCAAACTGGTGGCCTCGTCCTTGTTTTCAGACTTATCTGAGTACCTTTGTTCCTTGATATATTTTCCAAAATTAATAGACTTTATTTTTTGAGAAGTTTTAGGCTTACAGAAGGGCTTTCCAGGTGGCTCAGTGGTAAAGAATCCACCTGCCAATTCAGGAAACCAGGGTTTGATCCCTGGGTTGGGAAGATCCCCTGGAGGAGGGCATGGCAACCCACTCTAGTATTCTTGCCTGGAGAATCCCATGGACAGAGGAGCCTGGTGGGCTACAGCTCACAGAGGTCACAAAAGAGTCAGACATGACCTGGTGACTAAACAACAAGAAGGCTTACAGGAAAATTGAGCAGAAAGTACAGGAAGGGCTTCGCTGGTGGCACAGTGGTAAGAATCTGGGTTGTAACTCAGGATGCGGGGTCAAGGATCTGACTTGCCCAGGGGCAATAAGCCCCCACGCCACAACTGGAGAGCAGCCTGCTCACCATCATGAAGAGCCTGCATGACTCAACTGAGGCCCTTCACAGCCAAATACATAAATAAAAGCTCGTTTTAAAAAATATGGAGAATTCCCACATATCCTCTCCCCCCATACACACATATAATTGCCACTATTATCAACATCTTGCTTTAGTATATTTGTTACAATTGAGGGGTCAATATTGATAGATCACCAAAGTCCATAGTTTACATTAGGGTTCACTCTTGGTCTTGTATATTCTATGGGTTTGGACAAATTTATAATGACATCCACCATTATAAAATACAGAATGGTTTCACTGCCCTGAAATTCCCCGCTGTGTCCATTTATTCATTGGTCCCTCTCCTACCCTGAGACCCTGCAGCACTGATCTTTTTACAGTCTCCACAGTCTTGTATGAAATGAGACCTCTGTCACCCACCAACACTCCTGCATTTGCTGAGTCAGTGAATCCATGAGTTTCACAACGTACCTGGTCAAACCCCAGCCAACCTGTAGCCTCCAGGCCCTCCCACCCTACAGTGGCAAGCGGTGGCCCCCAAAGAGCCTCAGACCCAGTCCCTGCATTCCACAAATGTGATCTTATCCCATAAAAACGTTTGCAGACATGATCAAATTAAAAATACTGTGAAGAAGAGATTTTACAGTGTGCTCCTAAGAGACAGTCAGAGGGAGGTTGCACACCCAGAGAAGAAGGTGATGTGAAGATGGAGGCAGAGATTGAAGTGATGCAGGCACAAGGAAGCGGTCATCAGAAGCCAGAAGAGGCAGAGAATAGATTCTCCCCTTTGGCTAGCTGCACTGCAGTATTCTGGGCTTTCCAGGTGACTCAGTGGTAAAGAACCTGCCTGCCAATGTGGGTTTGATCCCTAGGTCGGGAAGATCCCCTGGAGAAGGAAACGGCAACCCACTCCAGTATTCTTGCCTGGGAAATACCAAGGATGGAGGAACCTGGTGGGCTACAGCCCATGGGGTCACAAAAGAGTTGGACACGACTTAGCAACTAAGTGACTGAACAAAAAATCTGAAAGACATCTGAAAACGTTCCTTCACCTAGCTGAATATTCTTGTGTGTATGTCACAAAATATTTATTATATAAACTCTTTCTCCTTAAACTCAGCATCGCTCTAACATAGAACAAAAATTCGACTATGGGGAGTTCCCTGGCAGTTCAGTGATTAGGACTCCACGCTTCCACTGCAGGGGGGATGGATTCAATACCTGGTCAGGGAACTAAGATCCCGGAAGCTGCGTGGCAGGGCCAATAAAGAAATAAATAAATTTAAAAGGTTCTTATTGAACCAATTTAAAAAATGATTATTATAAGTTTCATTAGGGTTGACAATGCACACGAAAGACCTTCTGTATTTATCAAGGGTCATACCAAAGAAAGTCTCTGGATCTTCCGTGAACAGTTGTCATGGTCTTTGAGTTGAAGATATTTAAGTTGATATATTTAACATAAACTTTAAAAAGAAACAGGATTTTGCTGTTTATTAACACTGGGTTATTTTATAATTAACATCTGGAGAGCTGATCTCAAAGCATGGTGTGGCAGTAGTGATGTGAACATTGTTCTCCAAGGCAGGAGAAATACATTCTGACCCTAGCCCTTTTCCTGTGTGGCCCAGAGAAGGTTATTCTCAGAACCCCAGTTTCCTCATTTGTTTTAATGGAGATGCAGACTTGATGAACAGGTGATAGATGACCAGGACATCGAACAACCATGACTCAGAGTATGATGAAACAAACAAAAAAGAACAGGTTCTCCCCTCAGGCTTTGAGAGTGAGTGAAGCCCGCTCACAGCTTCATTTTGGGGCTGGTGACGCTGATTTTGAACTTCTCTCCTTCAGAACTGTGAGAGAGCAAGTTTCTGGGTGGTTGTTGTGTTGTTTTGTTTTCTTCTGTTGTTTTAAGCCATCCAGTTCACAGTAATGTGTTACGGGAGCCACAGGAAGTTAATCCACTCCCACAGTCTGTCTAATGGCTCATCCCGAGTAACTCTGGCCTCTCAGTTAAAGAAAGGACAAGCCTACTTCATTTGGCTGGGGGTGTGGAGGGCCTGGGTTTTCCAGAGACTTCTCGTGGCTTTCCTCTGTGTTGCTGGAGAGAAGGTAATTCCTCAGCTAGACACAGGGATTTTGATAGCACGTTTAGTAGTCTATGGTGAAAGAGTAGTCATGTCTTTACTAGCTCGTATTTTATTGAGCAGTTAGTTTTTTCCAGATTTTCAAAACTCTGTTTCTAACCTTGGGCCATTTTTTTCCCATTACATGTTTCGCTTTTCTTTCCTTCTTTCTTCTTTTTGGCTGCACTAAGTCTTCACTGTGAAATGTGAGCTTTCTCTAGGTGCAGCCCAAGGGCTGAGTCACTCCACGGCATGTGGAATCTTCCCCGACCAGGGATTGAACCCGTGTCCCCTGCATTGCAAGGCAGATTCTCAACCACTAGACCACCAGGGCAGTTCCTCTGATTGTGTTTTTTTCTGTTTTGATTTAATGTTTTTTAATTGGAGGATAATTGCTTTACGATGTTGTGTTGGTTTCTGCTATACAGCATAATGAATCAGCTCTAAGTAGACACATATCCCCTCCCTCGTGAGCCTCCCTCCCATCCCACCTGCCACCCCATCCCTCTAGGTCATCACAGGGTCCCAAGCGGAGCTCCTTCCGTCACGATTATGGTTTTAATTTGTCTTTCTCTGATGAGAAATGATGTTGAACATCTTTATGTGTGCTTATTGGCCATGCTCATCATCTTCTTTGGCAAAGATAATAATTGCATCTGTTAATACCATTATTTGATAATAATTAGATCTGTTCAAGTCATCTGTCAGTCGTATTAGTTTCCTGTGGTTGCTGTAACAAATTACCGCAAATTTGGTGGCTTAAAAGAATACACGTTTAGACCTAACAAAACAGAAAGAGACTCACAGACTTAGAAAACACACTTATGGTTGTTTAGGGACAGTTAGGGACTTTGGGGTGGTCATGTACACACGGCTATATTCAAAATGGATAACCAACAAGGACCTGTTGTATGGCACATGGAACTCTACTCAATGTTATGTGCCAGCCTGGATGGGAGAGGGGTTTGGGGGAGAATGGATACATGTATGCGGATGGCTGAGTCCCTTTTCTGTCCACCTGAAACTACCACAGCATTGTTCATCGGCTATACCCTAATACAAAATAAAAAGTTCAAAACAAAAATACACGTTTATCCTCTTAGCAATCCCTGAGGCCAGAAAACTGAGATCAATATCACTGGACTGGAATGTTGGCAGGGCTGTGCTCCCTCCAAAGGCTTGAGGTGAGAACCGATTCCTTGCCTCTTCCAGCTTCTGGTGGCTCCGGGCTTTCCTTGCCTCATGGCAGCGTCAGTCCACTCTCTCCCTCCTTCTTCACATAGCCCCCTCCCCTGTATGTCTGTGTTTTCTTTTCCTCTTCCCTCTCATACAAGGACACTTGTCACTGGATTTAGGGCCCACCTGGGTAAGCTAGGATGACACCACCTTAATCAGCAGCAGAAAAGACCCTTTTGCCAAATAAGGCAACAGTCACATGTTCTGGGGACTTGGGTGTGTTCATCCCTTCCTCCTACTCCAGTGATCAAATCTCTCCCTGCCTCCCTCACACAGGGACCCTTTGGGTTACATTTAGGGTCCACCTCGATAATCTTGGATCATTCCCCATCTCAAATCCTTAACTCCATCACATCTGCAAAATCCTTTTTCCACATAAAGTAAGATTCACAAGATCTGGGGATCAGGACCCACTATTTACCACATCCCCTTTTTTTAGGCTGTTCTGTCATGATTTCTAAGTGCTCTACACAGAGTTTGCATACTGCCCCTTTGTTGGTCCTTTAATGGACCAGAACCTGGTGGTCCGGAGTCAATGATGAGAAAGTGAAAGAAGGAAAGAGGCTAATATTCCCTGGGTTATGCAGCCAGCTTTTGCATTCCAGGGAATTAGCCAGAAATAGAGAGATAAAGAGAGGAAGAGAAAGAAAGAAAGACACGGGGACCAAAGCTCTGATGGAGCAAAGGTGTTTTTATCAACATGGCGTGGGCATATATACTGTCTTACAAGGTAGTTATTCTCAGCAAAGATAAAGATTAAAATTCCAGACTTACAAAACACAGTTCAGTTCAGTCACTCAGTCGTGTCCAACTCTTTGAGACCCCATGAATCGCAGCACGCCAGGCCTCCCTGTCCATCACCAGCTCCTGAAGTATACTCAAACTCATGCCCATCGAGTCGGTGATGCCATCCAGCCATCTCATCCTCTGTCGTCCCCTTCTCCTCCTGACCCCAATCCCTCCCAGCATCAGGGTCTTTTCCAATGAGTCAACTCTTTGCATCAGGTGGCCAAAGTATTGGAGTTTCAGCTTCAGAGTTTCCTCCCTTGTCTGGGAAGAGCTTCCTTGCCCCAGGTTAGAACCATCCCCGCCCTAAGGGTGCAGAATGGTAATAACGTTAATTTTACAGAGAAGGAAACTGAGACACAGAAGAACATAATCTCTTCCACTTCACATTTCTTAGGTTCCAGGCACTGCAAGAAGGATTTTACAAGAGTCATATCATTGAACCCCCGAATCTCCCTGTGTCATGGGTCCTCCAAACCACCCTCAGACCCGATAACTTATCCAAGGACTCAGAACAGCCAATATAGCATTACAGTGAAAGGATACAGATTCTTATCAAAGGGAAAACATAAATGGGGTGAAGTCCAGGTGCAGAGAAAACAGCATGTGCAAAGGCCCAAAGATGAGAGTGAGGAGGGATGCTTTTGTCACACAAGTGTATGCTCCTCGGTTCTTTCACAACAAAAATTTGGAGTGACGGACATTGAAGCCCCCTCGGCGGGTCACAGCTCTTGGAGGACAGACTGTGTTATAGCTCTTAAATAAATCAGTGTTACAGCTCTATTTATTTAGATAATAGCAGGAAAATCCATCTTCGAGGCCTGAGGGCACGTCGATCCACAGACTCGAAGAGAAGATAGCCCCATCACGCACGGGGGAGAGAGAGAGAGAGCTTTGGCTCCTCTTTTTATATGTTTCTCTGTCCCCGGGCCTGTCTTATGTAAATTGGGCCAGGCAGGAGTGTTGTTTGTTTTACCTGAGGTTCTCACTCCTCTTTTTCCCTATTCTAACTACCTAAAAATTTAATGGCATAGTCTTGGAGCTTAGCGGGCAGGACGAGAGGCGGGAGACCAGATCACACAAGGCTTGGGGCCATGGAAAGGAGGTATGGCCTTTCTTGACTTGGGAGCTGAGGGCACTGGGTGGTCTGGAGTTGAAGGTGTCAGTACAGAAAGGAATTCCACTCCAATCACGTTATTTCCCAGTCATATTTAGGAGACAACAGGTTCATTATAGAAACAGCAGTGAAAACTGAGAAACAATGAAATGAAAAAAAATCATCTGTAATCCCACTACCCAGAGATGATCATTGTTAACTTTCAGCTGTATTTCATGATCCTAAATGCACACATGCGTGTGTGTGTGTACAGAAAAAAGTTATGCATTGTGTATATATTGGTGTGTGCTAAGTCTCTTCAGTTGTGTGACCCTATGGACTGTAGCCCACCAGGGTCCTCTGTCCCTGGGATTCTCCAGGCAAGAATACTGGGGTGGGTTGCCATGCCTTCCTCCAGGGGATTTTCTCCACCCAGGGATCGAATCCACGTCTCTTAGGTCTGCTGCATTGGCAGGCGGGTTCTTTACCACTTGTGCCACCTGGGAAGCCTCATATATATTGGTAGATATACACATATGTATTAATATAAAGTGGGAATCATTCTATAAAATGCTCTGTGTCTGTATGTTAAGTGACCGAGAAGGAGTCTTGGAGGAGAAGGCATCAGATCCCCTTGGCCAGGTGAAGGTGGATGGATCTATGAGCCCCTGTTACGCACTAGCAGCAGTGTGGGAGGGAAGGATGATCTAGTAAAGGGCGCGGCTTGCGCAAGTATCCGGTGGCTGCAGGGAGCGGGTGGCAGTGGCTGGAGCAGGGTGGGGCGAGATGAGTTGGGCTGGCAGATTTGTGCAGGACCTCAGGGGCCCGGGGAGCTCCTGGGAACTGTGTGAGTTTTTCCTGCTTGTTTGTTCGTTGGTTTTGTTTATTCAAGCCTGTGCAGGACTGAAGGGTGGGCTGGTGTGGTGAGGGATCCAGCAGGGGGCTAAGGTCCCCAGGGACCGGATACTGCCTGGAGATGTCAGACGGGCACCAGGAGGACTTCCCTGGTGCTTCAATGGTTAAGAACCCACTTGCCAATGCAGGGGACACAGGTTTGGTCCCTAATCCAGGCACTAAGATCTCACATGCTTTGGAGCAACTATGTACTTGCACCACAACTGCTGAGCCCATGTGCCTAGAGCCCATGCCCTGAAACAAGAGAAGCCACTGCAGTGAGAAGCTTGCACACGGCAGCTAGAGAAACACTGCGTGCAGCAATGAAGACCCAGCCCTAATAAATAAATAAATGCCTGCATGCTAAGGCACTTCAGTCATGTCCGACTCTTTGCAACCCCATCGACTGTGGCCCTCCAGACTGCCCATGGAATTCTCCAGGCAAGAATACTGGACTGGGTTGCCATTTCCTTCTCTAAAATAAACAAAGAAATATTTGTAAATGTCTTAAAAAAGGAGGGGGGGTACCAGAAGCAGGACCCAGATGGGCAGATGCAAGAGCTTGCAGCCCAGCCACAGAGGGGAATGGGGAGACAGGCCCCACCTCCACCTTCTCCTGTTCCCACCTTTTTTTTTTCTTTATGTTAAAGCTTTTTTGATAAGGACCATTTTTAAAGTTTTGTTACAATATTGCTTCTATTTTATGTTTTGATTTTTCGCCCCAAGGCACATGAGTCCATCTTAGCTCCCCGGCCAGGGATTGAACCCACCCCCCCTGCACTGGAAGGCAAAGTCTTAGCCACTGGACAATCAGTGAGGTCCCTATCCCCTCCTCTCTTGAGGGCACTTCCCGAAGTCAGTATCCCCCAGAAACAGAGGAGAGGCACTGAGCTCCCCAGGAGTAGAGAAGGGCAGCCGAAAGTGGAGAGAGGGGGTCTGGGGGCAGAGGGAAGTATTGTGGCCCCAGCATTCCCCAACTTTCCAGGTAAGCATGAGACCGAGACCACTGATATCAACGGCTCATTTAAGCTGTCCACACTCAGGGGCAGACCCTCACCCATCACGTTTTTGCTGTATATTTAAGCCCAACCTCTGTGCCACTAGTTACCTGGTGTAATCTTGCAGAGTGAGACCTAAGGTCCTGGGCGTGGTGAGTCACACTCGAAGCATCGAGTTGGTTCCAAGGTTTTTGCCTCCCTCCCCAAGTGTGACTCAGAAGGCAGGTGAACAGGCTGCCCTGCAACACAGAATACTACAGGTGACTGCAGGTTAGTGCCCGATTCCCAGGGGACCTCCTCTCACAGGGCCGGTGGGGCTCGTGTCCCTGGGAGAGAAGTTCACTTGGACCCACAGAGGTTCCAATCCCAAGAAGGGAGATTGCTCTTGTTTCTGTTCTGTAACACCTGTTCGTGAAATGTAATCAGCCAGAAGGAAAAGTAGAATGTCCTGCATTTCTAGCCAGTTAACACGACGGTTTGCTTTTCATCAAAGCCAGATCAGAATGTGTGCCCATCAGTATCAGGCTTGTTCTGTTAAGGACATGTCTGCTTGAGAACGCACACAGATCTAATCATCAGTCTTTGTTTTGTTCTGTAATACACGGAGAAGAGAAAAACAAACTCAGGTCACCACCAGCCCAGTTCAGAGACAGGGCTGCCTGTGACCTTGGAAGTGTCTGTGGGACCCTCCAGGGAGGCAGCAGGCCCGACTGCAGTGTAGTGGCCCTCAGCTGATTTCCACCTGGTGGCGGCTTCCAAAAACCAGGAGACCCCACCCCTGCCTACGTTTGGAGTTGGCCGTTCTTGTGAGACACCCAGGGGACTTCCCATCACACATGCACACACACACACACACACACACACACACACGTGAGGATCTGGGACCTGGGACGGGGAGGGGCTCAGAGGAGGGCAGAAGACAATAGGGACTGCCCCTGATGTCACTTCAAACGACTTTGAAAGGCCCTGCCCCCCACTCTGTTTGGAAGAGAAGTTCTTGTGCCTGCCCTTACCCTGGTGACAGGTAGACTGGGCCCAGAGAGGTCAGGACACTTGTCTGAGGTCACACAGTAGGGAGCTAAAACGCAACTAACTTCTTGGCACAGATCCCTTGTCTGGTAGCAGACAAGCCCCAGGGAGGAGGGCAGAGCTCCCGGGAAGGAAGGAGCGAGAAAACGGTCTCTGTGACCCCCAGAGCAGACAGAGAGGATACCAGCGGGGTCAGGACCTACCTAGAGCTTTCTGGGTGTACATCCTGCAGTCTTCAGCCTCTGACTTTTCCGGGTCCATGGGGATGACCATGAACTTCCCCCAGGTCTGGCAGCACCTCTGCGTGGGGCGGTGGAAAGGGTAGAAGCCTCTGCAGCAGCTCCACTTCTGGTCCTTGGGGTCCAGCGCCAGGCTGCCGCAGAGCTGCCAGCGCTCCTGTCTCACGACCAGCACCGTGCCTGCGCCTGCGGGCCAGACTCGGCTCAGGGGGAGGGCCCGGGCGGAGGGGCCCTACCGGTGCCCTGCTCCTGTAGCTTATCGCTCTCACATCCATTCATTTCTGGGGGTGGGGGATGTTTTCTGTCTTTTGTGTGGTTTCTTGGCTTGCTCTGGAGACGTTGGCAGTGAAAGCACGGAGTCCTAACTACTGGGCCACCAAGGATTTCCCTCTTCCCTTGTGTTTTTTTCTTAAATACCTTTATTAAGATACAATCCAGCGGACTTCACTGGTGGTCCAGTGACTAGGACTCCGAGGTCCCAGTGTAGGGGACCCAGGTTTGATCCCTGGTCAGGGAACTAATGGGGCTTCCCCAGTAAAATGGGGCTCAGCAGTAAAATAACCTGCCTGCTATGCAGAAGACGTGGAGACGCAGGTTCGATCCCTGGGTCGGGAGGATCCCTTGGAGATGGAAATGGCAACTCTTTGCAACAATCTGGCCTGGAAAATCCCATGGACAGAGAAGCCTGGCGGGCTACAGTCCATGGGGTCACAAAGAGTCAGACACAACTGAACGACTAAACAACAGGGAACTAGATCCCACATGCCACAACTAAACCATTCTGCACGCTGCAGCAGCAGATCAAAGATCCCATGTGCCACAACTAGGACCCGGCACAGCCAAATACACTCAGTTCAGTTCAGTTCAGTTCAGTCACTCAGTCGTGTCCAACTCTTTGCGACCCCACGAATTGCAGCACGCCAGGCCTCCCTGTCCATCACCAACTCCCGGAGTTTACTCAAACTCACGCCCATCGAGTTGGTGATGCCATCCAGCCGTCTCATCCTCTGTCGTCCCCTTCTCCTCCTGACCCCAATCCCTCCCAGCATCAGGGTCTTTTCCAATGAGTCAACTCCTCGCATGAAGTGGCCAAACTATTGGAGTTTCAGCTTCAGCATCAGTCCTTCCAAAGAACACCCAGGACTGATCTCCTTAAGGATGAAATGGTTGGATCTCCTTGCAGTCCAAGGGACTCTCAAGAGTCTTCTCCAACACCACAGTTCAAAAGCATCAATTTTTCAGCACTCAGCTTTCTTCACAGTCCAACTCTCACATCCATACATGACCGCTGGAAAAACCATAGCCTTGACTAGATGGACCTTTGTTGGCAAAGTAATGTCTCTGCTTTTTAATATGCTATCTAGGTTGGTCATAGCTTTCCTTCCAAGGAGTAAATACATTAGTAAATACTAAAAAAGAGAGAAACTGACAACAACAAAGAGATAGAATTCAGGGGCTTCTCTGGTGGTTCAGTGGCTGGGACTCCAAGCTCCAAATGCAGGGAGCCAGGGTTTGATCCCTGATCAGGGAACTAAATCCCACAGGCTGCAACTGAGTTTAAGTGGCCATAACTAAAAAAGATCCCACATACCCGAACTAAAAGATCCCCCATGCACAACGTTTAACAATGAAGATCCCGCCTACAGCAACTAAGAACCGGCAGAGCCAAATAAATAAATTTAAAAAAAAATTTTTTTTAAAGGTAGAATTCACATATACAAGTCACCCATTTCAAGCGTACGATTCAGTGGTTTTTAATATATTTTAGAAGATGTTCAATCACCCTAAAAGGAAACCCTGTGTCTATCAGCAGTCGCTCCTTTCTTCTGCCCACTTCTCCACATGCCCCAGCCTCGGGCAACCACCACAGGAAGTCTACTTGCTGTCTTTTCTGGACACGGCCCCATTTTCCATTTCCACCAGCAGTATATGAGTGCTGCTTTCCCCACATCCTTGCCAGCCCATGATGTCTGAGTTTCTGATTATAGCCACTCCTTTGTGGGTGGGAAGTGGTAACTCCTTGTGGTTTTGATCTGTATTTCCCTGCATCCATTTATCCCTCACCCAGCACTGAGGTCCAATGTCCAGTTCACCTCTGTCCCCAGAGCACACGTGCCCCCTTTCCTCTGGCTACCCCCTCATCTGCCTTCCTCCTGGCCCAGGGGCATGGCTTCTGTGCTGAGCTCTCTGGCCCTCAGTGGGCAGAGTTACAACCACTCACCTTGGGTGCCCCGTCCCAGCAAAAGAAGTGCATACAGCCAGTGGTCATTAAAAAAAAAGTACTGATCAGCCTTTCTCAGTTTCCAGAAAGAGAATGGGACAGTGAGGAGGACTTCCCTGTCAGTCCAGTGACTAAGACTCCATGCTCACAATGCAGGGTGCCTGGGTGGGTTTGGTCCCTGGTCAGGGAACTAGATCCCACGTGCAGCGACTAAGACCCAGTGCAAATGGAAAAATAAGTTGTTTTTTTTTTTAAGTAGAGGAAAGACAACTTGCCGGGTCAAGGTTTAAGCCCTGTTTTTTTCCCCTCACCTCAGGCAATTAACTTCACCCTCTGAGCCACACTTTCCCCATCCCTAAAATGAGATTGTCTGCTTCATGGGGGTGTCACCAGAGTGAAAGTGGCTGTCAGGCAATGATGATACAGAAGCTTCCCCAACTGAGCCTCTTGTAGAAAGGGACTTTTGACCATGACTCATCTGGGCTTCCCAGGTGGGACATCGGTAAAGAACCTGCCCGCCACTGCAGGAGATACAAGAGAGAAGGGTTCCATCCCTGGGTTGGGAAGATGCCCTGGAGGAGGGCATGGCAACCCGCTGTAGTACTCTTGTCTGGAGAATCCCGTGGACAGAGGAGCCTGGTGGGCTGCAGTTCAGGGGGTCGCAGAGGGTCGGACACGACTGAGCACAGCATGGTTACAATTACTGGACTCAGCTGACCTCTCCCCATCTCCCTCCAAGCCCCATGTCTCCTCCCTCCTGAGAAGCCCCCCTACCCCCCAGCACAGGGGCCTGGCAGAGGGGATCCTCCCAGAGGCAGCCCCAGAACCTGAGGGTGGAAAGTGGGTCAGAATTCCGCACCCAGGCTGGCATTTCAGTTGAGCGGGAGCACCGAGGTGGAAGCCGGGCCCCTCCCCACTGCCCGGCCACCCCAGAGGAGCCAGGCTCCCCTGCCCCCCACACCCCTGCTCACCTTTGGAGGCGTGGGGCCAACCCTGCAGGCCTGGGAACTGCAGGAGGAAGAGAGCTGCAGGAGAGAGAGACATGAGAGCAGGCCGGGGAGCTGGGCCGGAGGAGGAGGGTGGGGAGAGGCCTGTACCCAAGAAGATGAGGCGTCGGGACCCTCTGCTGACTCTGGCACTGGGCCCCAGCCTGCCTCTGGCTGCTCCTGGCTGCCACATGTCTCGGAGGCCAGCAGCGCCCCGGGAAGACAGCTTCTGTCTCCGGCCGTCCGCCCTGAAAAGTGAGTCGCCAGTGAGCTCCAGACGACAAGGTATCGAGTAATTCCTTTGTATGAATAATAATATATGCAGGTGTTTTTGCAACTCCTAACAGCATTTCAGAATCATCCATAAATTCCTAAAGGTTGGGTGTGTATCTGTTATGCTAATGAGATTACTCAAACCAGGCTGGTCACCAGAAAGACCTATGTATAAGGTGTAGATAGAAGATATACAGCGTTGTGATTTTGTTTTTATTTTATCGGAGTATGTAGTTAATTTAGCACATTGTGTTAAATTATACATATGTATTCAATTATACACATGTAATTTTTTTCAGGTTCTTTTCCATTATAGATACAGAGTAGAGTTCTCTGTGTTGTAAAGTAGGCCCTTCTTATTTACCTATTTTATATATAGTAGTGTGTTTGTGTGAATCCCAAACTCCTAATTTATCTCCCCCCACCTCAGACCCCCAGAGGGTTGTGACTTTAAACTAGCCATATTGAGACCGCCAAGTTTAATCACTTGGTGGAAGAGTTCATCATTCCTGATGGAACAGTGCTTCCTGGGTGGCAACCTGATTCCTGTTCTGATTCTCAGGGAGAGAGCAGGAAGCTCTCCTAAACTCTCTGTGCGTCCTTTATAATGAAACGGTAATTGCAAGTATGTTTATAATGTTTTTAGGGCATCTACGAGTTATTCTAGACAGTTTTGAACCTGAGAGAATTGTGGTCACCCCGAATTTGTAACCAGTCGGTCAGAAGTGCATCTGGCTTGGGAACCCCACTTGTGGTTGAGGTCTGGAGTAGGGCAGTCTCCTGGGATGAGCCCATACCATATGGGGTCTGCACTAACTCTGGGTGATCATCATCCAGGTCATATTGCAGCACACCCAGTTGGTGTTGACCACTTGGGGGTGAAATAGAGCAGTACCTAAACCAATTTCTCATTATCAGGTTACCTTTTCTTTTTAAATTGTGGCAAGATATACATGATTTTCCCTGGTGGCTCAGTGGTAAAGAATCCACCTGCCAATGCAGGAGATGCAAGAGAAATGCATCTTTACCTCTTCAGAAAGTAATTATGGATGGAAGCAAAGATCGCCACATGTTGCTTGGTTTGGCCAGAAAAAAAAATACACTACAGATCTACAGGAACTAAATAGTGAATGATACTGGATTTCAAAGAAGACAGCAATCACTGTGGTTCAGAAAAGGGGCCGCGTGCAAGAGGTGGAGCTGGATTTTAACATGTTGAAGGAAGCTGGGCAAAGAGAGCACTTCTCATTCCTGCTGATGACTCATGGGACATAACACCACTGCTGGATGCCTGGTACATTTAAGAAACCTGACTGCATAAGAAGCACTCTACATGGGCACAGGATGTTACCTGGAATCGGAGAACTAATTCATCCTGACTTTTCTTGATTTTAAATGTGCTATCGTCCATTTCAAGATGCCTTTGCACTTTTGATAAATGCAAACTGACAAATCTCCACACCACGACAGAGAGGAAATCAGTACTGCTTGAAGCCTGAAAGACTACCCTTAATAAAGCCAAGTCCCCAGTTGTTGAAATGCTGAGGAAGTTGTGGAGGAGGAAACTTTTTTCTTATCCCACTAAATACTACTTCTTATTTCTTGCTTTTTCGCTGGTCACATTCACTGTTTTAAGAATTCATCAAAAGCCTGAATTTGTAAATTTTGGACATTTGGAGCTGTTTGAAGAGAATCCTAGTAGTAATATTAATTGCACCAAAATTCTACAGGGTGATGTAGATGAAATCCAGAAGGTGAAGCTTGAGACTCTAACAGTGAAATTTAAGAAGCGCACTCAATGGACAAACTATGACTACATAAACATGACTGGTGATTGTGCTTCTTTCATCAAGAAGCGCAAATATATTATAGAACCACTTAGTAAAGAAGAGGCGGAGTTTCCAACAGCATATTCTATAGTGGTTCATCACAAAATTGAAATGCTTGACAGGCTCCTGAGGGCCATCTACATGCCTCAGAATTTCTATTGTATTCACGTGGACACAAAATCAGAGGAATCGTTTTTGGCTGCAGCTGTGGGCATGGCATCCTGCTTCAGTAATGTCTTTGTCGCCAGTCAGCTGGAGAGCGTGGTGTATGCGTCCTGGAGCCGGGTTCAGGCTGACCTTAACTGCATGCAGGACCTCTCCAGGATGAATGCAGACTGGAAGTACCTGATAAATCTCTGCGGAATGGATTTTCCTATTAAAACCAACCTGGAAATTGTCAGGAAGCTCAAGTTGTTGATGGGTGAGAACAACCTAGAAACGGAGAGAATGCCATCCCATAAAAAAGAAAGGTGGAAAAAGCATTATGAAGTCGTGAATGGAAAGCTGACCAACACAGGAACTGACAAAATACATCCACCTCTTGAAACACCTCTGTTTTCGGAAAGTGCCTATTTTGTGGTCAGTAGGGAATATGTGGAGTATGTGCTCCAGAACCAAAATATCCAAAAGTTTATGGAGTGGGCCAAAGACACATACAGCCCTGACGAGTATCTCTGGGCCACTATTCAGAGGATCCCCGAAGTCCCAGGGTCACTGTCCTTAAGCCATAAGTACGACACGTCTGACATGCAGGCGATTGCCAGGTTTGTTAAATGGCAGTACTTTGAAGGAGACGTTTCCAAGGGCGCCCCCTACCCGCCGTGCGGCGGCGTCCACGTGCGCTCCGTGTGCGTTTTCGGAGCTGGTGACTTGAACTGGATGTTGCGCGTGCACCATTTGTTTGCCAACAAATTCGACCCGGACATCGACCTCTTTGCCATCCAGTGTTTGGATGAGCATCTGAGGCATAAAGCCCTGGAGACGTTAAAACCCTGAACGCTGTAGGCAGTTTTAGAAATACTAATAAGGAGGCAGGAGATCTACCCCCATCTGATGCTTCCACCTCCAGAATCCAACTGGATTCTTCAAGCCAGAGAAGCGACATGCTTTCTGCAGAGCAGGGTCGGTTAGAAAGGCTGTATTCTTAAGCCTGGACTTACAGTTAATGAGAGACTCGGGCAGGTTGCAAGGCATTGTAGGGGAAGGTAGCTGGGGAAGAGGCCGAAGGCAAGCTAGCCTTTTAAAGAGCTCAGGGACTTAAAAAACTTTTAAGATTTGACTTGTGCCAAAATTACTTGGAGAGCTTTAAATATGACGGGTTTTCCTGATTTGAATAGATTTATAGCAATAACCCAATCGGGATATAATTTATCTTGTAGATTATATTTGTTGAAAAAGAAATTTGGCTTTAATCAAAATGATCTTTGGAAATGATTGACTTTCTGCTGTTAAAAAAAAAAAAAGAAAGTAATTATGGGAATAATAAATGACTATTATTCTTTGACTCTTAGAAGGGTAGGTACAAGGGGTGCCTGGAGAGGGAGGTGAGACAGAAAAGGCAGGAAGTCTTTATAGGATATGTTAGTGAGCAGGTTACTTCTGTACCTGGGGCTCAGTCTTGCAGGGACCCCTCCAAGAGACAGCGTATAAGGTACCCCAGAGTCTGCCACTCTGTTCTTCTAAGTTTCCCATGAGCTTTGAGTTTTAAGCTTGGAAGATGGACATGTCACACACCAAACAGCTTTAAGCTTAGAAGATGGACTTGTCACACACACCAAACAGCAGCTCCACTTCTACTTGATCTGAGAGGCAGTATCAGGACACCTTGGTGACTGGGAGGGAAGGACCTTCCCAAACAGCCACGCTAGGCAGAAAGGTGTCCACAGGGACCTTGGACTGAATCTTTGTGCATGCCAGTGAACCCACCTGCCAATACAGAAGATGCGGGTTCGATCCCTGGGTAGAGAGGAACCCCTGGAGAAGGAAATGGCAACCCACTCCAGTATTCTTGCCCGGGAAATCCCACGAACAGAGGAGCCTGGCAATCTACAGTCCATGGTGTTGCAGAGTCCTACAGGACTTAGTGATTAAACAATAAGAAGATTCTTCTTAAGAATAACACCTGGGTGAAAAAAAGAGAAATAACTTCCCCAACAATCCCGTGGTTAAGACTCTGTGCTCCCAAAGCAGGGTTTGATCCCTGGTTGGAGAACTAAGATCTCACAAGCTTCTAGGTGCTGCCAGAATTTTTTAAACAATTAAAAATAAAAAATAAATTAAAAAAAATCCCATTGGGCCTTGTGGCCATTTTAAGGAGTCAGGACATTTTCTGTGAGCAAGTAGAGACCACTGTAGTAGGGTTTTCTGCAGGAGAGGGCTGTGGCTTAACATTGCGTTTTTCCTTTCTGGGATGATCGCTTCTTGGTGGGGAGCTGCAGGGGGCGCCAAGGGGCAGAGACTGTGATAGATACGTCAGACCTGGCGACCAATCAGAGCAGGGGGGTGAGGATAGGCGCTGCGGTTCTCAGGTCCCATGAATATTGTGTCTGTGCCAACGCGTGTGTGTAATTACACAGTTCAGTCGCTCTGTAGTACAATTACACTAAACGTTTATTTTTTTAATTCTCAATTTAAAGAATAAACATTCCTGGGGCTTCCCTGGTGGTCCAGTGGTTAAGAATCTGCCTGCCGATCCACGGGACACGGTTCGATCCCTGCTCTGGGAAGAACCCACATGCCCAGGAGCAACCAAGCAGGTGCAGCAACTACTGAAGCCGGCACCTCTAAAGCCCGTGCTCTGCAAGGAGAGCAGCCCCCTCAGTGAGAAGCCCGCACACCACAACTAGAGAGCAGTCCCTGCTTGCCGCCGCTGCAGAAAGCCGCTGCACAGCAAAGAAAAACCCAGGGCAGCCAAAAAAAAAAAAAAATTGATCAATTAAATCTTTAAAAAAAATAAATAAGCATTTTCTAAGGCTCCTCATAAAAAGCAGCAATTCTCAGCCACACACCACCCACTCTGCACCCCTTCTCCCGCCACAAACTCTTCAGTCCTTCCTCTCTGTTTCTAAGTAAGTTCTTACCCTGCCTTCCCGTGGATATTTTTGTCAAAGCACCTTTATTGAGGTATAAGTGACACACAATACAATGCATGTATATAAAGTATAAAATTTGATGGGTTTAAAATTTTTAAATTGTATTGAAGTATAATTGACTTACAATATTTTTTCTATATCTATAAAATATCTCTACTTATAGTGTGTATCAATTTGATGAGTTTTTAAAAAATGTATTATTTTTGGCTGTACAGGGTCTTCATTGCTGTGTGCAATCTCTAGTTGCTGAGAGCAGGGGCTACTCTTCTTGGCAGTGCGTGAGCCAATGGCTTTTCTTGGTGCCAAGTGCCGGCTCTGGGTGCCAGGCTCCAGTAGTTGCAGCAAGTGGGCTCAGTAGTTGTGATGAGCGGACTTAGTTGTCCTGAAGCATGTGGAATCTTTGAATCCATTTATTGAACCGAAGTGCCCTGCATTGGAGGCGGATTCTTCTTGCAGTGAGGGTAGCTCCGGGAGTGGGAGGGGTAGAAGCGGTAGCTGAGGGTGCCCTGCTGGCTAGGACAGTCATAGAACAGGTCTGGGGCTGGCCTGCCCTGACTCCAGAGCATCCCCCCTCCCCTCCAATTCCATATGAGACCATTGTACAGTCTTTTTTTTTTTTTGGCTGAGTCAGGTTTTAGTTTCAGCACCAGAGATCAAATTGCCAACATCCAAATTGGCATCATAGAGAAAGCAATGGAATTCCAGAAAAACATCTCCTTCTGCTTCATTGACTATGCTAAAGCCTTTGACTGTGGATCACAATAAACTGTGGAAAATTCTGAAAGAGATGGGAATACCAGACCACCCTATCTGCCTCCTGAGAAACCTGTATGCAGGTCAAGAAGCAACAGTTAGAACCGGACATGGAACGGCAGACTCGTTGAAAATTGGGAAAGGAGTATGTCAAGGCTGTATATATTATCACCCTGCTTATTTAACTTGTATGCAGAGTGCATCATGCAAAATGCCAGGCTGGATGAAGCACAAGCTTGAATCAAGATTGCCGGGAGAAATATCAATAACCTCAGATATGCAGATGACACCACCCTTATGACAGAAAGCAAAGAGGAACTAAAGAGCCTCTTGATGAAGGTGAAAGAGGAGAATGAAAAAGCTGGCTTAAAACTCAATATTCAGAAAACTAAGATCATGGCATCTGGTCCCATCACTTCATGGCAAGTAGATGGGGAAACAATGGAAACAGTGACAGATTTTATTTTCTTGGGCTCCAAAATCACTTTGAATAGTGACTGCAAAATTAAAGATGCTTGCTTCTTGGAAGAAAAGCTATGACAAACCTAGACAGTATATTAAAAAGCAAGAAGCAGAGACATCACTTTGCCAATAAATGTCCATGTAGTCAAAGCTATGATTTCTCCAGTAGTCATGTTTGGATGTGAGAGTTGGACCATAAAGAAGGCTGAACGCCGAAGAATTGATGCTTTCAAACTGTGGTGTTAAAGAAGACTCTTGAGAGTCCCTTGGACAGCAAGGAGATCCAACTAGTCAATCCTAAAGGAAGTCAGTCCTGAATATTCATTGGAAGGACTGATGCTGAAGCTGAAACTCCAACACTTTGGCCACCTGATACAAAGACCCAACTCATTGGAAAAGATCCTGATGCTGGGAAAGATTGAAGGCAGGAGGAGAAAGGGGTGACAGAGAATGAGATGGTTAGATGACATCATCGACTCAATGGACATAAGTTTGAGCAAAGTCCTGGAGATGGTGAAGGACAGGGAAGCCTGGCGTGCTGCAGTCCATAGAGTCGCAAAGAGTCAGACACGACTAAGTGACTGAAAAACAACAAAGTGTGTGTGAAATAGAATCTCATGTGGGTTTGATTTGTATTTCTCTGCTGACTAATGTATTGAGCATCTTTTCACTTGCTTATTAACAGTTTGCATATCATGTTTGGTGAAGTGTCTGTTCAAATCTTTCCCCCATTTTAGCTGGGTTATTTATCTTCCTATTATTGAGTTTTACGAGCTCGTTATGTGTTCTGGAACAAGTCCTTCATCAAATATATGACTTGCAAATATTTTCTCCCAGTCTATGGCTTGCCTTCTCACTTTCATAATTGTATAAAATGTAAAATTCCTTTTTTATTTAACAACATTTTTGAGGTATAACTTACATGCAATAAACTGTGCTTATTTTAAGTGTTCACTGTGATGGGTTTTATCATGGGTATTTGCCATGAAATCACCTCCGTTAAAAATATTTCCATCATCCTCCAGATTTCCTTGTGTTTTTTTTTTCAGTCCATCCCTCTGGCCACCCCTGCCTTCAGGGAACCAGTGACCTGATTTCTATCACTGTGCATTCATCAAAGTCTCTTCCCCTGCCCCCAAATTGAAAATGTTTATATATATATATATACACACACACATATATATATATATACATATATATATGTTATTTTTTGAAATAATCTTTTACTTTTAATATATTTTTATTTATTTATTTGGCCACAGCAGATCTTAGTTACAGCATTCGGGCTCTAGTTCCCTGACTGGGATCGAACCCTAGCCCTTGCACTGGGAGCTCAGAGTCTTAGCCACTGGAGCACCAGGGAAGTCTGTAATCTTTTACTTTTAATCGTTACATATTGCAGACATAGAGAAAATAATGCAACAAACACCCATGTACCTACCACTTAGAATTAATGGAGATGAACATTTTGCCCTACTTGCTTTGGGGGTTCCCCCCCTTTTTTAGGAGATAAAGTTAAAAAGCCTCTTTTCTCCCTACTTCCTCCGTCATCTTCCCTGAAGTTGCTGAGTATTATTCCACGTGAGATTTTACTTTTCCTAAACATGTGTGTGTCCACAGTCAGTGCACATTCTTGTTTTTATCACACTATTTGTATCTGTTGGAACTTGCATTTCTTCTCTCCGTGTTATGCTTGGGAGATTCTTGTGTGTTGAAATATATAAAGCTCCTTTGCAAATTATGAGATTTATTTATTAGTAGTGAAATAACTCTGAAGTGTTGGTAAGTTGGCAAAAATATGCCTGGGAATATAAGACACTTCTAGGGAAGCAAACGTGAGTGATTTCACCATTTTTTGTTTTGTTTTAACTACTGTGCTTGATAACCATAGCTGCGTTTATAGATGGTGACATAAAATCCTCCGCAATTTCAAGCTGAGATTCCTTTTAGAGCCTTTACCTTTAAGGAACTGTCTAGGTTTGTGGAGGCAATTGACTTGTGGAATTTGAATATTTTTAAAACTTGTGGTTCAAATCATATAATAAAATTATATTATAAAGAGTCTCTTGGGGACTTCCCAGGTGACCCAGTGGTTAAGACTCTGTGTTTCCAGTGCAGGGGACACATTTTAGATGCCAGGTCGGGGAACTAAGATCCCACATGCTGCTTGGCCAAAAGAAAAAAAAAAAAAAAACCTGCCTTAACAGCTCAACAAATTTTGTTTTTTAAATAGGAAACGAATGTCTTCTGCTATATTCAAAATGGATAACCAACACGGACCTACTGTATAGCACAGGGAACTCTACTCAATGTTTTGTGCCAGCCTGGATAGAAGGAGGTTATGGAGGAGAATGGATGCATGTGTATCCATGTATGGCTGAGTCCCTTCCCTGTTCACTTGAAACTATCACACCATTGTTAATCAGCTATGCTCCAATACAAAATAAAAAGTTTAAAGTTTGAAAAAAATAATAAAATTACAAATGTTTAAAAAAAAGAAAGAAAGGAATGTGTCTTTGAGTCCCTTTAACACAAGCCATAGTCATACCCCTTCCCCTCCCATTTTGAGTGGGGGACTGGAATTTCTCAGGCCTGGCTTCTGAATCCATTTTGCCTTCTAACAGACCCCAGGGAGAGTAGAGAATTCATGGTTCCACCACAACCCTGTTCCCTGCTCCCTGCACGCAGGCAGAAGCCTGGAGGACATCATAAGACTGGGATTCCTCTTGGGAGGGGCCCGTACAATTTCCCAACTGGAAGAGGATTAAATAGGCAGTCAGGGCACCTTGAACTTTGATATCTCAGGCTCATCTGACAGGTGGCCAAGGCCAAGTCTGATCGCCCACAGGCAACAGGGAGGAACAGACTGATGAAGGGCAGGGCACCGGACGGTGGCATTCCTCTGGCCTCTCTAGATGTTGCGAGTGAAACCCACTTGGGAGAGACCAGGAAGGTGGGTGGACAACACTGGTTCATTTGGGTTATGAAAAATTTTAACTGGATTGTAATGTACCTAAAGCAAAGTGTACAAATCCTAAGTGTCCAGTTTGATAAACTCACAGAAAGAATAGGAAACAGAACATAACCAGCCCCCTAGAAAGCCTACCATGCCCCCTTTCCAGTCACTAAGCCCGCTAAGGGTAACCACTCTCCTGACTTGTGACTCTGTGGGTTGAGGTTGCCTCTTGGGGGATGTTACATAAACGAAATCACACAGCAATGTACGCTTGTGTGGCCTCTTTCACTTGACACTATTCAGTTTGCTGTATGTTGTCATGGTCCACTTGTTCTCACTGCTGTTGAGTGTTTCACTGTGTACATTTTTTTAAAAAAAACCAATCCTGCTATTATGGGTGGGCATTCAAGTTGTCTCGGGTCCTTTATTCATAGCACTGAGATGAACATGCAGGGACGTGTCTTTCGGAGAACATGTGACAGGTTTTGGTGGGTGTCCACCCAGGAGCGGAATTGCTGGTTTATCAGGATTGGATGCTAAATTTAGTAGTCACTGTCAAACAGCTGCCAGAGTGGGTGGGTGTCCTCAATGACTTCCTCCAGGTCTGACTGCAGTTTGTCTTTGGCAGCACTTAGGATGTGTGGAAAGAGGCTTCCCTCATAGCTCAGTTGGTAAAGAATCCGTCTGCAATACAGGAGACCTGGGTTAGATCCCTGGGTTGGGACGATTCCCTGGAGAAGGGAAAGGTTACCCACTCCAGTATTCTGGCCTGGAGAATTCCATGGGCAATATAGTCCATGGGGTCCCAAAGAGTTGGACACGACTGAGTGAGTTTCACTTCACTTCAGGATGTGTGGTTTTCATTTCAGCTCTTCTGGTGGGTGGGTGTACAGTGCTTTCTCTTTGTGATTTTAATTAGTATTTTCCTGATGTGTAATAGAGGGCAGCATTTTTTTTTAACTTGTCTAGTGGGCTTCCCTAGTGGCTCATATGGTAAAAAATCTGCCTGCAATGCAAGAGACCTGGGTTCGATCCCTGGGTCAGGAAGATTCCCTGGAGAAGGGAATGGCAACCCACTTCAGTATTCTGCCTGGGAAATCCCAGGGACAGAGGAGCCTGGAGGAATACAGTCCATGGGGTCTCAAAGAGTCATGGTTGAGAGTCTAACACACACACACACAGAGTGGCCATTTAGTTCTTCTCCTCTTAGGTGATTCAAGTCTTTTTCTATTGACTGGTCTGACATCCTCTATTGATCCCCAGGAGGTCTTTGCATATCCTGAATCGGAGTTTTTTGTCAGATAGGCGTGGTGCAAATGGCTTCTCCCAGTCTGGAACGTGCCTTTTCTTTCTCTTGCTGGTGTCTCCCCCCTGCCCCTTTTTTGGTCACATTGGGTCAGCACGTGGAAACTTAGTTCCCCCACCAGGGATCAGACCAGGGCCCAAGGCATTGGATGCATGGAGTCTTAACTACTCGATTGCCGGGGAATTGCCCTCTGGGGTCTTTTGAGGAATGAAAGTTTGTAATTTCAGAGCATTCCAGTATGTCAAACTTTTTCTTTACGGCTGGTCCTTATCATGTTTTGCTTAACAAATGTCAACAGAAAAAGATCAAAAGCGGTCAACCTTTGGAGTCCCCTGGTGGTCAGATGATTGGGATTCCATGCTGTCATTGATGTGGCCTGGGTTCAATGCCTGGTCAGAAAACTAAGATCCTGCAAGTCACCGAGTATGACCAAAAAAAAAGAAGAAAAGGTGGTTAACCTTTGAGGACTAGGAGGACCAAAACTGGAGGTGAAAAGATGGACTTTTGTCTTGCAACTTACCCACTTCTGTGTAATCTAAATGATCCCCCCCCCACCCATGTGTATGTTTTTTTTCTAACTTAAAGGAAAAAAAACAACAACAACAAAATTATTAGGTCAGCCTGATCGCTGTGGAGGATGGTTGGAAAGAGTCAAGTATAAATGTTTTCAGAAATTCATCCCTTCATGAGCCCAAGGAACCTTATTTTTCCCATCATTTCTTGTATCAATGAATGAATATTAATTATTACTGCAGGGATTCAGGCTTAAATATCAACTCTAGGACACTCTTGCATTGACAAACGAGGACAATGGTGATAACCCTTGTTCACACAAGTGATCAGATAAGGAAGTTGGCATTAGAGCAGGAGTCCCAGCCCTGAGTTCCGTACAAAGCCCCAAACCCCACAGTGAACTCACTTCAGGACGGAGTGCATCACCATCAGCTCCACCTTTGGGGAGAGGGAAGGAGCCTGGCTGGTGGGTTGGGGGTGGGGCAGGAGCAAGGTTTACACCTACCCTGGGCTTGTGACCACTCACCTCCCTCTAGAGATGCAGCCCCACACCCTGGACCTCCTCTCCAGGGCAGCAGTTCTCATCTGCAGTAGTTCACCAGAACCTTCTAGATGTTTTCAAAATAAAGCCCCCAAGACCACTTCTCGCCAGGTAACTGAGAGGCCCAGTGGTCTTGGTTAAGGCGCCCATTTCCCACTAGCGCTCGCGATTCTGGCCGCTGCGTCCCCACTGCTCCGACAGGGACACCGAGCGTCGAGGGGCAGGGCTTGCGGTCCCAGCCAAGATCCCCGACCCTTCTCTTCCCCTGTAGTGTACCACTGGGTCGAGATGCGGGCCAAGATGCGCCTCATGGGCTTCAATGCGGAAACCATCAAGCCACTGAATGAGGAGGCGGCCGCGGAGCTGGGTGCCGAGCTGCTGGGCGAGGCCACCATCTTCGTGGTGGCCTGCGGCTGCCTGGTGCTGGAGTACTCGCGACAAAAGACGCAACAGCGTCGCAAGGAGGGGGAGCAGCTCGCCGCCTGGGACGCGATGCGGGACGAGGTGGACCACCTGGCGCTGGTGCTGGAGGCCCTGCAGGCGCAGGTGCAGGCGGCGCCGCCGCCGGCCGCCCTGGAGGAGCTGCAGGCACAGATGCGAGACCTGCGCGCCCAGCTCTGCATCCAGGACCTGCCACAGGCGCCCCAGGCAGAGCCCACACCAGAGGATGAGGGGCCGCCAGACCCAGGTCTCGGACAGGACTGATGTCTGGGCTGCCATGTCTGTCCACACTGTCCCTCCCTGATCCCGCCCAGCTAATACCACCAGGCCCCTTTAGGGGCAGTCGGGATTCTGGACAAGGGTTGATCCAACCAGGCTTTTGGTCACCTCCCTACTAACCTGCCCGGTGAGGGGTACCTTCTACTGGGACTCCCCCATCCACTGGTGAAACGTTCCAGCCCAACCCCCCACCCCTACTCCACTGGTTTAGCACTTTGGAATGGAGAGGCCGTGTCTTCATTGGACCCCACCCACCCACCACTACACCATCTCTCATTTTATCACTCACATCTTCAACCTACCTGAGGAGTGGTCCTCTTCCTGGGACCCCCATCTACCTTTTCCCCCCTTCTTCACTGGTACAGAACATTGTAGTGGAAATACAGAAACCTGTGATGGACTTCCTGACCCCATGACCTTCCATCTACCTCACTCTTTTAGGGGGTTAGGAATAGGATGGATCTTGGCATGCATTAGCTCTTCTGAGTCACTCTGTGTCTCCTGTATTTAGTCCACCATTGGTATCCTGACTGGGGTCCTCCCCTCTTTAAGTGGATCCCCCCGCCTTCCCTCCATCCAAATCTGCTCTTCCGAGTACTCAGGGATTCCCCCTTACTTTCTGCCTTTGAACTGGACACTCAGTTACCACCCCTCACCTTCATGCAAAGTCTTCCTCCAGTGAAGTCTGCCTCTCAGCCCTGAAGTTCCCTACCTCCAACAGAATGGAATAATTCCACCAGGCAGTTACCTACCTCACCTACCCCCTGCCCACCTAATGAACCACTGAAGGGGTATGTATGACAGCTGATTCCTGAATTCTACTTTTTTTTTTTTGAGACTGTAAATATTGTAATAATTAAAGGAGCTCTGGGAGGAAAAATGTCATCTTAAGAAAGTGTCTTGAGAACCATGATGTACATCTGCCAAATGGGTACAAGGCTCCCTAAAATTAGAACCTCAAAGGGTTCCCAGTGGGAGAAGGCCTGAGTCATCCTTTGAGCCCTTTCCCAGACCAAAACACCAAGGTCCAGGAGAACCAAAGGGTCTGGCCCAAGGGCAGACGTTCAATGAGGGATGCCCTTGGCTTTCTCTAGGGCTGGGTGGAAAGGAGTAAGGAAGCTGCCTGTTGAGGGGCACCAGGAGGCCAAGACGGGGCAGAGGAGCAGGTTCGGGTGGGAAGGAGGAAGGTGAGGGAAGGTGGATTACTGGGGGAGGGAGGGACACGACCATCCTCATGAGAGCAGCCATTCAAATGACTCCAGAAATCTTAGCATTTATAAAAACTGGCAGATTTATTCCGCAGGGGCCCATTTCCAAGAAGCTAAAGGTGAAGGTAAGAGGAGAGGTTTCCTCTCCTATTCCTTTCCCCCTTATCTTGTTTCTCCCCAGGGGGTAAAAATGGCCTGGACCCCAAAACCTACCCAAATAAAAAACCAAAAAACTGAGGTTCCAAAAAGTTACAGCATCTTAATTCCTCATAGAAAAGGGGAAGGAGCCAGAGGGAAGGGAGGGAGGTCCCTGGGGTAGGGGGAGTCACCCCCAGCCTGGTGGGACAACCCTCCTCACACAGCTGTCCCAAATGGGACAAGCCAGGGGCACAGCATTTAAAAACTCCCACACCCCATTTTATCAAAACCAAAGAGAAAAAAAAATTTCCTCCCCCCCACAAACCTAAATATATATATATATATACTTTTTTTTTCTTAAAAAACAAAACTTCAAAGGCATTAAGCGTTAAAGTGAATCTACAAGGGAATGTGAAATTCCCTCCTTCCCTCCCCCTTACTGTGGGGTTACTTGGTACATCCCCAGCAGAGGAACCAGCCCCAAGGGGATGGCAGAGGGGAAGGACCAAAGGGAACAAAGGGTGGGGGCTTCCCCATCCAATCAGCAGCCAATATGGGTGTGGGCGTGGTGCTGGGGAAGCCACACCCCCTTGGAATTTTCCAAGTGACATAGGGAGTGGGGAAGATGCATTCCTGTGTAGTCTTCAGCCAATTCCAAGTCAAGTCGAGGCAGGGAAAGCAGGGTGACAGGCGGAGGGGGTGTGCGGAAAGGAGAAACTGGATTTTCTGGGGCCCTGTGGTCAGGGGGCACCCCGCTTCCTCAGCTCCTGGACAAAGGCTGGAAGGAAACAGTGGGCAGAGGTCAGGGGCAGAGCCTCTTCCCCTTCTCCCTTCCAAAACAAGGGCTTGTCAAGGGACACCATGCCTCCAAAATAAATAAATGTTTAAAAAGAAAAAGAAACACCTCACCTTCAATTATTTCCTCTTTCACTTTCTGCAATTCCTTCCTCACCTCTTCCAGAAGCTCCTGAAAATAATGGGGATACAACCAATGAGGAAGAGTACCTGGACTTACAGAAGTGAATCCCCCGTTTCTTATTAATGACTGAGGGGCCAGAGGAAGGAGGGTCAAGACCCGTATCCCACACACAGCATGACATCACTGGCCAGGCCACAAAGTGACTGAGATTTCTAGGGGAGAATTCTGGATCCTCTGAGCCAGAGAGAAAAGTACTGGAGAACATCCAGTACCAGGGCTGGCAAATAAGACATTCCAGTCTCCTGCCAACTGCGGGTGGTGATAAATGTCTGCGACCAGTGTGCTGAAAAGGATTCTGGATACTCATCAGGAATGAGTGCAGTGATAGATTAGTAAGGTCTGTCATGGGCATTGGACAAGGCGGTTATGGGGTCTGTCATCCCTGACACGACCCAATTTCTCCAGTTCTCAGACTGGGAAGCTGAGGGTTCCAAGGCCTTTTCTAGAATCACATAGCAGGTCAGTGGCAGAGTCTAGACCCAGATCTCTTTTCCATCCCCTGAGCTTCACCCCCAGTCCCCTCCCCTACCTGTTTCACCCTCTCCAGGTCTGACTCGTCACTGGAGCTAGGCGTAGGGGGGTGGGCCTCGGAAGTGGTTGCTGAAGAAGACGACTTCATCCTGGGAGAGGTGGTGTGGTGTGGGGCAGAAACGAGGTTAGAGAGAGGGTCTGCCTCCCCTGCCTCCCATTCCAGGGGTCACACTGTGTTCCTCCCTACAAATTTGGCAAACAAGTCCGACTCTTTCTGGGGGTGGGGCCCCAGTATTGATGGCCCACCTTGGCAAGGTTGTGCTGTTCTTCTCCCAGGGTCTCCGCACAGATTCTGGGGGACAGACAATAAGTCAAAAAGGTCAGAAACAAGGAATGCCCTGCCTCAGCCTTTCTTCCCGAGCCTCATCTGCCCCCATTCAAAGAACCATCTCAGGAGACTACAATCCACAGAATTATCTGTACAGACTCTCCCATGAAGGTGTGTTATATATGAGAAGACGGCATCCTGGAACTCGTAATTCCTGTGACTAGACTGGGCTCTCACTCACCACTGTGGGCTGGGACTCTGGCGTCTGACTCCTCCTGCTGGTGAGAAATAAAACTGTCACGAACCAGACATGGCCATTCTGCTCCTTTTCTTCCTCCACCTTCAAATACAGCCAATCCCTAGCACAGCCCCCACCCCAATATTCCTACTCTAATGGTACATCCTAAGGTGTATGAGGCAGGAAGGGTCCCTAACTCACATTGGCAGATTCATCCTTGGCAGGTTTCTCCCCAACTTGCGTGGCTTTCCTTCTGTGAGAGAGAAAGGCAAAAACAGATGGCTCCAGTCCTCTCTCAGCTACTCAACAGTTCCCTTCCCCAGAGTTCTGGAAAAGTGGGTCCTAGGGTGCAGACTTCTGGAATTCGTCAAGGCTAAGCACATTTTTAGAAGTTAAAGAGGGAACTGTTCGCGAATTGGGGTGGGGGGTTTAGGATTCCTGCATTTGGGAATCACAAAATTCTCAGGGCAGAGTCCCCAGCTTCTGAGGTGGGGTCACCTAAGGTCCTAGAATTCTGGGTTCCAGAACATTCCAGAGGCTACCTAGGGGGTTGCAAACCTCAGCCATCTCAGGAGAATGCAGTCCCCATCATTATATCTCAAACCTAGCTATCAAAGGATGAACTTTCACCCAAAGAAACAAACTAACCAGGAATCCGAGCCCTCCTCACACCTGGTCCTACTGAACTGGAATCCCAGCCGTGATAACTGCTGGGCTGAGGGGTTTGTTTTGAGAGCTTTCTGCAACCATTGAAAGCTCTGGGCTTAGGCTCACCTCCGGGCCAGCATGGCGTTCATCTCTTCCATGAGGCCCCCGCCTGTGCTTCGACTGCTCTCAGCTTTGGGGGCCACGGGCCCCGCTGAAGCCTCCTCCTGCTGGAGAAATTACAGAGAAGAGGGGGCTTACGGGCAGGCCTCCCAGCCCTCCTGTGAGGCTCCCAGGCAACTCTGGCCTCTTTCCATTATTATACCAGACCCGTCACCCCATACCCACTGCACCTGCCCCTCACCTTGCTAACTTTCCTGAGTTTGGCGCCGGCAATGGCTGAGGCCAGGCTGGGGGCCCCAGTCCCTCCACCACTGGGACCTTGTGCTGTGGGGAGAGGGGGTGCCGGGGGTGGGCCTCCCCCTGCTCCCTGTGAGGCGGCCGAGACCCCTGAGGAGGAGAGACCAGGGGGTGGGGGTGGACCCGGAGGAGGGGGAGGTCCCGGGGGCGGTGGTGGTCCCCCAGCTGGGGGAGCAGGCGGGCCTCCTGTAAGAAACACAAAACAGGAGGGGTGCTAAGCGAGAAGCTTCATTCTTTATTGTCCGGCTGGCCCACCCCCTCCTCTGGGGTGGTCCCCTGACCCCCGAGGCCAATTGGGCAATCACCTGCGTTGGAGGCTCTGCGCTCTCGCTCCATGAGCTCTGACTGCTGCTGCCTGGGGAGGGAGGGTGAGTGGCTATCACTCAGGGCCCCCAGATAGCCAGCAACCGCCCAGATCGCCCCTCAGAGGTGTCCCGGCAGGGCTGGTTCCTAAGCCCCACTCATGTCCTCTATCCCCCACGGGCCCAGGAGAGGGCTGGGGGGTGGGGTGGTAAGGGCAGGGACAGGGCGAGACCAGGATGTGAGCTATCTAGTCATCAGACCATCAAGAATCACAAAATGCCCAAGATCCTTTAAACAACCCAGTTCTGGACTCTGGGAGTCCAGGGGACTGGGATTTGAAGGGTCAGAAGGTTCTGTAACTCTGGGCATCAGTTTTTCAGACTCCAAGTGGGGAAGGGTGGTTCTTAAAGATGTGGATTTCTAGTCCCCTGGGAGTTGGAACATTCTGAAAATCGAAAGTTGGAGAGGTGTGAACTCTAGGCGTCAGGGGTTCTGGAACCACCTAGAACTCTGGCCAGGGGAAGGTTCCCCACCCAGGGACTGGCCCCACCTTTTCTGCTGCTCCATCTCCTCTGGGGAGGGGCCATTCTGGGCAGACCAGGTGGGAGGCGCTGCAGGTGGTGGTGGGGGCGGGGGCCCACCTCCTGCAAGTGAGAGTAAAGGCTAGTGAGTCACACGGAAGCCAGCCCCACCCCTTGGCACGCTCCCAAGGGGCCCCCGGGTACCCTGTGAGGAGGGTTGGCACCCGCTTCCCCTGACTGAGCTGACAGTCAGGTGGTGGAAGGGTACCCAGATCACAGGCAGGACAGCGAAGCCCCAGAGAAGGGGGTCATCCGCCCCAAGACCTGCAGATGGGAATCTGCAGGGACAAGACTTGAATTCAGGCAGATTCCAGAATCCAGGCTCTTGACGCACAGTCACAGCTGCTCAGACCCCCCACCTGAGAGCTCAGAAGAGGCTGACCGCCCCCTCCTCACCCTCCCCCAGGCCTCTGGCCCCCGTGTGTTTCCTGTGCTTCAGACTGCCACTGAAGTTGCTCCTGGAAGCAAATGCCTCCACCATTTGATGACTGGCAAACCTAAATGCACAGCCATCACCTAAAACCTTTGCTCCTCAAAGCGCTCTTTATGGACTGGTAAACTTTGGCATCCATCAGGGAGCTTGTTGGAAGCACAGAGGCTCCGGCCTTGGCCCACCTACCTGATTCAGAATCTGCATTTTTTCCTAGATGACTCGCGGGCACATTCCAGTTTAAGAAATACCAACTGGAAGTTTTTTCTCAACATTGTGGCTGACAATGTGACTGACAATGACGTCAGTCCATCTAATGGTTACCTGGAGAAAGGGCACAAGAAACCTCCCGGAGGCCTGAAATATTTCTATCTTGATCTGGGAGGCGGTCACACAGAAGTGTGCAAGTGTAAAAATTTGTGGAGCAAAATGGGCTTTTAGGAACCATGCATTTTACATGTGGGTGCACTCAGGGCAAAGAGGAGCCCACAAAACTGGGTTGGCCAAAAAAATCCATTTGGGTTTCTCCGTAACATCGGAAAAACCTGAATGAGCTTTTTGGCCAGCCCAGTAACTCTCCATAGCAGCAGTGAATGAGCCCTGTTTTCAGATGCGTAAACTGAGGCCAAGTGGTAAAGGGGCGGCCCCAGGCCCCACGGCAGGGCTCAATGGTCCCCTCCGCCGGCTGTCTCTAACCTTCCAAGGCCTCTAGGGCGCTGGCCATGCCGTTGGCAAACTGCGTGGCATCTTCCTTGCTGCCAAAGTTGAGGCCCCAGACCTGCCGGGCGTCGCGCCACTGGTGGAAGTTGGGGGTGGCCTGGTTATACTTGACACCCCGGACGATGGCACAGTTGATGACCACCTGGCGGGAGTTGTGGGGGAGAAGTGGGTGAGGGATGGTGAGGTACCACAGGCAGAGGGGGCGAGGAGGAGGGGAGCCTCACCTGCTGGTCCGGCAGCATCTTGCGGCCGACCACCCGGAAGGAGTTGGCGGTGGGGTTGTGATAGATCTGGACGCGGCTGAAGGCCTGCGGGCCCGTGCCGGCGGGCAGCCAGCGCTTGTTGCTGTCATCGTAGAGCATCACCGTGGCCCGGCTGGTGCACACAACCGTCTCGCTGCAGAGAGGTGGGCGGGGGAAAGGGAGAGAGGCCAGTTAGCTGTGGGGAGCCTGGCATCCTCCCCCAGGGGCTGGTCACCTTTTCGTCCCCCTGGGAGATTCGGAGACACAAAGACAGTGTGCCAGGAAGAGGGACCCACGGAGAGGAAGAGGAAGACAGACCGAGAGAGAGGGCTGAGGATGGGCCCTCAGAGAGACCCAGATAGGGAGACCGGAGGAGAAAAAGACAGGTGGGACGGCGAAAGACAGACTGGGAGAGACAGACAAATAGACAAGCTGGGGGATGTGAGACAGACAAGGAAAGAGACAGACAGTCAAACGGGGAGCAAAAGACAGGAAGAGGAAGAGTCAGACCGGCTGGAAGAGACAAAAACATACAGACTGATGATGGGGAGAGAGAGGTAAGAAAGGGGGTCAGATTGGTACAGGGGAGACGGACTGAAAGGAGTAATGGGGAGAAGAGATGCAAAGGCAGAGAGCAGAGAAAGAGGCCGATGGAGAAGGACAGAGATGGACAGACAGGCAGAGATGTGGTGTGAGAGCTGGAAGAGGGGGGCCCGGGAGAAGCAAATGAAAGGGACAGAGCAGGTGTCCTGGGCAGCACTGGGAACAAGCCCCTGCCCGACGCCCTTGGAGCCTCAGTTTCCCTGTCTCTGTCGGGAGGCTTGGGCCTGCCCGCCCCTACTCCCCACTGTGGAGGAGGAAGCCGAGGCTCAGGGAGGTGAAGGGTGAGGCTTGCAGCAAGTTGGGGACCGATGCCGAGATCCCAGCTCTTCCCCTTCCTGCTGCCCACCCCATCCATCCGGCGCCACCCACCCTCCCCCACCCCCTGGCGCCAACAGCCATCAGCAGACACTCCCTGCTCTGTGTCAGGCAGTGACCCAGACAGCCCCGGCCCCACCCTCCAGGGCAGGAGAGCATCGCAAGGGACTGTCCTGTCCGCACATGGTGATAATCCAAGACCAGGTCTGGGGTTGCCCAGAAGAAGGGCCTGCCCCTGCCTCTGGATCAGAGAAGACTTCCTGGAGGTGACATCTGACTTAGCCCTGGGGTGGGGGTCTCAGTAAACTGGCTCAGGGTTCAGGATCTGATCCAGACATAGGTTCAAATCCCTGCTGGGCCACCTACTCCATGTGACTCAGGCGAGCAACCTTCCCACAGAAGTCATCTTCTTTGCCCGCAAACTTGGGAAATGACAGACCCCACCTCCCAGGGCAGTGGGTGAAGTAAATGAGTCTGGGCATGTGGAGTGCTTGGCGTGGGGCCTGGCATGAGTGCTGAGTAACTGTCAGCATCCCTTCCCCGGGCGCTCTGAACAGGCACCAAGGGGCCCTCCTCCACCCCCCACCAGTCCTTCTGGGAAGGTTCAATGCCCTCCTCTCTCAGTGGGGAAACTCAGGCTTCCAGACGGGAAGTGACTTGGCCAAGGTCACCCACAAACCAGGGGGAAGCACTAGTCCCTGCCCGGCCCCAACCCCCACCGGACTTTTTCCTGAAAAGAGGAAGTTGGTGGTCAGAGGTTTCCGGGGAGAGAAATTATACCCCCCAAAGGCTCTGTCTCTACCAGGGCTACGGGCTGGAGCGTGACAGGGACCCTATAAACGACAAGGCAGGGAGAGCCCCCTCGGACCCAGATCTGAGTTCTCAGGCCAGGGAGCTAAGCCCCCAGGTTTACATACTCAGGGGGCCTCCTTCTCCTCAGGCACTTCAACCCAGCCCTTTCTCCAGAGTCTCTCATTTTATTTCACTGCAGCTCTTCTAGGCGGGCTATTTCATCCTCATTCTGCAAGGACTGCAAACAGTGGCACAGAGAGGTCGCATGACTCACCCATGGTCACACAGCGAGTAGCTAGCAGAGTGAGGATCTGCACCCAGGCCACCTGGCTCCCCAGTCCACTGTCTTCACCACCGTGGACTGTGTGGGCCCTACCCACACACCAGGTGCTGGTTCTAGACAAGCGCAGCCTCAGGGGCTGTTTCTGGCTTCCACTGCCCCTGGCAGGGCAGGGTTAAGGCCTCGCCCACACCTGCCACCCACACCCAGAGCAGACTCTGGCCAGGTGCCCAGGGCCTTTGTTGCTACCCCACCCTGGCTGCACTTTGCTCTCTCCAAGAGCCCCTGCCTGCTCAGTCTCTGGACTAGCCTGAGCCCTGGCTATTTGCTGAGTGACCCCGGACTGGTCTTGTCCCTCTCCAAGCCACGGTGTCCCCATTCCAGCAAAAGGATCCTGTTAAAACACAAGTCAGATTGTGTCTCTCCTCTTCTTGGAAGCTCCCCTGGCGGCTCCCAGCAGAATTTTTATGCTGGCCAAGTTCTCTCTGGGGCCTTCGTGATCTGTATGATCTCTGATCTCCCCTTGACTGGCCCCACCAGCCATTCTAGCCCCCACTTCAACATGCCAGACACATTCCCACCTCCGGGCTGTGCTCTCGTTCTCCCTCAACCTGGATTTTCACCTCCTTCGGGTCTCTGCTTAGCCATCACCTCTTCCGAGAAGCCCTCCCTGACTACCCTACCAGGAAACGCTCTCACTGCATGAACCATGTTTCATAACACCCAATTCCTGCCTGACAGGGCCCTATCTGTCTCCCCCACCAAAATGTCAGGACCACAAGGGCAGGGATTTTTGTCCTTTCTGTTCACTACTGTGTTCTCAGAACCTAGACTCGTGCCTAGAACCGAGCAGGTATCCAGGAGTTGTTAAATTAGCCATCTATAAGAAAAAGGAAAGTTTTTTTTAACAGCAGCTGACATGTATTGGTTAGTCTATGTCCCAGACACCGTTGCAGGTACTGAGCTCCAGCTGCCACAGTGAACCTGGCAGTGACCTCAGTGCACACCCTTTTTCCAGACAAGGGACTGTGGCCACAGAGGGATGAAGACAGTCATCCCAGGTCACACAGCAAACAAGCAGAGGGGCTCATATTTGAACCCAAGTCCTGATCTTCCCCACCCCCAATGTTCTTAACCTCATTTAAAGATGAGGAAACAGCTAAGCTGATTTTTTTTTTTTTTTTTAAGGCAAGGTATAAAGTGGTGTGAGAGGTTTTTTAAAAAAAAAAAAGGTGGGGAGGCTATAAATACCTCTGTACCCAGAGTGGTGAAAAGCAGAGGTTGCTTCTCAGGGGACTAGCCTCCCTTGCTCGCCTCTGAGGCACTGGGGCACTGGGGGTCTGACGAGGGAGGCAGGAAATGGACAGTTCGCACTGTTTACCCACTTGAGTTGCTTGATTATGTCTTTTCTTTTTGCTTTGTTTTACCATGGGCTGGTATTACCTATAAAAAATTAATTCATTACTTAAGTACAGAAAAAAAAAAAAAACACCACCTATAAACCAGACAAAAAGCTAGATCGGAAAAATCTCACAGCCAGGAAGCCAGGAGTGAAATGCAAATGAGGTCTGCTTAATTCCAGTGGTCTCTGGGGGCTTCCCTGGTGGCTCAGACGGTAAAGAATCTGCCTGCAATGCAGGAGACACAGGTTTGATCCCTGGGTTGGGAAGATCCCCTGGAGAAGGGCATGGCTACCCACTCCAGTATTCCTGCCTGGGAAATCCCATGAAAGAGGAGTCTGGCGGGCTCCATGGGGTTGCAAAGAGTCAGACACAACTTGAGCAACTAACACTTTCAACTCGACACTGGGGTCTCACAGCCTCAATTTGACATGAGACAGCCTGAATCCTCAGTCAGCCCAGAACTCTCCCACAAGCCCTCCCATTCTGGAAATCTCCAGTATGTGGTCAGTAAAGGAGGATTGAAGTCACCCCCTTGCTGCATGGCTTCACCTTTCTGAGCCTCACTTTCCAGCCCTGGAAACCATAACTCACTGGGGTTTGGTAAGGATTGAAAGAGATAAGAAAACCCTTAAGCGCAGGACCTGGAATTTGACACAGGACCAAAAGGGAGAGTTTCCTGATGGCTCAGAGAGTAAAGAATCTGCCTGCAATGCAGGAGTCACAGGAAGTGTGGGTTTGATCCCTGGATTGGGAAGATCCCCTGGAGAAGGAAATGGCAACCCACTCCAATATTCTTGCCTGGAGAATCCCATGGACAGAGAAGCCTGGCGGGCTACAGTCCAAAGGATCACAAAGAGTCAGACTCGAGTGACTAAGCACACACACAACATATAAGGGAGCCGAGAAGCAATACAGGAAGGAGAGAGCTTCTCATCACGGGAGGCAATCAAGCACAGTCACTTTGGTTTACTGAAACTTTCCCGTTGAGAGGTTTGTCCTTCCTTCTACCCCTTCATCTGATAGCCCCTTAAATTGTAATCCACCCCACAAAGACCCAGGCATACACAGCCTTTCCAAACTACGAATCTTTGAAGCAATCCTGCATAGAAACACAGGTTTAGGGTTTGTGGGGCTTGTATGGGTTCACTTTAGTCCCTCCTTCTTGACAGGCCTCAGTTCCCCATAAGTGAACAGGAAGGTAACTGGGTTCCTTCTTGCTTATCAACATTATCTTCAGTGTTTGTACAGTAAAAGCAGGTTGCTTGTTTTTTTCTAAGGCCACTAAAGGTTTGATTTTGCTTTTCTTTAAGAGTATAATAGTCTGGAAAGAGGCCTGGGTTCATATTCAGACTTGCCTACTTCCAAACTGACTTTAATAGGTAATCTGTTTAATTCCCCTGTGCCTCAATTTTCCCATCTGGGAAAGGGGGGACGATCATAACAGTATCAATCTCTTAGAATTGCCGTGAGGATTAATTTGAATGACACCTGGTACAGTGCCTGGCACAAAGGAGTTGCTTGATCAAATGATCTCTCATTATGAAAAACAATAATAAATGAACCAAATTCTTCTAGAGGCTCCTCTGCCCTAAGAGTCTCAGACCTCTGCCCCCCTTCCCAGAATTCCAGCACAGAGTCCCGGACACAGCAGACACTCAACAAATATTTGTCAAACTGAGAAAAAAAAAACTGTAATTTTCCATCTTAACAGCCTCTCTTCCAACTGTCCCCAAGACCGTCTCCAGCCTAACCAGCCAGAAATCAGAGGATCCCAGTGCCCTCCCATCCCTCAACACTACTTAGAAATTTCTGAGGGATCTTGGGCCAGGCCTTTCTCTCTTTGAGCCTCCCTCAGTTTCCCCAGCAGCCCCTAGACAGGGCTGTGGGTCTTTTTGAATCCTAGCTGTCCTGGGAGAAGGGGCACAGCCCAAGAAGGCCAGTGTGGCCATCAGCAGAAGACCCTTTAGGAGATGGGAGTAATCCTCTGGTGGGACAGGCATCAGCTAACTTCTGCCCACCCCCCAGGAGATATAGGAGGTTTGGTCATGGCTCGCAGTAGCAGGGGGCCTTGTGGGAGGGCCAGGGCCTCTGGGACTGGGGGAGGCGGGGGCGGGAGGCTGGCCCAGACATTGCTCCTGCCCTTTTACGGTCTCAGTGAGTGAGGCAGCACTAACTCGGACATCCGCCATCCGCCTTCCACCGTGCCTGGGACCGGAAACGCGAGGGGGGGGGCACAAGGGGCGGGGCTGGGGGCAGTGGGAGAGGAGAGTCCCCAGGGAAGAAGGTGAAGGAAGAGGGCCTGACTCCAAAACTGCCCTCTCTGCCGGGCAGACCTTTTAGAGGTGTTGCTATAATGGGGGAAAGGGTAGGCAGGAAGTCTTGTGGGTGTCTGTGGGTGCCCCCATCGCTCCAAATTTTCCAACAATCCCTTTTCAGCAGAAGGAACAAATGTGGGAGGGGGGGATTCTCTAATGACCACAAAAAGGAATGCCACCCAGATGTCAAAGGGCTGGGAATGCGGCGGATGAGAGAGGATGTGGGCCCCAGGGGGTTAATCCCCAGCGGCCCCCCAGGGGCCTCCCCCTCAAGCTGGGGGCTTTGGAGCAGGAAGTCTCTGAGAGAGTAGAGGAAGGGAGATAGTATTGTCAGGCTCAGGCCTCAAGGGAGAGATTATGGGGGGCCGGGGGGGATGGGAGAGTGAGGGGGAGGGCCAGTCGGGTCCCCCAGTCCGCACCGGCCCCGCCCTCAGGTAAGCCCAGGAGTTTGGAGGGAGGCTCCGGGAAAAACAAAATCCCTGGGTCCCTTGGGCCCCCCAGCCAGGATTAAATTCCTGGGAAGATAGCTGGAACTCTCTGGGAAGGCTGAGTCCCAGGGGGAGAGGGCTATGACCTTGAGGCTTTCCAACGCCCCCTCCTCCAACGGCACAACTCCGGACGGCTAGGGAAGGGGGGGGCGGTGTTGAGAGAAGGGGGAGGCGCCGTGGTGGGGAAAGCAGCCGGCCCACGGCGCTCTCAGCCCGCCCCCCCCACACACACACCAGCTGTCTCGACAGGTGAGTCAGTTAGACAAAGGCCCCCCTTCCCCCAGCTGCTGCGCCCCCTCCCTCTCGAGGGCCGCGCAGGTGGGGGAGAGGGGCCGCCCTTCGGGCCAGGGCTGGGGAGGCGCCCTCAGCACAGAGCGCTCGCTCCCTCCTAGGCACAGCCTGTTTTAAGCACATTGTGGGTGGGGAGCGGCGAGGAACTGGAGTCCCAACCAGACCCTCCAGGCTGCGTCTGGGTCCCTGGATCCGTCCACTTCAACCTCCTTCACAGGGGGATGAACCGCCCAAATTTAGGGGTTAAGTACCCCCGAAGTTAATGATCAAAGTCCCTCGTGGGAAGAATTTCCAGCGCCATGTATGGGGGACCCCGAAAACCAAGCTCTACGTTTCAATCTCTCTTCCAGGTCCCAGGGGACTCCCAAACCGGCCCCCCATAATCCCTCTCAGGGCCACGTTGAGATTTGGGGGCAGTCTGAGTCCCGCCTAACCCCTAGCCTCTCTGCAGGGATTATTTGCCAACTTGGAGGTTCTCTGAAAAGTCTTAAAAATTTCGGGAGTCCTCGGAGCGCCCCCAAACCTAAGGGTTCCCAGGAGAATCTCACGGCACCACTCAGAGCCTTGAGAGTCAAGGGGAAGTGGTCAGTGTTTGGAGCTCGTCCAAGGGGGCTCGGCCTCAAATCCGAGGCTCCCAGTGCCCAGTCCCCAAATTCCAAGCGGGACCAAGCTGGGGGGAGGAGGGGACAAAGGCAGGGCGGCAGGAGCCCGCGCCGGCCAGGGAACGGTCTGGAGGCAGTTGGAGGCTCACCTCATGGCTGCTCGGCGGGCGGGCGGAGCGCCCACGGGCTAGGTGCTCCCGGGGCGCCCCCGGCTCGGGGTTCAGAGGTTCAGCGCTGGTTCTAGGTTCTGTTCAGTCTCCCCCAGGGTCCCGCCCCATAGAGTCCGGCTTCCTGCGGAGGAACGTGGACAGGGCCGGGGCGGGTCCTCGGGCGCCTCTTCCCTCTGGGGTTCTGCTCGGGGGCTCCGTGCGGCAGAAAGAGGGTGCGGCGTCCCCTCCCCGGCGCGCCCCCTCAGCCGGCGGCAGCTACAATGTTACTCTTACTACTGTACTTCTCTTTGCTACATTTCGTTCCAAAATTCCACTCCCCGCACCCACAATGCCCTGCGCCTTAAAGGGGCCGCGGACACCTTAAGGCGGTGGGGTTTGGCGGGGGGGTGTTGGTGGAGGGCGCTTAAAAGGGCAACGCGGAACCTTCGACTTCCGCTATTTCCCTCTTCCCCAACGTTTTTGCACAGCGATGCACTCTGGGGGTCACCCCCAAATTAGAGGGGAAGCTTGATAGAGGGGAAGGGATCCTTCCTTGATCCTGAGTTCTCTCCCACGATGGAAATTCTTAGGGGAATGAATATCAGTGGGGGCACAATTTCTTCTCACTCTCCTCATCGACTTTTTTTCATTTCTTTACATTCTACTCAATTTGGGGGCGAGGAGGGCCCTCGGGTCAAGCATAGATTTTCTCCCTTAAATCCTACCTTCGGGACGCCCCCCCGCCAAGGTCTCCCTCCTCCCCCAATTTATGAGGGGTCACTAAGGGGTGATCCACCTCTCTCGCCGAGGAGGGGGATGGGTGGGGAGGGGGCCCACCTCTCTCGTTGCCCCCCACCCCCGCCCGCCCAGGGAAGGTGAGGAGGAAGTGGGCCGAGGGGGCGCGGCCGGCCGCTGACTCACAACCGCAGGGTGTGTGTGTGGGGCGGGGTGGGGGGGTGGTGCAGCGGTGGACCTGGGTGGGAATGGGACTCCCGATCCCTGTGTGAATAAGGCTCCCGGCCCCCTACCCACGCATGCCCCGCCGTGACTCAGTTTCGCGTGCGGAGGATGGTGGGATCATGCAGCAATCCGAGGGCACGGAGTTGGGGGACCCTCCCTATGCCGACTCCTGCGAGCCCCCTCCCCCACGCGCCAGGTTCAGGCTGAGTCCCTACACCCTCCCGGGCTTCCGCCACGGGACCCGCAGACTCCACCCCCACGTGACGCCAGCAATATGACCACGCCCCTCCCGTAGAGCGCCACCTGGCCTGGGGGGCAGGAGTCTGGGAAATCAGCTGGAAGTTTAGAAGTGGATAAACTGAGGTCTAGAGGCAGGGGATAAATCTGGGCTAGAGCCCTCTTGACTGAGCCACCAGGACTCCGGTGGTTAATGAGAGTAAAACAATTTTCAGGGCCTAGCTGACTTGGTGAGGGAATCAAGCTTCCTACCTTTTTCCAGAAGGAGGCTGCTGCCTGGGTGATACCCGGATCTCCTTTACCTCATTGTTCGAGGCCAGTCTCTGATATTCTTCTCTGAAGAACTGAGTAATCCTCTCCCCTTCGATACCCCCCACTGCTGCTGCTGCTGCTGCTAAGTCACTTCAGTCGTGTCCAACTCTGTGCGACCCCATAGACGCAGCCCACCAGACTCCTCCGTCCACAGGATTCTCTAGGCAAGAATACTGGAGTGGGTTGCCATTTCCTTCTCCCCTACCCCACAGCGGAAAGCCTTAAACCCTGAACCACTGTAGGTTATAATTGTTTCTCCGCGTGTCTCCTCAGGCTGTGAGTCGTTTGGGGACAGAATTGAGAACCCCAGTTCTTTGTGACCATGGGCAAGTCCTTATTCCTCTCTGGGTCTCAGCTTTCCCATCTGTGAAATGGGAAAGTGGTGCTTCTGTGTGCCACTTGCACTATAGTCAGCAAATGTTTTGGTAAAGATCCAAATAGGGACTTCCCCCGGTGGTCCAGTGGCTAAGACCACAAGTAGGGGGCCCGGGTTCCATCCCTGGTCAGGGAACTAGATTGCACGTGCTGCAAGTAAGACCCAGAGCAGCCAAATAAATAAATCCAAATAGAAAATATTTTAGGTATATTAGACATAGGTCCTCTTTTATGTATTTTTTTACAACCCTTTAAAAATGTAAAAATCATTCTAAGCTCAAGTGCTGTACAAAACAGGTGGCAAGACCCCAGCACTAGAGAAACTCTTGCATGTGTACACAGGAGTCTGATCAAGAATCTTTATGGCAGCAGCAATGTAAGGGTAAAAAACTGGAAACAACCTAAATATCCATCAAGAGGATGATGGGTGTTGAAACCATTCCATATCTCTTGTCTGAAGTGCTGAGAGGCAGCTGAAAAGAATGTGGTGTGTGCAAGTGGCAGGAAAGAAGGCTCCAACACATTATTGAGTAAAAGGAAACAAATTACCAAACGATACATAGGGTATGAGTAAAAATCAAGAAAACATTTTAAGGTACAATATATGTGTGTGTACTTGCCTAATAAAAGGTCTCGAAACATCCACTCCAAACTCATTGCAGGGATTACCAATAGGACAGTGAATGGCATCATGGAGAGTTTGATGGTCATAATCTCAAGCCTCATCTCTAAAATGCCAAGTTTGGGACTTCCCTGATGGTCCAGTGGTTAAGAATCCAACTGCCAGTGCTGGAGACACGGTTGGGGAAGATTTCCACGTGCCCTCAGGGCAACTAAGCCCATGTGCCACAACTACTGAGCCCAGTGCTCTAGAACCTCTGAGTTCAACTGCAGAGCCCATATGCCTCAACTACTAAAGCCCGTGTGCCCTAGATCCCAAGCGCCTGAAGTAACAGAACGCCTCCCTCACTGCTGTCAACTAGAGGATGCCCATGGGCAGCAATGAAGACCCAGTGCGAGCAAAATTTTAAAAAAGAAAGAAAGAAAATGTCAAGTTCAATCTTTCCTCTAGGCTTTCACACTAGCTGTTCCTTCTGCCCCAAGGGGTTTGTGCATGGCTGACTAGTTCTCTGTTAGGTTTCTATTCAGCTGTCCCCTCCTCAGAGGTCTTCACAAACCCCCCTGTCTAAAGTGACCATCCCCAGGTGGAAAATAGAGTGATTATGGGTGGGGACTTGTCATTGTATACCATTTTGTGCCCTGTGAATTTAAAACCAAGTGAACTTATTACCCATAGATAGCAATGTAAAAAACCAACATAGTTCCCTTAGATGTTTTCTTAATCACATCCCCCATCTCCTTTTTTTTTTTTCTAAGACCCTTGTCAGTGTCTGAGATGACCTTGTTATGGGTTCCCTTGTTTGCTGTTCCCCCACCCCGCCCACCCCCCACACCAGGAGGTTCCAGGAGGAGGAACTTCAGTGGGTCTGCCAGGTTGATGGCCATGAGCAGGGCCTTTTGCCCACAGCAGGTGCCCCATACATATTTGCCAAATGACAGAGCAAATAATGCCTATGGGTTTTTTTTTTTTCCCACAAGAAAAATATATTTTGAATTATGTAATTAAAATTTAATCATAAAAACTTTCCCCAACCTCCCTGCCAAATAGATGAAAAATAGGAAGCGAAGAGAAGGTTATTGAACTGGGTGTTTTTCAGGGTCCAGTCAGCTCTAATTATTAGACATTTGGTTTTGGGGTTTGGATTTTTTTTTTTTTTTCGGTCTAGCTGGTGGGTGGAATTTCCCCTCTCTCATAAGACGTCTTATGAGAGGGAAGTAGGAGAAAGGGAAATAAACGTTCTGGGGTTCCTCCATCAGCTTCTCTTCCTTCCGCTGGTCTGCATAACTGGGGAAGGGGAGTTCTCTTCCTTAATTCCGCTGAGGTCCCAGCTGGGCAGTGGGTTCCTCAGCCCCTTTCTGCCCCTTCTGTAAAAATAAAATGTGGAAGACGGTGAATAGGAACCCCTTCCTGCCTCTCAGTATTTACTCCCTGGTATTCACAATGCTCCACTTCTATTTTTTCCTTCGGGGAACCAACATTCCTCATCTCTTCAACCCCTCTGTTTTAGGGCGAGGGGACTCCAAGGCCAGGCATTAAGGGATGGGCCTGCCAGCCTGGCCAATCAGAGACACGTCGGGCACGTGACCCAGTGTGGCCAATGAGAAGCAGCTCTGGAACCGCGGCTGCCCGTACTGGGAAACGCATGCTCTCCCCACTGGGGATGTTAGGTTCCTGGGATGTGAGCCTGGAGCAGCAACTCTCTGCCACCTCATCTGGAGACCCTGCCAGGAAATGAAGCCAACTCAGAGAAAATAAAACTAACCGCATGACATCATTTGACAACTGGATGCAGTCATGCCTTAAGTCCCTGAACTCTTCAATTACACGGACCAGTAAATTCTCTGCTTTGTCTTCGCAGTTTAAATGAGGTTTCTGTCACAAATCAAAAGAATCCTTACGAAGTTCTCCTTTCTGCTGCTAAGAAATTATCCATACCCTCCGCCAAAGAGTAATAAATAACCCAGCTCTCTTCTCTGCCCTGCAAAGGCCTTCCAGTTTCCATTCTCACATTTCCTCCCAGACTTCCACCCCATACCTTAGCGTATATGGCTTCACCCACCACCTCCTTGGACATCTTCAAATAAGCTTTGTGATCCCATGGACTCTTGCCCACCAGGCTCCTCTGTCCATGGAATTTTCCAGGCAAGAGTACTGGAGTGGGTAGCCATTCCCTTCTCCAGGGGATCTTCTCAACCCAGGGATTGAACCCAAATCTGCTGCATTGCAGGCAGATTCTTTACTGTCTGAACCACTAGGGAAGCCCCCCAAATAGGGTATCTGGGCCCAATCCACAATCTCTCTCCTCTAAGACCTAGACCACCCTCAGAGATGTCCTGGTGGTCTCTGCAGTGCAGTCAAGTTGGTCATACATTCCGTAAATTTTTCGGCCTTATTCCTGGATGGAGGGGGTGGTGCTTGGGATGATGGCACTTCATGGAGCAATGTTGTTGTTGTTCAGTCGCTAAGTCATGTCCGATTCTTTGTGACCCCATGGGCTGCAGCAGGCAAGACTTCCACGTCCTTCACTACCTCCTGGAGTTTGCTCAAACTCATGTCCATTGAGTCGGTGATGCCATCCAACCATCTCATCTTCTGTTGCCCCCTTCTCCTCCTGCCCTCAATCTTTCCCAACATCAGGGTCTTTCCCAATGATGGAGCAAAGTCAGAGGCATATTTCTTGGAGAAGAAGCACAATCTTTTCTCTGCTTCTGCTTCCAACCCCACCCCCACCCCACCCCCCCACACCTATCACAATTCTTCAGGACCAGGTGTGAGAATTTATTAATATATTGGGCAAATCCACCCTGGCTGCAATTTCCCCATCACTTAAAGGAGTGGAGTGGGGGCCTGAATTACATGCTCCTGAGAAACATTAAAGAATACAGGGTCCTTACCACCCAGCGCTGTCTTGAGGCCTGGCAGAACTGAGAATAAGCTTCAGCGATGACTGTGGCCCTAGAGAGCAAAGGAAGACCTTCAGGAGGGCATCCTCCTCCTGCCAGCAACGCTCCCATTCCAACCTACCCCTCCCAACTCACTTGCAGTAGAGCCCTCCCCCAGGAGGTAAATCCGGGATGTCCTCAGAGGCCAGAGTCCTGAAAACTGTGTTCAAGCTGGGGGGCTCTGAGGCAGAGGCACACAGCTCTGAGAAAGAGACAAGAATTGTGGGGTTGCTTGGCTGGCAGACAACCCTTTCTGCTGGACTCCCAACACTGCTCACCTGCAACTCTGCGTCCCAGGGCTGCATCGAGCAGTACCTCCTTCCTGATGGCCTCCTCACAAGGTCTGGGAGCCCCTGGAAAGCAGACCAGGAGGCAGGTCATGTTGTCCAGGCTGCCCTGGAGAAGGTGGAGAAAAGAGAGCCTGGTGGAACACGTGTGAGGGCCAGGGCTCTATGCCTTGGGCAGCAGTTTCCCAACGTTCCCCTTGTTCTAGTGCCCCCTTCCCAATCTGGTTATGCGCATTTCTCGAAAGTACCACCTTTCTGCCACTCTAAAGCATGCCTTTCACAAAGACCAATTGCTTAGGCCTCGCCCTCTCCTTCTGTCCTAGCCCCACCCTGTCAAGGAGAACCACTTTGGCCACCTGATGCAAAGAGCCGACTCATTGGAAAAGATGCTGATGCTGGGAAAGATTGAGGGCAGGAGAAGGGGGCAACAGAAGATGAGATGGTTGGATGGCATCACCGACTCAGTGGACATGAGTTTGAGCAAACTCCAGGAGATAGTGATGGACAGGGAAGGCTGGTGTGCTGCCGTTCATGGGGTCGCAAAGAGTTGGACATAACTGAGCAACAGCAATGACAACTTCTCTTTTCCAAAGCTCCTCACACTATGCTGTTTAGCTGCTCTTCCTTCTGCCACTAATCACACCTCAGTACCTACCTCTAGGCCTAAGCGTTTGTGTTCAGTCACTTCAGTCGTATCCAATTCTTTGCCACCCCATGGACCGTGACCCACCAGGCTCCTCCGTCCGTGGAATTTTCCCGGCAAGAATACTGGAGTGGGTTGGCATTTCCTACTTCAGTGGATCTTCCCAACCCAGGAATCGAACCTGCGTCTCCTCCATCTCCTACATTGCAGGTGGATTCTTTACCACTGAACCACCTGGGAAGCCCTAAGAGCTGTCCCATTTCAAAAGACCACGCCCTTTCTCTTAAATCCTTCCTGCGTATCTATCCATAGCATCTTGTCTCCAGTCTTCCCTTAGTCTCCGCCCTCTGCATCTTTTGACCCTGACCCGTTCCTGCAGGCCCCGCCCCCTAATGTAGCCCCACTTATCCTCTAGTTTTACTTTAGCCTCTCCATCAAAGCTCCTCTTCCCTAAGTCCTGAGGTTCTTTCTTCAAAGATCTCAAACCCCGCCCCCAGGACCTTGCAAAGACACGTGTCCAACAGCTGCGCGCAGAGAAGCTCTGGGGCCAAGCCCAAACAGAGGCGCGATGCCACCAGTCCCGCTAGGGCAGACCCGGACATCGCATCCCACACGCCATCAGAAGCCAAGAGCATGAACTCGTCCTCCGCTTGGCGTGCCAGGGCGGTCACCTCAGGCTCCGCGGAAACGAGTTGCTGTTCTGGGGGCCTTCCCGGAGCCTCTTTGTAGGCAAAGTCTCCCAGTGCTCTGGACACTGCCAAAGAGCCCTCGAGGCGCCGACGGCTGATGGTGCCGCCCGCGTCATGGATGCGTTCACGTTCTCGGGGACGGAGGGGCCGATGGTCCTCGGTGCTGAAGGCCACGGCGCCGGCGCGACTCAGCACCGCGCGGGAGTCACCGCAGTGCGCCAGGTACAGAAAGCGCGGGGAAACCAGTAACGCCACAGCGGTGGAGCCACCCGGCTCGCCGCGGGGCCAGAGGGCACGCAGGCGCGCGTCTGCGCTCAGAAAGGCGCGGCGCAGTGCTTCGCACACGCCCTGGGGCTCGCTGGGCGCCGGGCCCAGCGCCTCGAGCACTTGGCCCTTCAGGTGGCGCGCGCCGAAGAGGGCGGCTCTTGCCCCGCCGTGGCCGTCGAGGACTGCGAAGAAGGCCCAACCCGGGGGCAGCCCGGGTAGCGCAAGCCAAGCGCAGTGAGCGTCCTCCATGTGTGCGCGCCAGCCCTGCACTGCGCTAGCCCCGAAGCGCAGACCCCACGCTGCCGCCGCACCCCCGTGCGGCCGCTGGGCGCAACGCGGCGCGTCTAGGAGGGACTGAGGCCGGTTGGGAGACCTGCATCCCTCCTCTTCTTCCTCCACCTCCTCTTCCTTGCGGGCTGGCCAAAGGAGACGTTCCAGCAGGCGGGCAAGGGCCGCCATCCTTCGGCCTGGGGATCAGGAAGGCTCCACCCTCTGCACCTGCTAACCATCCCCGCCCCACCCGCTCACTAATCCCCTGCCTTGTGACATCTTAAACCACCTAAATCTCCTTCCTATGCCCTTGACTTGCACTCAAGTCACTAGAAAGCGTTGAACTCTTAGGGCTTCCCTCTTCCGCATCTTCAAAGCGAGGCTTTGGGTTTGGATCAGAGAAAAATGACAATAGTGCCAATCTAGCACTGACCATAGCTACACATAATTTTACATCATCATCTCCGGTTTACCGGAGAGGAAGCCGTGTCACAGAAGTAAACAGTGTTATTGGGAAACGATTTCTAGAATCTGTATTCTCAACACAACACTCGGCTCCGGATACCCAGCCCTGCTCTGTCCAATCTTCTCCCATATCAGTGGTCCCATCCTGGGTTTCAAAAGCTTTCGATCCTTAACTTTTTTATTTCGACCTCTCGTTCTCTGTCTAGTCCCCGGGTTTCAGTCGCTTCTCTTCCAGGTCCCGCCCATCCATTCATACATACAGTGGCTCCAAATATTTGCTATCTCGACTGGACTCTAGCTCCGCCTCTTAGCTACAGGCCCAGCCCCCTCACTCCAGATTGCGCTCACCTTCTGAGCCAGACCAACTCCCTTGTTTGTTCTGCCTTATTCCCCCTAGGCCACGCCTCTAGCTCCTCTGTCTCGGACTGACTCCGCCCAACTCTGAATAATTCTAAATTAGCTTAAAGCCCTTCAAGTCTGAGCTCCTCCCCTTGTCTCAAAAGTTTCCAAGTAGTTTCTTCCCGCCCACTTTCCCATTCCCATTGAGATTCAAAGCTCATGCTTTATCTCCCAGCGGTAGAATCTTTGTACCCTCCCTTTATTGACACCTCTAGCTCCACCAGAACCGGGTCTGAGTTCCACGCCTCCATCCTCTCCGCCTAGGCTCCTGCATCGTTATCTCGCTGAGCCGGTCACCCCACTCTTGGCCCCACTCCGTACCCACCAAAGGCCCCGCCCTCCTCTCTCTAGACCCCGCCCTTCAGACCGCCTTCCGCGACTTCTCGGCCAGTAGCCTACTGCCCTGGCTCCGCCCCTCTATTAGGAAGGCCACACCCCTCCATCCTCCCGAGCTTTGCCCCGCCCCCTAGCCCTCCCTCAGTTTCCGCCCCCCGGTCTGTGGCCCCGCCCCTGGCCCCAGCGCTGCAGTGCCCCCCCTCAGCGGCCCCGCCCGCCCCTGCCGAGCCGAACTGAGGGCGGCGGCGGCGGCTGCTGGAGCGGCCCGGCAGGAGGAGGCGGCGAGGATGGCGGCGGCGGCGGCGGCGTCCTGGGCGCGGCGGAGATGAGCGCTCGCGGCCCCAGGCCCAAGGCGGCGTGGCCGGAGTGGGCGGGGGTCCCGATGCAGTCCCGAGGGGGGCCATGGGGCAGGTCCTGCCGGTCTTCGCCCACTGCAGTGAGTAGGGGGAGGCCCAGGCCTGGTGTGGGGCCCAGAGGCCCGGGTGGGCTCCTCTTCGGTTTCCCCTCCGACCTGGGCCGCGGGAGAGCCGAGATAGGGGAGGAGGTGAAGGAGACAAAGGAAGATCTGCCCTCCCCCATGTTCTGGCAGCGATGGGGGCGACTCGACCCGGAGAATCTGAGTGAGACTCGGCAGAGGTTGGGGGCACTGAGATAGCCGAAGGGGGGCGCGCTGGGCGCTTGGATGAGCTGCGGGGCTCCGCCCGGGGAAGAGGACGCGCTCCAGGAGCTGTCCCCTCGCCCTGGTGCTGGCCGCAGCCGGCGGGGAGGGGATTTCAATGGAGGGGTAGAGTCAGGATGGAGAAGAGGGGTCTGACTCCCCCTCCCCCGCATCACCCATCTTCGCATCCCACCTCCGTTTTCTGCCCAGAATCAGAGGCAGCCCCGGTCTCACCCGAAGTGTCCAATCCCCAGTCCCCAGGAAACAGACAATCTCTGGGTTGGGGCTAGGACTCCTGGATCCTTAGCTGGTTTTACCACTCCAGGTCTTTCATTCCTGGTCTCCTATTCCCCATCTGAGGAAATGAGGTGGGGGCGGGGGGCATGCGATTTCAATTTCCAAAAGGTATTGAGCATCTCCTGTAGGCAAAGCCCCAAGCTAGCTCTGAGAGGCTGAATTCCATAATTGACATTGCCTTGTCTAAGCCTCATGATTTCTGAACCCAGAGCTTTAATAGTCCTTGTCTAACATTCTCTGTCTCACACCCCCGAGGTTCTGAGAACTGGGGATTTCAACACTGACCTAGCCACTTGCATGTCTTGGGAGTCCAGATGCCAAGATTCTAAGAATTTGTTATTTCAACATTTTAGCGTATCATCCCTACATTCTAGGATCTTGTCCCTACCTGGGCTTACAAAGGAAGGCCCTTCGTCTTCTCCCCACCCCACCCCCCCCACCTTACCTCACTGCTCTCATCTCCCATTATCTTCCCATCAGTCACCCTGTTCCAGTCATATCTGCACACTTCTCTGTTCCTCAAATATGCAAAGCTTAGTGCTTGCCTCAGGGCCTTTGCACTGGCTTTTCCCTCTGCCTGGAAGACTTTTCCCTAGATATTCTCATGGCTTCATCACATGATTCAGATTTCTGCTCAAATGTCATCCAAGGAGTCTTCCTCACCAACCTGTCTGAAATAGCATCCCCTTATTTTCTCTTCCCTTTCTGTGATTTTTCTCCATACACTTAGCACCCAACACCATAAGTTTAATTGTCTGTGTCTATCTCCCCTATAGAGTGTAAGCTCTGTAAGACTAGGGGTTTTGTTTACAGTTGTATTTTCAGGATCTAAAATAGTGACTGGCATTTATTAAGCACTCAAATAGTGGTTGTTGAAAGAATTAATGAACTGAAACCTCCTAAAAGCCTCCTAAAATCCCTAAGGGCTTCCCAGGTGGCGCTGTTGGTAAAGTACCCGCTTGCCAATGCAGGAGACGTAAGAGACGCGGGTTTGATTCCTGGGTTGGGAAGATCTGCTGGAGGAGGGCACAGCAACCCGCTTCAGTATTCTTGTCTGGAGAATCCCATGGACAAAGGTGCCTGGGGGGCTACAGTCCATGGGATCGCAAAGAGTCAGACACTACTGAAGCAATGCTTAAAGACTCTAAGATCAAGATTCCTGGATGTGAACTTCCAAGACTGAGCTTCAGATAACAGGGATAGGAAGGTTTTACAGTCTGTATGCAGAATGTTCTAAAGGTCCTGTGATGAAAATTCTAAGATTCCTTAATTCAGACAAGTTTCCAGGACTGGCTCGCTACTGTAACTCGGGCAGTCTAAACTTCTAAGAGTCTTCGATATTTTCCTCTTGCAGAAGAAGCTCCATCTACAGCTTCATCTACCCCTGACTCCACAGAAGGTAAACAAAGAGGGAGGACGTGAGAGTGTAACTTGAAGGGGACTCACAGCTGGGCCAAGGGGTTAAGGGGAGTGGGTCAGGGTCTTCGTCAGAGGAGCTCATGCCCTCCTTTGCTCGTGGCAGGAGGGAACGACGATTCGGATTTTCGGGAGCTGCATACAGCCCGGGAATTCTCGGAGGACGACGAGGAGGAGACCACGTCGCAGGACTGGGGCACTCCCCGGGAGCTGACCTTCTCCTACATCGCCTTCGACGGTGTGGTGGGCTCAGGGGCTCGCAGGGAATCAGCCGCTCGCCGCCCACGGCCCCAGGGCCGCTCAGTCTCGGAGCCGCGAGACCCGCCCCCTCAGCCTGGCCTGGGCGACAGCTTGGAAAGCATCCCCAGCCTGAGTCAATCCCCGGAGCCAGGGCGTCGAGGTGACCCCAGTTCTGCCCCTCCAGCTGAGCGCCCCCCGGAGGACCTGGGGCTTCAGCTGGATCAACTGGGCTGGGCGACCCGGGGAGCAGGGACTGGGGAGGACTCTGCCACCAGTAGCTCCACTCCGCTGGAAGACGAGGAGCCCGAAGGATCAGTGGCTGGAGAGGGTGGGAAAGGTGAGATGTCTGAGGTGCTGAGACTGAAGCCACAAGGGGTGGGTGGTTTCTCTCCTTAGGGCACCTCCAAAGCAAAAGCTCACAGCCTTCTCTCTCTAACGCACCAGAATTGGACCTACCACTCGGATTCGTTCAGTCCTCGCCGCTGGAAGTCTTTACTCCACAGCCCAGCCCTGTCTCTGGGATCCCCCAGACCCCCACCCCATCCCCACCTCGATCCCGGGATTCGAACTCTTGGCCGGATGAGCCCTTGCTGGACGAGAAGGAGGAAGAGCCGTGGGGGCAGCTGGAGCAGGAGCCAATCACGGGGCAGTGCCTCGATAGCACGGACCAATCAGAATTCACACTGGAATCACACGTTCTAGGTAAACTCCGCGAGGGAACGTGCTACTTTGGACCACTGGGAGGGTGGATGATTGATATTTAAAGGCACCAACCTCCTGAAGGAACTGAGGAGAGTGGAGAAACGGAGGAGGTATTGCTATTGGCAGGAGATTATAAACTCTACCCTTAAAAAAAGTCCCGTTACCTAAGATTGCCACTGGCTCTTTTTATATAGCTGCCCCGCCCACTCGATAAATTAGCCCGCCCATTGAGGGTTTAGGATTGGGATTGGCTAATTGCTAAAAAAAAAAAAAAAAAGCACTACACTCTTGTAGTGCTCCCCCTAGAGGCTGATTTTGGACTGGCCGAATCCCTGAAAAAGGAAGGTTCTCTGTTCTGAATGTGGCCACCCGGCTCGTAAAAGTAAACTCGGAGCCTTTTAAAACCTTTCCTCTTCCCTGACCGCTAGCATTGGCAAATTGTAAATAGACCCGCCTTGCTTTAAAGTATGCTCAGTCTCCATGAACGGTTCCTATAGGTTGGTTGTAGACATCCCTGCTTTCGGCTGTTTACAAAGAGAGCCACACCGTTTTGGAATTGTTCCCACCTCTATGGAGAGCCATTGGCTGGGTACAAAGGGGGCCCCGCCCCCTATTCCCTCCCTCCGGGTTCCACTGAAGTGGGCAAAATCCCTGAGAAGCAGCGGTGTCTGTAGCCTCTCACTCGGAGGAGCCGAGATGGGGAGTAAAGGTGGGCTTTCGGGGCGGGCTGGGACGCTGGGACGCGAGGGCTGGGGGACCATGGAAAGGGCCCCAGATTCGCTTTTGTCGCCCTCAACTCTGGGGGATGTTTCCTCTTGGTCCCAGACTCCCCAGAAATGCAGGCTGGGGATGAGGGGCTGTGGGGGTACCTAGGGAGGGCGTGGTGGGAATGTGGGGTCCCCTCTCTCTCCAGCCGGAGCTTTGGGGCCCGAGAGCAGCGAGGCCCCCTCCCCCCAGCCTCTGGTCCAGGCGGCGCTGTCACTCCGTAGCCGGACAGGCCAGCACAGCTGCGGGAGAGGCTCCCTCCCCCCAGCGTGCCTAAACTTAGCCCCCGCCTCAGACGACCCGGCCCCTCCCCCACCCAGTGGCGCAGGCCTTGGGGAGCCTGCAGGGGAGGGGTTGAGGGGAGACCTACCCTAGTTACAGTAGATGGGAGGATGTGTAAGGGAGGATGCGGAAGTGAGGAGTGTCAGACTCTGAGGGGGGACTGGTTGGGATGGGTCAGTTTGAGTGCAGTAAGGGTGGTAGGATGGAAACAATCCAGAAATAGATGGCAGGGAACCAGGCTCTCAGTTCACGGCTCAAAGGGGAGCCGATTATAGGGAAAGCTGTTAAAAGTTAAGATGCGTGAGATGAAACGTGGTCCAAAGGCCACTGATCAAAGTTTAGGCTGGGCTTGGGATGTGAGTTAGAAATTTGAGTTAGAGTCTAGGAAGGAGAATGATGTCATTAATACATTTAGGACTCAGATATGTGTGTTGGTAGGGGTATCAGGGAGATGTTACTTTATACCCCTCAGGGTGCATAAAATAAAAAGAACAATAACACCCATTGCTGGGCAGGATGCTGGGGAAAGGTCACTTTCATTTCACAGAAAAAAGGATTGTTAGACTCTTGTTTGTAAGCAATCCGATAAAATTTATGATACTTGAAAATACAAAATTAGTCCACCCTGTGATTTGACCCCTGGGATTGTATCTCAGAAATAGAACCTCCTGGAGGTAAGAATATCTACAGGAGGCTGTTGTTTGCAGTACTGTCTAGGAAGGGGATGGGGGGGGACAAAATAAATGGCCTGGTAATACATACGTGGTTGAATAAAATGAATAATGGTGTAGCTACACCATGGAATATTGTGTAGCCCTTAAAAAGAATGAATTAAAAGCTGTTCCAGTTGACCAGAAGAGAATTCTAGGAGAAAAAGTAGAGTGAGATATGCATGATGCAGAAGAATGATTTTTTTCACCCAAACTTCCATTCACACATAATCTATGGGCAGGAGTAAGCTTGTGGGGACTCGCTAGACAGTTAACTTGAGTTTTCCAGGAGGCATGCATGGAATGAAAGTGTTAGTTGCTCAGTCATGTCTGACTCTTTGTGACCCCATGGACTGTAGCCCACCAGGCTCCTCTGTCCCTGGGAGTCTTCAGGCAAGAATGCTGGAGTGGGTAGCCTTTCCCTTCTCTAAGGGATCTTCCTGACCCAGGGATCGAATCCAGGTCTTCCACATGGCAGGCAGATTCTTTACTGTCTGAGTCACCAGGAAAGCCCTAGCATGGAATAAAACAAGACAAATAAAAATCTGGAAATTGGGTTAAGGCTCCCACAGGTGTGTCAAGAGGTCATGGTTCAGCCCCAAGACAGGAAGTAGGAGGTCAAGAGGTCAGCCAGGGCAGCTCCAAACCCCAGCCTGATTGCTGCCCCCTCCCTCCACAGTGGCGGACCTGCTGTACTGGAAGGACACGAGGACGTCAGGAGTGGTCTTCACAGGCCTCATGATCTCCCTGCTAAGCCTCCTGCATTTTAGCATCGTGTCCGTGGCCGCCCACGTGGCCCTGTTGCTGCTCTGCGGCACCATCTCTCTCAGGGTTTACCGAAAAGTGCTGCAGGCCTTGCACCGGGGGGACGGCGCCAACCCCTTCCAGTGAGAAGCCCCAGCCCGGCCCCCCACCCCTTATCTCTGTCCAGACCCTAGCGCTGACCCATGACCTCAGATCAGGCACTGACTTCTCAGTCTGGCCCCGACCCATCCTCTTCCCCTTCCTGATACCCTGACATTAAACTGGACTCTGACCCTTGGCTTCCAGCCCTGACCTCTGACCCTAACCTCTGATCCTTAATCCTTGATCCCATCTCCTGACCCTGACCTCCACCCTACCCCTCCACACCTGGCCTCCTCCCCAACCCTCATTTCTGGCCCTTGTCTTGGGCATCACCCTGGGCCCCCTCCACCCACCGAGTCGCCTCACACACCTCTGTCCTCTCAGGGCCTACCTGGACGTGGACCTGACCCTGACTGGCGAGCAGACTGAACGTTTGTCCCAGCAGATTGCCTCCCGCGTGGTCTCTGCGGCCATACAGCTGCGGCATTTCTTCCTGGTAGAAGACCTCGTGGACTCCCTCAAGGTGCCCTGAAGCCCCCCCACCTCCCTCCTGGGTCCCCAGCATTCACCTCCTTGCCCCTGGTGGGGTGGAGGGGGAGGAGGGCCATTGCTGGGTGAGCTCTCAGCCTGGGTGCACCCTGTAGGCACTGCTGACCCTCACCCTCACCCTCAGCTGGCCCTTCTCTTCTACATCTTGACCTTCGTGGGTGCCGTCTTCAATGGTTTGACTCTTCTCATTCTGGGTGAGCTGGGTAGGCTGTGGAGGGCAGGGTGGGGAGGTGGGCCACTGGGGCTTGGTGGGGGACAGGGTCATGAATGGAACTGTTAATCTCCGGGGAGTACCCTGACCCCCCCCCATCTCTGTGTCCGCAGGAGTGATCGGTGTATTCACAGTCCCTCTGCTATATCGACAGCACCAGGTGAGTGTGACAGGCCTTCAGTTGGCAGTACCCCAACCAAACACAACTGGTCTGATCGCCCCCTGCCCCCCCAGCAGCCAGGGTCGATGACAAATGTCCCAGCCCAAGATGAGAGGACCAGCTGGTGTTCCTACCCCGACAGAGTCAGGGTCTGACTGACACGTGCCAGGCACAGCTGGTCTGCCTGCTGCCCTTCCTCCATGCAGCTAGAGTCTACCTAACACATTTCAATAGTCAGAGACAGGCATTTTGGTTGGTGTCCCATGACAGAGCCAGTGGCAGAGCCAGGATCTAGCTGATGTATCCCAACCCAAGGCAAGTGGACTCACCAATGCTCCTCCTCAACAATGATGCAAGGCCTGCCTTGACATGTCCTAGTTCCGGAGAAGGAGCCTGACTGGTGTCTTTTCTCCCTGACACAGCAGGAGGCCAAACAACAGTCAACCTAGCTAGAAACAGGCAGACAGGTGAACGCCTCCTCCTGACAGCCTGATACCCTCTGTCCCTGTGATACCACCAGGGACTGACAAACACATATTCCATTTGCAGACAGACACAGACTGATGCCGTCTATCCCTACACATAGCCTGGGTCTGACTGGCACCCATCCCAGCCAATCAGGTGGACTGACTGATGCCCTCACTCCCTGAAACTGCGAGGGACTGACATTTCAGTTAAATCAGGTGGGATGTCCGTTACCCAGAACACTGACAGAACCAGGGCCAACTGACATACATCCTATCCAGAGACAGACAGATGGACCGCATTCCATTTTTTACATTCTCCAGCACAGCTGAGAGCCCAGGGATGCCCATCCCTGCCAGGGATAGAGTCCTAACTAACTCCCTCACATGCTGGAATCACCGAGACTCACAAAGTCAGCTAATGTTGTGAATTAAACTAGTATTTAAATCAATCCACTCAGGGACTTGACAAGCAACACCAATGCCCTCTGCTCTTACGCTGTCCCTAAACACACATACATACACACATCTCAAAGATTAACAATAGTGCCTAGGACACAAACTCACTGGCAAATTCTTGTGTCTGCCCATCATCCCTTCCTACACAGAGTGTGGTCCAATCAGCTTGACACTTTAACTTGGACTTCTGACTTACAAGGGTATTTTATTAGGTTTAGAGTTGAAGGTGGCATGGTGGGCCACTCCCCCCAACTCCTGATTTGAGTCGGGGGAGGAAGCAGCCTCCTTAATGAATTAGGGAGAAGAGCAACCTCCAATCTCTCCTTTCACCCCTTTTCTTCATCCCCCCAGGCCCAGATTGATCAGTATGTGGGATTGGTGACCAATCAGTTGAGCCACATCAAAGCTAAGTAAGTGCATGTGGTGGAGATGGATGGGATGGGGAATGGGGAAACTTGGGAACGTTCCTCTTGCCCCCTTTGCACCCCCACCTCCCCATATTCCTTATCCCTAAATCTCCTGGGGTTGAATATCTCCTTCCTAAAAGCTAAGAGACAATTCCATCGCAGGCCAGTAGGTGGAGGGTTGGGGCTGGTTTGGGCCCTAGGTTCCTCCTTCCAGTTTTCCCTTTAGTTCTCAGTTATCCTCTCTTGCCCCACCCCTTGACTCCACCTGTTTCTCCCTCAGGATCCGAGCTAAGATCCCAGGGACCGGAGCCCTTGCCTCGGTAGCAGCTGCAGTCTCCGGACCCAAAGCCAAAGCCGAATGAAAGAGGTGTCTCTGCCTGCGGGACGCCTGCCCCCACCCCCTGTAGCCCTCTGCCCTCTTCCATCTCCCTTCCATCCCTGCCCTCATTCAGCCTCAGCCCGAGCCATTTCCCAGTGGGTGTCAGGATCACTCACACCAGGGAGTTTGCGCAAATTGCCTGAGCGGTCAGGACTACATTTCCCAAGAGGCTCTGCTCTAGGAGTCCAAGGAAAGCGAGGCACCTTGGCCGCGGGCCTGCTGGGACTTGTAGTTGCCTAGACAGGGCACACGCCCTGCACTTCCGTGACCCCACCGCTGGAGGCGCCGTGAGGGCTTGGTGTCTCTTTCGACGCCACTAGCCCCAACGCTGGGGCTTTGCATGGGGCCCAGGGGAGGCCTGAGCTTGGATTTACACTGTAATAAAGACTTCTGTGGAAAACCCAAGGCCTCCTGTGCTTCCAGCCCCCTCCAGCTTTCATATTCTGCCCTGAAAAGCGCGTAAGTGATTCTCAAGAAGGAACCTTCCCCATCTCTGCAGAAGAAGAATCGAGAGGCGACGGATCCCAGGGCTCGTCAGGCCTTGACAGTCGCTTTCCACGCCTGTACTCCTGGCAGACAGCACTAGGCGATCCCCACACTCCGCCTGCTGTGCTCCCATCTCACCTGAGTCCCAGACCCATGTATCCAGCTGCCTTCTGGAGGACTCCCCCCTCAAATCTATCCAAACCTCTTCCTGGTCTTACCTGATTTCCAAGTCCGGGAGTCCCCCTCCTGTCCACCAGAGACCCAGATTTGGCCCTGGGCTCCTACTCCCTCATCTATTCAGTCTTGAAGCCACGTCTATTCACTCTCTCAAACGTCTCTCATCCACCCACTTCTCTCTATTCCAAATGCCTTGGGAATAAACACAGGGCCTCGTGGCTTCTGGGCCTCGGTTTCCAAAACTAAACCGGGGCAAGAGGAGGCAGGAAGCTCGAGTCTACAGACCAGGGATCCTGGGACTTCCTTGGAGGTCCAGTGGTTGAGACGCTGTGCTTCCCCAGAGGGGGCCGTGGGTTCGATCCCTCCTGGGGGAAATAAGATCCCGCAGACTTTGCAGAAGGACCAAAAAATAGGAAAAACAACAACAAACCAATAGATTGGATTTGAATCAACTTTTCTACTTTTCAACTATGTGACCTTGAGCAGGAAGCCTCCCTTTCTTCAAATGAAAAGTTGTCACCCTAAACTACCTACATCCCACTCAGTTCCTTGGACCTTGATGATCTATATATCATCTGTTCTGCTAGTTGACTATTTTGTTCTTTTTTGCCATATCACATTGCTTGTAGAATTCAACCCCCCGACTAAGGATCAAGCAAGGGCCCTTGGCAGTGAGAGCACGGAGTCCTAACCACTGGACCACAAGGGAATTCCCTAAATTGTTTTATTAAAAAATAAAGCAGGGAATTCCCTGGTGGTCCAGTGGCTAAGACTCTGCGCTCCTGATACAGGGGGGCTGGGTTCGATCCCTGGTCAGGGAACTAGATCCCACATGCCACAACTAAGACTCTATGCAGCCAAATGAATAAAAATAAATGTTAAAAAAAAATAATAAAAAATAAAGCAAACGTCTTTTAAAATGAAATATTACTCCCACCACTAAGGAAGTCAGTATCCCTTGCCAGCAATCGAAGATAACAGTTAAACATAAAACTATTACTGTTTAAAATGTTTACTTGAAAAATAAATAAATAAAATGTTTATTTGTGCATCACTTAAAATCTTGCCTCTAGTGAGACATGTCACATTTTACAAGATATATAATAATGTTACAAGAGTGGTAGTTACAGTCTCAGTTTTTGTATACAGGGGTTGCCTAGCAGCAGCTTCCTACTTAAAAGAAAGAGTACTTGAGGGGCTTCTCCTGAATCTGGATTTGGCAAGCAGGGGCAGTGTTTTGTTTTTGTTTTTTAGGGGCAATGTTTTAAACCTCCAAATAAAATAGTAACACTTCCTAAAGATATTTTTTTTTCCTAAAGATATTTTTATTGATACTTTCTATAAGTCGAAGTGTCTGTTTGTCTTTATCAAAAACTGGAGAAAGAGGGACTGGTTGAGATTATGGATACAAGAATGTCTAAAGCCCCCGAGCCCATCCTTGGCACCCCCACTGGAGGCAGGAAACAGGTTGGTGATGGGAACATTCTTAATTGAGTCACTCACAGTGCCATGTCTGGCTTTTATATCCATTTGCTTGCCATGATTCCCCCTAGTTGCACTAGTTTTGTTTTTCAGATGGGGAAACTGAGGCTCAGAAAAAGATGGTGTTTTGGGTTTTTTTTTTGTTTGTTTGGTTTTTTTTTGCCCCACAGCATGCAGATCTTATTTCCCCGCCTAGGGATGGAAACTGTGCCTCCTTATAGTGGGAGCACAGAGCCTAAACCACTGGACCACCATGGAAGTCCCCATATTCTTGCATTCATTGTACAAACATATAGTGAGCGTCTGGCAAGTGCTCAAGCACTCTTTCGTTATCAGGGACACAGAAATGAACCAAAACAAAGTCCATGGTTTCATGGAGCTGCTATTTTAGCGGGAGCAGCCAGACAAAAAGCAAATGGACATAGACAAGGGCAGGTGGTGATCAGGGTGATGGAGAGAAGTCCAGCAGAAGAAGGGGACAGAGTGACAAGCCTTGCTATTTTAAACTGGGTGGTCAGGGAAGGCCTCATTAAGTGGTGATATTTAAGCAGAGGCCAGAGTGAAGGGAGGCAGTGAGTCATGGAAACATATGGAGGAAAGGAGATTCAGACATGGGGGTCAACAGATGCAATGGCCCTGGGAAGCAAGCATGCCTGGTGTCTGCAGCAAGCGATCTGTGTGCCAGAAACCAAGTATATGAGGAGAGAGGAGTAGGAGGACATGGGGTCAGAGAACTGGAAAGGGCTAATTGTCAGGATTGTAAAGCTGCGGTAAGAGATTCGACTTTTCCACTGAGAAGGGAGACACGGGAAGATTCATGTCGGGGAATGACATTGTTGTCAAAGGATCACGGACTTGGATTATAAAAGGATCACTTTTTTTTGGTTTGTTTTAAATAATAATTACGATGGCACACTTTCTATTTTTTCACGTGGATGGGCTGTGTGGATAGGGTAGGGTACTATCCGTTTCTACGGCTCACTTTCCTCGGCCATAAAATGCGAATGCAAAAACGGATGATCTCTAGTGTTTAAGCTCAATGGGGACAGAAATTCTGTCATCCCCAGTACCTAGGATTGTGTCTGGGACTCTGTAGGCGCTCATTGGAAAAGACCCTGATGCTGGGAAAGATTGAAAGCGGGAGGAGAAGGGGACGACAGAGGGATGAGATGGTTGGATGGCATCACTGACTCGATGGACATGAGTTTGAGCAAGCTCCGGGAATTGGTGATGGACAGGGAAGCCTGGCGTGCTGCAGTTCATGGGGTCGCAAGGAGTCGGAGAGCACTGAGAGGCTGAACTGAACCGAGAGGCGCTCATTAACCTTTTGAAAGGTTTAAATCGCTCAAGTTCCACAAAAGAACAGCAGGTGTCGCACCAGCCCTACAGCCGCCAGCGCGGAGTCTCCGCGTCTGGGCTAAATCAGACTCTAAACGGGAACGCACACATTCGAATTCAGATTTTTCAGGAGAGAAGCTTCTGAATCCCGAATTATGAATCTTTTTTGTTTTAAAAAAATAAATGGACTTCTCTCTTGGATAAAAGGGGCTTCAGTCTCTTTAACGGCTAGACACGAGGGGGCCACGTCCTCCAGCACCGTTTCCCAGAATGGGCGGTGCTATGCAAATGAGATAGTTTCCAAAGAGACATGAATCAATCCATAGGAGGCAAACGCAGCATTTTGGGAGGACGTCTGTCGTAATAAACTTGGGAGAATTTATAGATGTTGAAATCAACAGTTTCACACTCTTGCAAACTATATCACCATAAGTGTAAAAAATTAAACATTTCTGTCTTTTATATAGCTGTATGGGTCAACTCTCATCTTGCCCGGATGATCCTCAGTGGTCTGGGGTGCAGGCTTCAAACCTGTAGCTGTCTAGCGACAGAGTGGTTCAATTCCACCTTTCGGGCGAGGCTTTTTAATTGCTTTTTTCTTCCAAACTGGATATTAGAATGCGAGTTGGCCCAGAGGACCTCGGACCCGCGTCTGGAGATGTCGCTGCAGTCTTTATTTTTCGCCGCTCAAGTGTTTCCCTGTGAGTACATTCACGTACCTCACCCCTGCCCGCCCCGGGGAAAACCAAAGAACTCCGAAAAGAAGAAAAACTCGTGTATACTCTCAGTTCTAGGAAATTTACAGTTAGAAAGTGATCCTAGATTCTTCCCCTTCACTTGCTTACTCACTTATTCAGTCATTTACCCACTCGTGTATTTAATCACGCATGCACTTATAAAACAGTCGAGTATTTATTCCTTTGATCATTTATTCATTCACATATTCAACAAGTATCTGCTGGCTGACTGCGCCATGCCCAGCCCTGCACTGAGCGGTCTTGTGGACACGCTGATGACTACAAAACCCTGACCCTGACCTCGTGACCAGTGGAGGAGACAAACTTTAAACATTAATCAATTCCCCATTGAATTAACAACTATCAAAGTGTTCACTACTGGGAAGGCAGGTACAGAGCCTATGAGGACATCTTATAAGGAGACCTGAGTTCAGGTAGGGTGTCAGAGTAACGTTTGAACATATACCTGAAGGATGGGAGTGAATTAGGCAGCAGAAGGGGAGAGTATTCCAGAGAGGAAAACAAGATGGCTGTAACAACGGGGATGAGGATGGTAATAATTGCACGTTTACTCTGTGCTCAGCGCTGGCGTGTATAAGGTCACTGATACCCTTCAGCCCATTCTGCAGCTGGGAAAACCGAGGTTCAGAAAGATGAAGCCTTTTGTCCAGGATCACCTTTGGGAGGCCTCCAACCCCAGGGCTCTCAGACCCCTGACCACTATTTACCACTATTTACCACTGCCCCCTGCTGTCTTTTCCTAAGCCAGTTACTCACCAAACCCTGCCTGTTTTGCCTCTTCGAAGTCTTTTGAATCCTTCCGCTCCTCTCCAGCCCACAGCCCAGGTGCTGCTCCAGGCACCCCCTCACACCTCAGTGTTCTCATCCTAGCCTCCTCCCTGGTCCTCTGCCTCATCCCCGCCTCTTTCCCAATTACCCTCAGCCTGGCAGCTAGAGGAGTCTCCCTAAAGCACAAAACTGTCCTTGAATTTCTTATGACCAAAACCTGCCAGGGCTCCCCAGTACTCTCAAGAGATCTAAACTTAGTCTGGAGTTTTAGCTTGCAGAATCTGGTCCCTGCTCAACCTCTCTCTTCACGCCTTTTGTTCTAGCCCCGGGGGAACCTCTAGTTTCCTCAAAGTACCAGCGCCCCCACCCCACCCCACCCCCCCACCCCCGCCCCGGTCAACTCTTTGCACTATTTCATTTGAATCAGTTTTTTCTATTTCTTTCTATGCCCTCTGTTTATCCTCTAAGACTCAGTTTAGGGATCCTCTCTTCCCAGGAGTCTTTCCTGACTCCCAGACTAGATTAGGTGCCCCCACGGGGGCCCCCCAAGTCCCATGGACCCCCCAATTCTGCCCAATTTAGATCATCCCTGATTGGGAACAGGTCTGCGTCCCCCACTCGACTGTGAACCCTGGGAGGGGGAGCTTGAGACTGCCTCAGTCACTGCAGGGTCCCCAATCCTGGGTGCATAACATCGTGTGTGTGTGTGCTCAGTCGTGTCCGACTTTGTTTGAACTAATTGATGGTTGGAAATGAATAAATTAGCAAAATTTTTGAGCTAATAAATAAATTAAGGGGATTATGACAAATCCCCCTGCTTAGTCATTTACTAAGATACCTAACCTCTGGACCAGTACTTCAATTCTCAAAGTGCTTGCTGCTATGCAAATGAGAGTGGGCTTGGATTTTGCAATGGGGATGGCTCAGTGTATCTGTGGACAAAGTGGTGATATCTTTGGTTTAGTCAATCTTGGGTTGTTCCCAATATGTTCCTAACCCAGAAGACATGATCATGTGAAAAAGCAAAAGGAAACTCATCTTCACTGTAAAGTGATCCAAGTTTTATGATTCATGTAACCTTGAGGACTCCCAATGTACCTGAGTGGTCTTCAACAGTTCAAATTTTTTTCTACCTCTCACTTTTGCTCAGGCCAACCCCAGAGCATTACATGGTCAAGTATAAATTCTTCCTTCACCAGGAAACCTACCTGAGCCTTTAGTATTTTGGTATCAGACACCTCATGGCTAATATTCTGCCTCATTACTTCTTCAAGGAGGAGGTACAGCCTGTGTGTGTGGGAAGTCCTTCTGACTGTCTAGCCTCCCTCCATCCTGCTGTTGACTGATTCACTAGTAAGAGTTCCAGCATATGTGTGTGTGTGTGTGTGTGTGTGTGTGTGTGTGTTGTCCTGTAGCAATCTAACCTCACTCCCTCATGCTGAAGGGAAGGCAGATGATGGGTGTCAGGAGCAAAGAGACCCTGAAGCTTGGTGGATACATTTTTACGAGCTTTTTATTGGCGACAGTGCAGAACCACGAGGGGGAGGGTAGCGGCCCAGTGCCAGCCAGCCCCAACCCCCGGGGGGTCAGGTGCAAAATACAAAAAGAATCACAAATACAGCATGGGGGTGGGGTTGGGGATTCAATACATTGTGGTCTGCAGGGGCAGGCCCTGCTCACAGCCTCACACTCGCACCCAAAATTCTCAAAGATACAGATTGCAAAAATCTATAATCCCTCAGGCTTACTCAAAAAGTAAAATATCAGGTCCCCAACAAACCCAGAGTCAGTAGACAGCTGGAAAACCAGGGACAGTCACATGGAAAGGGTCAGGTAAAAACTGGCAGGGAACACACAGACTCAGGAAAGAGATAGCCGGAGATGGCCAGAAAACAACCAGAGACAGTCAGAAAAGAGACAGCTAGAGACGGAGGCAGCCGGAGACAGGCAGCCTGAAGTTTCCAGAAGCAGTGTTTCCAATTCAACGGCATGAATTTGAGGGCCAACGTGACCTAGGCCAAGGATGCAGAAGCGCTCACACACTCACACGCGCGCACACACACTCATATATAATATATTTATTTATACATAATAGATATAAGTGCCTTTCGGAAATCGAGAAAGGGATAAATAGCCACGGAAGTGGGTCGGGGGCGTCTGGGTTCGGGGCAGGAGCCGCAGGACGGGGCAGTGGAATGTTTTCCATGCAGCACAGAGGGCGGCGTGACCCACCCGATATTAAAAAATATCAATTGGCCTCATGATAAAATCCTCATGAGGGGAAAGGCAGGGTTAGGGAACCTAAACCGAGAATTGGGGCTGGGGCTGAGCGAGGGGAAGCTGGAATCTCGGGGAACCCAGACCCTTGGAGTTTGCCAGTCCAGAAATATTAGGGGGTGGTGGGGGTCAAAGCCTCAGCCTTTAAATCTTCTCCGGGAAAATGTCGGGGCGCCCTGGCAATCTCCCCTTGCTCCCTTTCTAGAAGGGTTGTGGAGGCCAAGGCAAGGGAGAAGTTGGCGTCCTAGGCTGGGATAGGGTGACAGGCCTTAAAGAAAAAGGCCAGGGCTTGGTCTGGGGCGCGGAGGTGGGGGTGGGTCCTGAGGAGAGAGGCCACGCGGATGGATAACTGTTATCCCCTCTGGATTCTGTCACCCCCTCGAGTCTAACTCATTTTGAGGGGAGAAAGGAGGCAGACAGGGGGAGGGGAGACCACGGAAAGGCTTTGGGGAGTGGGGGGCACAATCCCTCCGGAGGGGTTCTGTCCCACCCGGTTCCCCCCACAATCCGGCCAACTCGTTTCACAGTATAAAACACTCCAGCAGGACAGGCATCACAGCGCCCCCTGCTGCCTGAATCAGAGAGGCCCAACAAGGAAGGCCCGGAGGGGAGGCTGTGGGAGGTGGGTGGTGGGCAGGGGGAGAATAATACTGTTATCAGAAAGAAGGGCTGGGGGCTGAATGTTGGGGGAGGCTTAGGAGGCGAGAAATTCGAAATCGGAGCCAGTTTTGCCCGGACGGAGCAGCTGGACGGTCAGGGAGGGAGGTTCACATTTCAGACCAGGTCTGGGTGGGAGGAAGATTATCAAAGCGGGGGGGGGGGGGGGGCATCAACTTCCCTCTAAAGGGGGCTCAATTCAGAGGAGGATCGAAGCACGTGGAAATGTTGGATAAATAAGCTAAGGTCGTGGGGGGCGGCAGGGAGAACCAGCCTAGTCACCCCTGGAAGGGTGGGCGTGGCAGAAACGCTTTGGGGGTTCGGTGGCATTTCCTTGTTGGGCCTCTCTGGAGAGAACTCCAGCCCACCCCACAGCCCACCCCACAGCCCCGCTCCCTCCAGCCCAAAGGTGGGCATCGCCCCCGCCCCCACCCCCCATCCCCAGAGCCTGGGTCCAAGCGAAACGGCCCACAGGCAGCCGTGGGCAGCCTGGGGGGTGTCCATCCCCTCCCCACCCCGTGCCCCCAAAGTCACCAGCTCTCTGGCCTCGCCGGGCCGGCAGAAACAAGAGGCGGAACAGAACACAAGGAAGTCCTCCTGTCCGACGGCAGCGGCAGCAGAGGGTCAAACAGGAGAGGCAGGGAAACCACACGCCCGCTTTTTCTCTTCCCCTCTCTCCTCCAGTTCCTCCTCGTCCAAATTTCTCTCCCTTGTGCATTGTTTGTTTTGTCTAAAGTTCACAGAGCAAGAAGGGAGGGCGAATTCAGGGGGTCGGAAGGCTGGTCACTGCCGCTGGTGCGTTGGGCGCCGGCGAACGCGGAGACCTCCGGGCAGGTGAGGACAAACGAGGAAGTGTACGAAGGGTTAACAACGGGGAAGGGGTCGCCGAGGACTTGAACTTCACTGTGTGTAAAGAGAGAAGCTGTCAGGTTGGGGGGTGCGTCTTGGCTGGTCTGGAAGGGCAGGGGCGGTGGTGGCGGGGGCGGCAGCAGCCAGCTGAAACCATCTTCCTTAGTGGATGCTGACCCCGGCAAATCTCTCACCTCCGCCAGCGGGCCCGGCCCGGGCCCCCCGGGCCCCTCTTCGTAGGGGATCTTGCAGCCCGGTTTGTGGGCCACCAGCACAAACTCCAGACGTTCCTTCTCCTTTTGGAGCTCGGCGATCTCCGACTCCAGCTCCGCCTTTTCTTCCTCTAGCTGATCTGTCTCCTGAGGTCCCCGATGGCCACGATGGAGCACGGAGGAGAGCAAGGAAGGAGAAAAAGGCTGTGAGCGACTGGAGAAGGTGGGTCATGGCTGAAACCAGCTCTCCTACTCTGAAGGCTAAGGCCCATGGCTGGAAGGCAGCTCCTGATTGAAAGACCCCCTGAAGTGGAGGCCTGGTGTACTAGGGGACTTGGGGCAGGGGTCTTGCCTTCTAGGACCCTCAGTCTCCCCATCTGTCCAGTGGTTGTTTGGAAAAGGGCCAGGAACACATGGGAAGTCTCTGGTTGCAAGAGGCACTCAGAGGTTTGTTGAATGAACCAACCATCCTTACATGTTTTCATGCCCCCTATTCTCCTTGGTACCCTTTCCCCTCTGCCTCCCAGAGAAGAGACCAGGTAGCTCAGGGAAGTAGACAATTTCCCTGATTTCCTCCAAGGTGAGCAGGTCTCCCTACAAGCATAAAATGGAAAACTCTCAGACTGAGGTAGGGCATGAAAATAGAGGGGCACCTTGGCACAGGCCACCAGCCCAAGATAGAACTACAGGTGGCAGGGGCAGGTGGTGGGGGAATTGACATAGGATTAAAGGATTTAGTTTCTCAGACCCTCCAGAATGTTAAAGCTAGAAGGAACCTGGGAGATTCAATGAGGAGATGGAAAAACTGAGGCAAAAAGGGTTATCACTTGCCCAAGACCAAAAAAGGGACATGAGTGAAGCATCCCTCTATTAAAGGTCACTCATAGGTCCCCCTCAGGATGAAGTGAAGGCCAGGCAAGTGGTCAGGGGCAAGAGGGGGTCATCAACCAGGACAGGACTGGCCAGTGAGGGTCGGTGTGTGTGAGCTGGCTGACCCCACCTGTATCCAGTTCCACATGTGGAACGTCTTGCTCTCAGTTCAGGATGGAGGCACAGGTGGTGGTGGGCAGCAGAAGATGGGGAGAGAGCCCCCCCTTCAGCCTTCCCTCACCCCACCCCACCCCTGGGACCATCCTCACCGCCTGGAGTCGGTCAGTCAGCTCCCTTCGCCGGTTCCTACACTTTGCTGCTGCCAGTTTGTTTCGTTCTCGGCGAACCCTTCTTTTCTCCTCCTCCTCTGGGGTGAGCTGAGTAGGAGAAATAGAGATGGTGAGTTCTGGGGACACGGTGTACCTCCCCCTCCATCCTGAACCTCCTCTTCGTCAAGAACCCCCAGGAGTCAGAAAAGGACCAAGTCCTCGCTGTGGGGAGGAGGACAGGGTTTCTGCAGTATTGAGGCTGCAGGTGGTCCCTCACCCCAAGAGTGGGAAAGTTCCTGCCTCTCTGGCTTCCACCCCCTCAGCCCCCAGAGCAGCTGGATGCCCCTTACTCACCGTCTCCTCTCGGGCTCTCCTGGGCCGGGCTCGAGCTGGGCGAGAAGGCCCAGGTCCACTGGTGGCTCCGCTGGTGGAAGGCCCACCACTGCCACTTGCCCCGCCACTGCTGTAGCCACTCATGCCCGGCGTGGAGTAACTGGTTCCTGGCATGTCGTAGGGGTCGACGGCCGGGGGCTGGGAGGCCAGTGGCTGCCCCTGGGACTGGGCCATGGAAGAGATGAGGGTGGGTTGCACAAGCCACTGGAGGTCCTGGCTGGTTGTGATCGCGGTGACCGTGGGCACGAAGGAACCGGGCATTTCCCCAAGACCGGCGCACTCCTACGGGGTGACACATACACACACAGGCGTAGACACACAAACAGAGACACCGACACACACACACCCAGCACACATACACACACCGACCCGGTGAGTGAGCACAGGGCCAGCGGGTGTGGATGTGTGTGTCACAGGCAAAAAGCCACAACACCCACCCTTCCACTACACCGTGACGCAGTGGTTAATGAGAGGATTTCTGTGCAACTGGCTTCTACCTCCTCCTTCTTCCTCGGGGAAAGGTTGCACGGTTCCAGCGGGTGGTGAATCACACCCCGGGTTGGTGACTCTTAGGTGTGGGGGGTGGGGAGGAGGCTGGACAAAGCCGGGTGACAGAACCCCCGGGATGGAGTCACAGCCACACACACAGCCACAACACCCCACCCCCACCCCAGAGGCAAGGGGAGGGAGAGGGAGAGGCCTTAGGCTAAGCCTTCCTCTACACTCACACTCATACACACACCCCTCTGAGCGCAGGGATAAGGGACTAGAGGGTCCATGAGACCCCAGTGCAGGGGCGGGGGGTCCCAGTTAAAAGAGGCTTGGGGGACGGGCCTAGGAGTTTAGAACAACGTTTCAAGTAATTGTCTCTCCCCAGAGTGAGACTGACAAGCGACAGGTTACGGTGGGCAGACAAGGAGAGCAAGTGAGCAGCCAGGCTCCCTCAGACTGTCGCGGAGGCGGGGTGGGGTAGGTCGTGAGACCCCAAGCCCCAGCAGCGCTCATGTCCCCCCCCCACCCCCAAAATGTAATCCTAGAACTGCTCGGAAGGCTCAACTACTCTCGCAGGGGGCGTGGTGAGGGATGGGCTGGCTCACTGGCCAATCAGCGCCCGGCAAACTCAGAGGGGGCGGGGCTCCTGGAGACCACCTGGCTGGATCCCCCAGGGCTAGCGGCTTTAGTCCTATTTTCTGACACACCGGAGGCACCCGGCGTCCGGAACAGAGGGAGTGAGAATGTGTCTGTGTGTGCCTGGAGGGGTGGGTGACGGTCACTACGTCTCCCAAAGGAACCCTGGCACACAGACCCGCTCTGACCCTGAGAGCAGAGGGACAGGATCCCTGCCAGGTCCTTGCGGACTCATTGGGTCGCAGAAGATCGCTCCTGTGGCGACAGGAATCCCCTCGCTCTGCCTCTAGAGGCCCGTGAAAGAGACCCTAGTGCCGGAGAACCACAGGTTCCGGGGACGAACTGTGGGAAGGAAACTGCGCCCTACAAATAGGAAGCGAAAGTTGATTGGCCACAGCTCGTGCCGCGGCGGCCAATCGGAACGCCGAGCTGCCCCCTCCCTTAGCAACGTGGCCCGGCGTTCCAAAATAGAACGCTCCCGGGACGTCAGGGGCGGGGCGGACGAAGGGGGCGCCACGCGCCGTGCGTGCCCCGCGTCAGACGGAGGATTCCAGCGCGTCAGCCGTTACGCACGGGTCCCCCGTTACGTCTCCGCGCAGGAGGCGGAGGCAGCGCCACCGAGGGTTCGAGGCCCGCCTTCCCGCTGGGTCTAGGGTGACCCGGCGCCGGAGTAGGCGCTAGGATGGAGGAGGAAAAAGAGGAGGCTACTGGAAGCTTCTCCGGGATTTCCCCCACCTGCCTAACCGCTCTAGCTTCAGGTTGGTGACCTGAGTGAGGGGCAGTCCCCGAACCGGCTAAAAGTTCTCAGCCCTGCTACCTCTCACACGTTGCACTGAGCGGCGCGCTCTCCCCACCCCCAAAGCTCACCCCTCTGTGTTCCCTCCCTGCCCTCCAAGCACACAGCCAATTGCAAGCACGTCCGGACTCTGCAGTTTGCAAAGTGCGCCGTGAGCCTACTCCCTGTCAGATCCTAGATTTGGACGCGTTTGATTTGGGGTGAGGGGATTGCTCGCTCCACCCTTGAATTTAAAAAATTTATAAACCACAAAGCAGTACCCCAACCTCTAGAACTTACCTGGGAGGCGGCGGCGGTGGGTGGACTGCCGAAGGAGTCCACCGAGGACAGATACTGAGACTCGGCGGAAGGTGAGGAGCTGCACCGGGAGCCGGAGTCGTAGTCTCCGGGGAAAGCTTGAAACATTTCCCTGGGCACAGGGGGGCCCCTGTGACCACGCTGAGGTCGCCGGGAAGCCAAGGCTATGGCCGGGTGGGAGAAGAAAGGTGCGAGTCCGGGGTGAGCCGAGCGCGTCCCCAAAGTGCGCTGTCCGGGGAAACTCAGGGTCGGGGCAGCGTCCCGCTCCAACAATGGCAAAGTTTCCGTGTAATTCCTTTGCGGTGCTCAGGCCCCCACAAGATGCCGCTGTGCCTCTTGATAGTCCAGGCTCCGCAGGACCCGGGGGCGAGGGGGGCTCGCTCCCCCAGAGGCGGAAAGCTCTGTCCTGCTATACAGAATCTGCTTCGGGTGAGGTCCCCTCCACGCGTCCGGCGGGTCCCACGGGGGAGGAGGGAGTAGTAAAGGAGATGAAAAAAAAAGTAAGTCGATCCTCCGAAAGAAAATGTAGAATTATCGATAAGAATCCTTCCAAAAACTTTCCGGAAGAAAATAAACCGATTTTCACAGCCCCCAAGAAGAAGAACCACAACAATCAAGTTCCAGCTCCGCGTGTCCCAGCCTTGACCGTAGATCTCAGTCTTATGAATGAAGCTCGGATCCGCCAGCCTGTATTTATATGCCCGGGGCCCGGCCCCCTTGTTGACGTCACCCGTCCCTCACTCGGCAAACTTCTCGATATCTCCGGCCCTTGTGAACCCAGCCCCGCACCGTCCGGCAAGAGGTCTGTCCTAGCCTCGATCTGATCATCTGCATCACCCTCGTGGCCTTGGGGGTCTTGGGGGCTGCGTTCTGGAGCACTCGGCGGGAGGGGATCCCGACCGGTCTCCCCGGAGTTCCTGTGACGCAATTAGCCATATAAGGAGCTCGGCCGGCGCGGCTGAGTGTTTGTTTGGTATCCTAGCAATTACGTCAGAGGGAATCCCTCGCTCGCTCGCGCGCTCGCCCGGCGCGCCTGCGGAACCCGCCTGCGCCTGCGCAGTCCAGCGCCGCCCGGGGCCGGGGGGGTGTGCTGGTATTAATAGGTTATTAGACTGACTCGACAAAGGATCCCGGCTGGGGAGACCCCAACTCGGGGGTCCATCTCACTCTGGCCGCCCCTCCCATTTCCCCTGATGGTGCAGCGCCCTCTCTCGAGAGGAAGGTCAATCTCCAAAAGGAGACTCTGGGTCTGTGGTTGTAGTCACATAGGCGGGGAAACTGAGTCCCGAGACGGGTGGGTGGGACTCTGATGCTCCGGGTGAAAGTGGAGGTGCGGGTGGAGTCCCTAGGCTCGTACGAGTTTCTGCCCTGACTAGTTGTGCAACCTTGAAAAAAAAATTTTTTTTTCTCCCTGAACTTCAGCTTCACTTTTCCCGGATGGACAAAGAGTGTGTATCTTGGACTCTGCTGCCGCCAGAGGTGCGGCGTTTGGGAGGTACGCGCGTTTGGGGGGGGAAGGGGAATGAAACTTGGAGTGAAGTGTCCCTGCTGCTGCTGGTGCTCCCCTTTCTGCTTTATAATCCTATCCGTAGTCAGAAATAATACGTGTGACGGCGGTGGGGGCTGGGGTGGGAAATAAATGATAGTAATAATAATGATCTAATAATAATAATAATAGATGCCGCGTAGTTAGCATTTACCAAATACCGGCTCTTGTACTAAGCCTTTCAATACAAGATTTTCACTCCTTGTACAGCTTCAGAAGTTTAAGGGAGGAAAATCTTCATTTTATAAAAGAGGAAAAGGATAGATCGTGACTTGCCCAAGATCTCATCTCAAGAAATTCAAACCCAGGTTTCTCGTTCTCTTCCTGACTTCCGAGAGCTGCCTGTTTCAGTGAAACTCCCTGAAAAACCTGGGTGTTGGGATTATTTAAATAACAACTTCCATTGGTGGGGAGTGATACACCTTGCAAACCTGTCCCTGTCTGCTCACAGCATACACTATTATAACCCAGGTTCCGGGTCGAGCTGTGGGGGTGATGGCGGGGCGGGGCGGGGGTGGGGGGTGCTGGGGGGTGGGAGCAAGCTGCTCCCCTCGATGTCCAGTTAGGAAATGTGGTTCAAGAGTCTGATTAGGGTATTTCAGACCCCGCAGCCTCCAACTCGTTAGCACCCACCGGTAAGGATCTCACCAGCTGCTTCATAAACCTGAGTTCCTGGCATTTCCCTCCCAGGTTGGAGCCTGGCTCAGCCAGGGCACAGAGGAAGAAGCACCTTAAAACTGTTGAATCCCATAGGCCCAGAGAGGGGGAGGGCTGGCTCCTGGTCACACATTAGGTATGAAGCCAAGCTGGAGGGGTTAGGTCTTTCCTCATTCCCAGGAGAGTTTTGATTCCCTGTCCCCAAAGTGGGGAGGAGGGAGGGAGATAGGGAAGGCTGAAGGGACATGGGCTCAATACTGGGAGGTTGAGAAAAAAGCCCAGCCTCAAACACCTCGTTCCCCCACGCCCCCTCTGTCTGCCACCAGTCTGGGAGTAGGGAGGGGACTAGGAGATGACACAGCAACCGCCAGCAGGCAGTGACTCGGCTCCAGCATCAGACAGGGAGTGACCCCTCATTCCTGTTCTGTCCAAGCCCCTCATCTCCTCTCCCACGGAATAAAGGAGACACACAAATGCCTACCCTCGCTGCCCAGAGACCTTCATACCCCGACCGAGGTGGCCCATATGACCAGACAACTGCTGGCATATCCTCAAAGGGGCACACTTGGGCATTCAGGTTTCACACACACACACACACCGCACACAGAAACACACCTTCACATGGTTACCAACACACGTGACAGGCACATCCTCACTATAGATACATGTGGTTGCTCTTTACACACAATGATTAACAAAATCGTGTGTTAATTCTTCTGAGCACTTGTGTTAATTTATTTAATTCTCACAACACTCCTACAAGGTAGGAACTATCATTTTACAGGCAAGGAAATAGAGGCCCAGAGAGGTGAAGTCACTTGCCTAGAGTCACACAGCAAATTAGTGGCAGAGCTAGGATAAGAATGCAGCCCCTGCTTTTAATTATTATTGAATGAGTTATGTACGTTGACATATTCACAGGCAGATGGTGACACTCATGGCACTAGGCGTTTACTGCCCTCTTCCCCCCGCCCCCCTACCCACAGGCAGACCCAGAAACTAGGTGCCCTCTGCTTACATTCTACCCCACCACTTAGTAGGTGTATGAACTTGAGCTGGTGATGTCTGGAGCCTGTTTTCTGCCCTTGGAAAAGAGGAGAAATAGTGCCCAGCTTATCACGCTGGTGGGAGGATTATGTGAAGTGAATATCTTGGAACATGCCTGGCACAGTGAAGGGGCTTGTTTTGTTTTTAAAACAAAGCCACCCTGGGACTTTGCTGGCGGTCCAGTGGTTAGAATGCACTTTCAAGGCAAGGTACGTGGGTTTAGTCCCTGGTCAGGGAACTAAGATCCCACATGCTGTGCTACCAAAAAAAAAATAATAATAATTCATTTAAAAAATAAGTAACGATAAAAAATAAAGCCACCAGACACACCAGATCACATTGCAGCTTTCATGAGTCCTGAGTACTTTTGCCTTTGTGGGCCTCTTTCTCCATAAAGACATCTTTAAAAGTGTTATTTCATGACTGCATTGGTATAAAGACAAATACTGAATATTAAAACATTTCACTTGACCTAGAAGTTCAGTTTTTCTTGGATTTTATTGGGTTGGCCAAAAAGTTTGTTTGGGTTTTTCCAGAAGATGTTACGGAAAACCCCAGATGGACTTTTTGGCCAACCAAAGAAAAGAAATTAAACACTTACACGGGTCCCTAAAGTTATCATAGGTCCTAGTACCATGCCCTCCGCACCTAAGGGAAAAATTGGCCCTGCAGACACACACCACACACACACATACACACCCTCACATTCACGCAGTCTCACTCGAGCATACACGCAGACATGCATACCTTGCCCTCGCAGCATGGCAGTGGCAAGGCAAGTCTTTCTCCATGAGGCTCAATCCCAGGGAGCTTCCAGGAGGAAGAGGACTTGAGTGTAGGGGAGAGGGCAGGACCCCTGCTCTGGCTCCCAAGGGCTTGGGCTCTGCAGGTGGTGGGGAGCAGGGGGAGCCCTGAGCCTCCTGTTCCTGTTGGGGGTGGGGAAGCAGTGTCAGCTACGTTTGCTCAGAGCATCCTGTAAACAGCCCGGGAGACCCAGTTCTGCCAAAGGGAGCCCTCATTCTTTAATTCTTCCTTTGGCAAAACCCTTGCTACTGTGTGCCTCAGTACCCCCACCCATAAGGCAAGAAGGTTGGATGGCCATGGGCTCTGAAAGGCCTTTCCAGCTCTGAAATTTAATAATAAAAATGACAAGGAGAGACTTCCTGGTGGCTCAGTGGTGAAGCATCTGCCTGCCAATGCAGGAGACATGGGTTCAATCCCTGGTCTGGGAAGATCCCACTTGCTGTGGAGCAACAAAGGCCCTGTGCCACAACTATGGAGCCTGTGCTCTAGAGCTGGGGAAATGCAACTGTTGAGCCCACGCACCCAGAGCCTGTGCTCCAAAACAAGAGAACCACCGCAAATGAGAAGCCCAAGCACCACAACAAAGAATAGCCCCCACTCACCGCAGCTAGAGAAAGCCTGCACAGAAGATCCAGCACAGCCCAAAATAAATAAATGAAATGATTAAAAAAAAAAAAAAGAGGAGGAAGATACGGGAAGTAAACACTTAGCTCTGCTCACATGCATTATCTCAGTCATCCTCACACTACATCAGCTCCATAAGTAGGTTCTGATATTATCCCCATTGTACAGAGAAGGAAACTGAGGCACAGGGACGTTAAACCTGAGAACAGGGTTTTCCAGCTGTTTCTGTGAAATTAAGCCAGCTGGGCAATCTGGTTACAACACATGTCTG